>NC_054477.1:156869236-157176656 GCF_017639515.1 Carcharodon carcharias
AGATCTGGTTAGGGATCAACAGCATTTTGTTTCAAGTAGATGAAGTTTGACAGTCAAGATGCTTACTAAGTGAATACCTGATCCTGGTGTTGCCTTCCAGGCCACCTGATGTACATTTTCACACCATTCTGTTTCTTTTCTCCTGTGCAGGCATGCAGGGCTGGTCTTCTGCTCTGGAGGACGCAAACAACAACAACTGCGCATGTGAAGCCACTTCCTGGCTGGCGCATGCCCAGGAGACTCCCGGTTCGTCGGGGACAGGAGTTTCTGACCTATGAACTAAAGAAGGTAAATATTTAAGTCTCATGACATCCATTCCCCCGGAAGGAAGAAAGCTTCACTACTGTGATGATTTCTTTACAATGGCTTTACACTTTCTTTACAAGAAAATAACATCACAAGCTTCTAACAAATATCTTATGGCGTACCTTACAAATAAACATTTCGGTTTTTTTCACAATTGCACATGACATGTTATACATTTACAAAGGTTTAACCGAAACAAAAACCAAAGTGTATAACAAGCAGGATTAGCAGAATGTATACATCATAGAATTATCATAACTCAATGCTTGCACTTATTTTTCCTCCTTTCCGGTCCTTGACTCAGCAAACAATGTTTTCCACAAGTCCACAACCCAGTTGTGGTCAACTTAGCTATGGGTGTAATTCTGTCTTCAAACTCCTTTTCTGAGTTCAAACATGGTAAAATCTCATTTTGAGACAATAAGGTCAAAATAGCTTTTTTGTGCATTATCAATTAATTTCTCCTCTCATCAAAATCTTTCAGCCATTTCCAGGGTGTTATTGAGCTGCTTTTTTTTTTATGTGCACACAAAAGAGTTTCATACTCCTGCTTGGTTTGATCCTTGAACATTTCAAGATCTTGTGGTTTCTCCTGGTCCCATTCCAAATGGGTCTTATTTAATTTTCTTTAAGCAACATGCCCCACTTCTTCACACCAGATTTTATTCTTCGTTCTAATGCTTCAACTCTCTTATGTAACTCAAGAACCATATCATTCCATCATTCCTCTGCAGGTTTGAAGTGATATTTTGCAAACTGTTCACTTACCTGGATTGCTGCTGCTGCAACCTGTGCAGCAACATTGGCAAGCACTTGCAATTCAGTGTCCATGGTCATTGACCCTTCCAGACCTTTTTGCAGTTTCCGCCCTTTCAGTTGACAATTCTGAGTTTCCAATTTTCCAGGCACCTCTGTCACTTCTGTACTATCCATTGCTGAGGGTGATACATCAATGTTGTTAGTTGGATCAGTTCTTCACGCAACTGGGTTACAACTGGGCAAGGAGTTTTTATTCACAGGTACGAATTCAGAACTGTGACGCTCTATGTGGAAAAGCTGTGCTGCCCATAATATCATTGCCCAATATAATGCCTACCTTTGCAATAGGTAATTGTGGAACAACTCCAACTACATATGGGCCCTTCATCAGAGCACAACTTAAATTTACTCCAGGCAAATGGGTAAGACATACACCTGCCCTCAATACCCTGTATTAATACATTCCGATTTAGTGAACTTTCTGAAGAAAGGTCCAAATCCTTTGCCAACAATAAGCTCTGAGCTGAACCAGTATCTCTTAGGGTAACAGTTTTTCTGGGTGCTTTCTTGGACAGAAATGGAGTGACTTCCACTTCCTATATAAACCCCTTGTAATCTTTTTCAGTTCTATTATAAGATATTAGAAGTCCTGGGTCTTTCACAAGTTTCACTTTCTAGTGCAACTTTCTCTGTGGTAGTCTCTGCCACTGGCATCAGTGCCACACTTTTAACATCCATTCCCTTTTCTGGAACAGCCTTTTCTAAAGACTCTTAAGTGATCTTATTACTGCCACTGGTTTACTGTTCAGTTTCCAACAATGGGCTTTGAGATGTTGGTCTTATAGCAATAAAAGCATACTCGTTTCTTTACATCGCTTTTTTAAAATCTTCTACACTATCATTTTCCTTGACTGGAACATCTGCTTCCACCATAAAGCTAGGCTCCCTTCTGTTCCTCCAGCTTCCCTATGGGTTTACAGATAGAGATCTACTGATCCTAGCTGCCGATGTGATATATTGTACCCATCTGCCACAACTGCTGCTGCTCATTCCCTAGAAACCTGACGGCCTTACAGATATGACCTAATAATTATTGGGATGCTATTTCAAAATTCTTCCATTATCATGAGCCCACTCATATTTTCAAAATTTTTTTCTAACTTCAAGGATCAGGACCACCAGTCCCACAGCATTTCTTTCTTCGCTAACAAACTCTACAAACATTTCATTTGGTATTTTCTTTAAAATCCAAAATTTCAACTGATATGCTTCAGGGTCAAGTTCATAAGCATTAAGAACTGCTGTTTTAACTACCTCATAATCTGAAGATTGTTCTTCTGAAAGACTTGAATATACACTCATAGTGTTCCTGACCAAAACACTTTGCGAAAGGAGAGTCCACATGTCCTTAGACCACTTAAGCATTGTAGCCGCCTTTTCAAATGAGATAAAATATCTCTCAACTCCATCTTCAGTGTATTTATGCAATAGATGAAGACTCTGTTATACCAAAGCTCTGAATGGGACATGATTCCTCATCCAAACCATTAGACTCACTTTCCATCTGTGCCCTAAGCTTTTCTCTAGTTAATTCATGGTTTCTCATGTTGTTCTCTCTTTGAAACTCTCTACCTCTTTCCTTATCCCTTTCCTCCGTTGCTAATTTCTCTCTCTGGAGTTCAAATCCAAGCTTTCGCAATTCCATTTCTTTTGCAGTTTTTCTTCCGATTCAATTTTTTTCATTTACTTTTTTTCATCTCAAGTTGCTTTATCTACAACTGCATTCTAGCTAACTCAATGGCCTTACTACCTAGATTCGCTTTTTCCTTTCCTAATCCCACATGTTGTACTATTACCTCAATCATTTCTGCTTTCTTAGCCCCTGTTTTTAACTCTAACTTTGACTTTTCTGCTAATGCAATTAAACTAGCCTTGGTTAATTGTTGCAAATCACTCAGAGATAAGTCTTCCCTTTCCAGAAAAGAATTAGTAATTGACAAAGCCATTCTGCTTTTCAAACAGTAAAGTAAAATTGACTGTGAGAATCTTATAAACTTTAACCTTAGCAAGTATCAGCACTCGTATTTGTCTGTAGATTCAAGATCCTGGACAAGCCCACAATTTGCGTTATGATCCTTGACCAGACCCCGGGACAAGATGGTAGTGGTGGTGGGTGGGTGGGTGGGTGGGTGGGTGGTGGGTGGGGGGGGGGGGGGGGGGGGGGGGGGGGGGGGGTGGGGGTGGAGGAGGATTCGGTTAGGGACCAGGAATGTTTAGTTTAATGTATATAAAGTTTGAGGGTGAAGCCACTTACTAAGTGAACAAAGCCACAAGATTCCATGCATCTGGGACAAACAAAAATAAACCTTACAAGCTTAGAAAGATAAAACAATTTACAATATCGATCTTATACTTTAACGTTCAGGGTAAGTATGAGGTGCATGTGAATTAACAGGCAAACTGTGTTTAGTCGCACCACACGACACACAATAGACGACAGATGTGATCAAAACAGATTCCATGTATTTCTCAACAACCCTCCCAGATGTTTGTCACAGTGTGAGCCAATCAATCTCATTGAAACTTCACCCTTCTCACCAAGGTTTCCAATCTCCACCTTTGAAGACCTTGCCTCGGGATTCTTTCCAAAAGTCGCTTTCACTCGGACAGCTTCAACAATGACTCACCTCATAGGGTTTCAATCTCGCTCACTGAGATTCCTTTCCCCTGGATCTCTGAGCATACTCACGTTTCACCCTCCAAGCACAATTTCAAATCTTTGGCCGTGCCAAGAACTACTCAAAAGGAGTACCTTCACTCCAATACACTGTAGTACAGAATCATCAATCTCCGGCTGTCTTCTCAAATCCTCAGAGCTCCTATCTTGCCCACTTCACTCTTTCTATAATTCAGAGCCTATTACTCTGCTCCTTTCTTTAACTTCACCTAAGGGAACCTGTTCCTGTCCCCTGGCTTTGTCTTTTATCTGGACTTTATTTTTGGAACCTCCCCATGTCCTCCTCCCTGCTTTGGAACCTTCTCCCTGTCCCACTCCTATGTCCTGCTCCCTGGGACACCGACCAGATCATGGCATTCCCTTCCAGGTCACCTGACCTGCAATTTTGTGCCATTCTATTTCTTTTCCTCTGTGCTGATGCACAGGGCCAGTCCCTTGGCCTGAAGAATGTAAATAAAAACTAAATAACTATACAATTGTGGCCACTTCCTGGCCGGTGCACAAATGGGAGACCAGACATTCATCAGGAACAGGAGTTCCCGAACTACAAACTAAAGTAGTATTTGAGTTTCATCACATGTTTGTGTCCATTCTCGTCCTTGTTCTCATTGCACACCTCCCCCAACTTCCACCTCCCACCTCCCCCCACCACCCAGCCCACCACCAACCCCCCCACCCCCCACCAACTTCCACCCCCCACAACCACCCCTCCTATTTTTGCAGCCGCCTCCTGCCTACGAAGCTCTGGAAACACTGCGTTCCTCCAACTTTGACCTCTTCGGCATCCACCATCTTCTTCACTCCATCACTGTCAGCTGTGCCTTCTCTATTTGGTCCCAAAGCTCGGAGGTCGCTCACCACATCTCTCCACCTCTCTCTTCTCCTTTACGACACTTCTTAGAAATCTATCTCTTTAACCAATATCTGGTCCCCTGTTCGAATGTCTCTTGTTGGTATCGTGTCAATTTTTTTGCCTGATAAGACTCCTACTTAACATCTGGGGGCAGTTTTACTAGATTAAAAGCCCTATATAAATGCAAGTACTTGTTGTTATTTACTAGTCATTTATTATGTGCCAGGATTGCCTCATGACTCTGGCTCGATATTAACATTTTAATGCATTCTGCCATCTGAGTGATTTAATCACTGCCACCAAGCTTTGGACTGATAACTTCAATTTATTGTGAATCAGGACCCCCTGGATCTCTTTCCATTTTGTTCACGTTACTCTTTATCACTTAAATAACAGCCGCTTTCTGGGTTTGTTCTAGCCACACAGGAAGCACTTTATTTCTCTGCATTGAGAAAATGTTTCTGCACGGATTGCTAAGAAACACGCATTGTGACATTAACCATAGTGTTAGATTATTCCGTAGCCAGGGTTTGTTTCTGTTCTGTTGATCTGTCTATGTTTTGCTTTTCCTCACTTAAGCAAGACACAGACAGCCTTGTAAGTGCTTTATCATCTGACTATTCCACTACTCCCACTTTCCCCACTGTGACTAAACCTATAAACATTCAAGGATGAAGTGAAAATGATGGGAGAGAAAATGACCTTCACGCCATCAAAAGAATTCATTGTGCAGGGCCAGGTACAGTGATGCACAGTTAAGCCGCGGGCAGTTATCTGGAAGCTACAGCATCCGTTTAGTGTGCAGATCACAGACGATACTTATTGTGGATCCGCCAACTGTGACGCTTGCAGGATGAGGGGTGACTGTGAGCCTCTGAGATTTGTCTCTGATCGAATGTGCATACAGGCTGTTTCTGACTGATTAGCCTACAGAGATGGCTCAGCGGCACTCAAATGTTAACTTTTCACCCTGTGGGATGCCATCAGAAGTTCAGGCTCTGGGGATAGCTAATAGACTTTCCTCTGTACTCTTAAAAAGGCAGGAAAAATGATGATAACAGGGTCAGGATTTTCTCAGTCAACAACCAAACATATTTCAAACCACCTCAGAGCCTAATTTCCTAAGGTTCTCAAAACAGGTTACATGGATGGTTTAGAGTAAACTTTAGTCCAAGACAATAGACAATCAATGCACATGGTGTGTCCTTTCACAATCCATAGATACTGACAATGTTCTGCATCAATGTTCACAGATCTCATAGTCTTCTGATATTAGCCTGTTACATCAAAGCGGTACTAATGAATTTTATAGTAGCTCTCATGAGTAATGGCATATTATAAAAGCTAATTTATTTCAGATACATAGACTTTATGATTCTTCTTGATCACTAAATGAACTACAGCTCAAAAGAGTGGTGGTGCACCAAGTAGTAAAAACCTTAGTTTTTGTTCTATTAGTTGACCTTAAAGTATATTAGAGCTCACTGTGCTGCTTTCTTATATGGGACCAGGATGTTGCCATGGCAAATGAACTCATCTGCCCTGTAAAAAGTATCAGATTTTTAGCCCTGTCCACTCACTGTAAAATCAAAGGCAGGTTGATGAATATTGAAGTATTCAAGGCAGTTTCTCGCCGTGCAGAAGAACTGCATTTCGACAGTATTGTAAAATATCCCAAGGCATTTCACGAGGGTGTTATCAAATAAAAGTAGAAAAATGGATTAAATAAAAAGATGTCAGGAGAGTCAACAGGCAGATTTTGAGGAGCATCTTAAAGGAGGAGAGGGAGGCGGAGATGTTTACAGAGGAAATTCCGAAGCCGAGCGCAAAGGGGGCTGAAGGCACGGGCACTTGGTGGGCTGCTGAAAATCTTTGATGTGCACGAGCCTGGAACTGGAAGAGCAGAGTGAACTCAGAAGGAATTTTTAAAATTTATTCTTTCACCTGATGAGGGCCTCACTGGCAAGGCCAGCACTTGTTGCCCATCCCTAATTTGCCCTCGAATTGAGCCCTTTACAAGGCCGTTTCAGAGGGCGGTTGAGATTCAACCATGTCGCTGTGGGTCTGGACTCACATATAGGCCAGGCCAGGTAAGGACAGCGGGTCTCCTTCCCTAAAGGACATTATTGAACCAGATGGGTGTTTACGACAGTCAACAATGGGCAGAATTTCCCACCCCCCCCCCCACCATCAGGGAAGTAGTTCAGGAGTGGGCGCGTGCAGGTACGCCTCTGATCGGCGCCCACGATTGGGAGCACGCCGCCATTTTACATGGGCTGGCCAATTAAGACCCACCCAGCGTGACATCTGCCAGGAAGTGCTATGCGCTCCCTGTGCAGGCGGTGGTTGGGGGGGTTGGGGGGGGGGTTCTGGGGGGTGGGGGGGGGGGTGGTGGAGTATGAGTATGAGTATGCGTTCTTTCACACATGCGCATGACAGAGCGCACTCATCTCCCTGAGGCTAAGTGCTGCCTCAGGGAGATTGGCACCAAATTCAAAAATGGTAAATGTAGAGAAATAAAATTTCCCTGACATGTCCCCTCATGTGACACTGTCACGTGAGTTGGGACATGTTCATCCCTTTTAATTAAACTTTTATTAAGCTTTTAAAAACCGACATGAAACATCATCCCGCCCGTGGTTGAGGTTTTGTGCTTTTTCTGAAACCCGCCAGGGCTCCCATCCTGCCCGCCAACCTTAACGGGCAGGTCCATTAACTAGTATAATTAGTTTTTCAATGGCCTCAATAGGCCGTTTGCAGGTCGGTGGGCGCACAGTTGACTTGGCTGTGCCCCCTCCGGCCTGAAAATTGAAATGAGGCGGGGTGATGCTAGGAGTTCCGCCCCATGTCATCTCGCGTCATTTTACATGTTGGCGAGCTGGATCCGCAGCCCCCCCCCCGGCCGACCTCAATATCCTGGCCAATGTTTTCATGGGCACTATTATTGAGACTAGCTTTTAATTTTCTGATTATGAATTGAATTCAAATTCCACCAGCTGCAGTGGTGGGATTTGAACCCTTGTCCCCTTGTACGGCTGATGAAAATTACAGAGGTAGGGAAGGGCTGTCACTCTAAGGCTGGGTGTATGGTTAAATATATTTCCTCTTTTTTTCTGTTAGTGACTTGCACCTATTTTCATTGTCATGTTTCATTTAGAAGTAATGCAACTATATTTTGAAATAATTTAGTCAGTAAATGCCCCACCCCTTGGTAGTCTACAAAGTATGTCTCACTGGGAAGTCTTGTTAGGGTCCACATATACTACTCCCTTTATTCAGCATCAAACCATCTTTTAATCCCAGGTGAGTTTAATGGATGGGATATGATAATCAACATAAACTTGACTTGTAAAATTGAAACTAATACAGAATTTTAGGCCCTCTGAGTCCATTTAGTTAACCTTGCCGGCTGGAGATTTGTATCAACTTCTGCCATTCTTTACATAGTTTCACTGCTGTCGCTCAATAAATGCAGCAACCAAACCAAATTTACTGAATTCCAGCTGGACTATTTTTTTTTTGAGATTAATGCTACATTCGCTGATCATAAACCTTTCATCCCGGACAAACAATAGAAAATGAGAGCCTGGAAAGTTGCAGCTCCTTAAAGTACAAAGCATTTCTTGGGTGGGGGGGGCCCTGTTAGTTACAGGATTTGTTCGGCTGAGCAGTTACTGAGATTTCGTAATAAAAGCACAAAATGCTGGAAACACTCAGCAGGTCTGGCAGCATCTGTGGAGAGAGTTAATGGGCTGGAGCTTTAGGCCTCAGTGCACAGAAGCAGGCAGGCACATCAATTGGAATGCTAGCCAGCGATCAGTATCCCTGCGGAGGGGATTCCCCCCCCCCCTTCCAGACTGGGCTGAAGACATTTTTACATTTAAAGCTCAGGAGGTTTCAGAGACGGTATCTCCATCCTGGGACGCCCTCTCCCTCACTTACATGAGCCTCCCTTGGCTCGACCCCCCACCCCTGGGCTATTTTCTTGGAAGTGGGATGGGGGAGGGGGGTGGGGCGGGGGTGGTTTGGGGGGAGCGGCAGGCAGTCAATTGTCCTGGTTGAAGGTCTATTGGAATTCAATTGGAAAATTCCAGTTGACCCCCGGGGTCTCTCGAGGGGCATTGGGTAACACTGTGGCTGCCTGGAGTTGGCCCTCCTTGCTGGCAGGCTGGAGGAGCAGCACTTCAGGCAGGCCTGCACCTGCAGGTTTTCCTCACCTATCTGGCTTCAGTTGCGGCCACAGGCCATCCTGCGGGAGGGGGTCTCCTCCACCCACCACTACCCCCCCCACCCCAGCCCCTCCCTCCCTCCAGACTGGCAGCTCGACTGCTGAAGCCATTTTTTTAAAATTTAAAGCTCAAGAGGTTTCAGAGGCGGTACCTCCGCCTTGGGGCACCCTCTCCCTCACTTGCATGAAAAGGCAGTCGGCGGCTGCTTTTCAGCTGGTGCTGGGGGTGGGGGTGGGGGTGGTGGGGGGCCTCCCATTGGCCCTCCAGTTTGAAGAGCACACCCGGCGTTCTGAGTTGGATGGTGAGCCTGAGCCCTGCGCTCTGGCCTTTAATTGGCCAACTCAGGGAAAATCACTGCCGGGTGACAGTTCCCCCGCAGAGTGTGACCTTCTGACCCTGGGGTCCGAAACCCGCGGGAAAACCCTGCCCAGTATTTCCGGTCAATGGCCATACATCATTGCGGAGCTGACGTGAAATTTGAACTCTGTTTCTCTCTCCACAGATGCTGCCTGACCTGCTGGGTATTTCCAGAATTTTCTGTGTTTTTTTTTCAAATTTCCAGCATCTGTGCTCCTGAGTTTAAAAAAAATGTTGCCATTTCCTATTGCGCTCTCTTTCACTCTTTCTCTCTCTCTCTCTCTCATTTTCTCTGTTTTCTTTCACCTGGACACAGAAGCCAAAAACTTCTATCAGCCACAGGTATGGATTCATTGATACTGAACCAAAGTACAAAAATGGAACAAGCAGATTGTTAGAAAATAGCCATTGTGTCAGCCAATTAAAAGTCATAGCTATTAACTAAACTGCTTAACATGCTTTCTGTATGGCTAGGGTTATAACATATGTTGCTTTGAATATTAATATGAATTGCAATGTATTTCTGAGGGAAAAAAATCCAAAAGCTTCACCCGCAATAAAAGCATCTTTTCTTTTGTGATTAGATAAAACCAAAAATTCTAAATTTGAAAAGTAAATTAAAACAACACACATTTATAACATCCACTGAACTGGCATCTGAGAAACATTTAGTAAGTGTTTATATTGGCATTCCGTCAAGCATTTTTGGCTCGTGCAATGGGGAGATTTTGCATCCAACTACAAGCTTAAATCATTCAACTATACATCTTAACTGAATAGATTATCCTTATGCAAGAAAACATCCTCTTGACAGCGGCCCATATTTTGTGGCAGTACTGACAGCGAAACTGCCAGCATTCGCTGTCATTACCCCTCTCAAAGTGACAAAAATGCACAAGCTCACTCAGAAATCAAGAAGTTTAGGAGTTGTTTTAAGTGATTCATGATTCCCCATAGGGTGCACTTTTGGAATCATTCCCCCCCTCCACCCACCATCCCACAGATAACAATTGAAATCAATGAACTGATGAAAATTTACCCTTTTACACTATGAGCCTATTGTGAAAAAAACCCTTGAAAATGCTACACATCGATTAATGAGGTGTAATTGGGTTTTTAAGTTTGTAAGTATTGCTGAAAACCTAGACCTAGAATATTAATTTTATATTTGGGGTGTGTCAATTTTTTTTTTCATTTTGATAAAAACGTTCCATTGTTTTTAAATATATTAAGCAATATTTTTCTTAAAGTTTCTGTATGATATTTCACTTCCTAATATGTATATCCCTCTGTTAAATTTATAGTGATATAACTTACATACAAAGGCAAAAAGCAAATCAGTGCTTTTTATTCCCTGGTTTGCTGCCTGGGAGAATACTTCAATGTGATTGGCTACTTACCCTGTTTGATGACATCACTGCTGTGATGCATATCCCCTGGACTTGGCGTCAGATTCAAACTAACATTGGGAAAGGGGAAATCCACTTCACAGAGATCACTACATTTTTGTGGGCATCTCGCTTTGAGTGCCATCATGTTGCTGCTGACTGCAGTACATGGGCCAATTATTGTCTCTGTTCTGGGCAATGAACAATGGCACAGAACCTAAGTCTTGCTTCCATCTCCCACAGCCTAGTGAAACAGTCAGTAACGAATAAGATAATGGCACAGGAAGCTTTTCTAAGCCCCAACCGCAAGGATAGTTGTATCTACAAGAGCTACATTCACATCGATTGTAAAGGAAACATTTTCAAAATAGCAGGGCCACGACATTTCTATGAATAAGCCAAGCTCAATCCTTTCTTGCTGATACAAAGTAATTGCTCCCCTTCAATCAGGGGTTATTGTAGGAGGCAGGAAGAGTGTTCTTCATTTAATTTTGTTTCTAGATGCAATTCTTCAGTTTACTCAGGAAGTCTTAAGGGTGTTGAAGTTACCAACGTTTACTTTTACAGTGGATTTTGGAGTTAGTTCTTGCACTGGAGGCCACTGTGCTGATGTGCTTCACGCTGATTTCCTGCTCCACAAATCTCTATTAGTTGTAAATTTAACATTTCGAGTCCAATACGACTCTTCTTCGGAACACCAAGAAGAGTCATATGGATTCAAAACGCTAACTCCATTTCTCTCTCCACAGATGCTGCCAGAGCTGCTGAGTTTTCTCAGCATTTTCTGTTAACATCGATAAACGACCAGGAGAGATCAGAGAAGGAGGGGAGAAGATGGCAGGGTGCCATTGGAGGACATTGGGATGGGGGGAATGGAATGGAAGACATTGAGGGTTTGGGTGATGATGTCGGAGAGTGGGATCACGGGCCATGGAGGACACCATGGAGGCAATAGATTACACATGGAGTGGGGGAGGGGCTGTGTTTGATCGCTGCGGGAGATTAACAGGTTTGCTTGGTGGGCCGGGATGTGGGAGGAAGAAGGTCCTGTGCCCCTTGGCCCACAACAGTGTTAGAAAAGTATTTACCATCCCCATCCAGAAAGTCTCTCCTCACTTCAGCTGCCGCGTTTCCTAAAACCTAGAAACCTATATCACCAGTGTTAAAGCTGAAAGTGAAATAAAATTTAAGGCTCGCAACCTCATGAAAATATTTAAATGAGAGATGGCCTCCCGGGGGTTGGTTGGTTGCTGGCCTACCACTCTCCATTTTTACTTCCGTTAAAAACGGGAGTGGACAAGTTTGAAGCCAATTCGCGTTTTACTTTCCATCCAAACTGAAGCCAGCCATTTTTAGGTGTTAAAGCTCTAATTAACAAGAAGATCCAACCTCACCTTTATAGTATAAGCATCTTTCTACACAATTTATCCTTATGAAAATTAAATAAGCACAATAGTGGTCCATGTAAGAACACGGCTAGACTCCTAAACTCCACATAAGCAGTAGAAATGAAAGGTCATTAACTCTATTTCTCAATCTCCGGATGCTACCACCCCAGTGAGTAATTCCAGCATTTTCAGTTGATATTTTAGATTTCTAATAGTATTTTGCCTCCGGGTAATTAATCCTTCCTTTCCCACTGTTTAAGGTCTCAATCTGAAAGTCCTCCGCAATTCTTTTCAACAGAGACGACTGCAGGATTCCACAATGAACGAATCCACCGAAAAGAATTCAACACTGGCAAACTGGGGAGGAGAGTTGGAAGTAGTCGCATGGCACATTACATAGGAACAATGCAGAAAACTACACCAGACCACAGTATTTTACATCACTGTTTTCCTACACAGGCACAAAAAGTATATTGGTGCCACAAATGTTATAATGTGATTTTAGAACCTGAGTTCAGTACGAAACTGCATGTTCTTGAAAGGATGTGTCTCAACAGTAATGTATAGTAAGGGTATCTTCTTCAGTTCTCTGCCTGAAGGTAGGCCCTTGGCAATTATTTGCCAAATCATGGCTAAACACCGTGATTTTTTTTTAACCACAAGTAGGATGAGGAGGAAAGCCCTGACCCTACCTCAGCCGGAATGGGGATCCAACCCCTTGCAGTTGACGTTAATTTGATCCACGCACTAGCCATCTAGTCAACTGAGCTAACCAACATTGAGGGACTAGGCATCTGAAAGAAAGAGCTCTCCTTCCCCTGGGTGTTTGTACTCACAAAAGGAGATGCACCATAAGGAACTGAATCACCTTATTCACAGATCTAGATGCAGCATCAAGCACACCTGGTCAACTGGGAAAAGAAAGTCGCAGGCCTTTAAGGGAAAGGGCAGCTGAGTGGGACCACATGGGCATGATGGGCTGAATGGCATCCTTCCACATTGCAGGATTCTACAATTCTTTTTGGGGTCAATAGCATGCCATGCTGCTCAACAACATTGCTGGCATTTGCCAAAGCTTCTGGGAGCCATTCAGTGAGTGGCCAGTTTTGTGTTTCAGTGCTTTAATGTGTCAACCCCCTGAAAGATATAACTGTGGGGCTTTCAACTGTACATTCTCATGTTGAGTCTGCATCCTTCTAGGATATTTCTATAAGGCAAATGCAGTGATGGAGCTGTAATGTTGTGTGATTTCTTGGCAGAACTGGGTAGATTGAAAGGCAATACTCTGTGGCATGGAACCTTGAGCCATCTACCTAATGCGTAGTACTGTCTTATTTTGATAGACTTAAAATGTGCCCTCTATTCCCACAGCTGCAAGAGGTGCCCTGGAATTCCAAACAGAGGCCCCTTTCTTGCACCCACCTCATGTCTAGTTTGTCAGCTACTAAACAGGAGACAGTGTCATTTGTCCACTTTGTGTCCCATCTTCCTTTCGGATGAAACACTAAACAGAGACTCTTCTGCCCTCTCAGGTGGTTATGAAAGATCCTATGGCATTATTTCACAGAAGAGCAGGAGAGTTATCCATGGTGTCCTGGGCATTATTTATCGCTCAACAGTTCATCTGGTCTTTATCCCATCGCTGTTTGAGGAGGCTTGCTGTGTGCAAATTGGTTGCCATATTTCCTAAATTAAAATAGTAACGACATTTTAAAAGTTGTTAATTGGTTGTAAAGTGCTTTGGGATATCCTTAGGTTATGAAAGGTGCTATTCTATTTTTTTATTTGTTTACGGGATGTTGGGGGTCACAGGCTGGGCCCAGCATTTATTGCCCACCCCTAATTGCCCTTGAGAAGGTGGTGGTGAGCTGCCTTCTTGAACCGCTGCAGTCCTTGTGGTGTAGGTACACCCACAGTGCTGTGAAGGAGGAAGTTCCAGGATTTTGACCTAGCGACAGCAAAGGAACGGTGATATATTTCCAAGTCAGGATGATGAGTGGCTTGGAGGGGAGCTTCCAGGTATTGGTGTTCCCATGTGTCTGCTGCCCTTGTCCTTCTAGGTGATAGAGGTCATGGGTTTGGAAGGTGCTGCCTAATAAGCCTTGGTGAGTTGCTGCATTGCACCTTGTTGATGGTACACACTGCTGCTACTGAGAGTTCGTGGTGGAGGGAGTGAATACTGAAGTTGGTGGATAGGGTGCCAATCAAGTGGGCTACTTTGTCCTGGGTGGTGTCAGTGAGTGTTGTTGGAGCTGCACTCATCGGGCAAGTGGAGAGTATTCCATCATGCTCCTGACTTGTGTCTTGTAGATGGTGGACAGGCTTTGAGGAGCCAGAAGGTGAGTTTCTCTGCATGAAATTCCTGGCCTTTGAACAATCTTTCTAGCCACAGAATGAATATAGCTGGTCCAGTTCAATTTCTGATCAATGGTAGCCTCTAGGATGTTGACAGTGGGAGATTCAGCGATGGTAATGCCATTGAATTTCAAGGGTTGATGATTAGATTCTCTCTTGGAGATGGTTATTGCCTGGCACTTCTGTGGTGTAAATGTTACTGGATATTGCCAGGTCTTGCTGCATTTGGACATGGGCTGCTTCAGTATTTGAGAAGTCGTGAATGGTGCTGAACATGTTGCAATCATCAGCGAACATCCTCACTTCTGACCTTATGATGGGAGGAAGGTCATTGATGAAGCAGCTGAAGATTGTTGGGCCTAGGACTTCAGCTGCAGTGATGTCTTGGGACTAAGATGATTGACCTTCAACAACCACAACCATCTTCCTTTGTGCTAAATATGACTCCAACCAGCAGAGAGTGTTCCCCTGATTCCCATTTACTTCAGTTTTGCTCGGGCTCCCTGATGCAGTGACTGTATAAACGCGAGTTTAGTCTTTCTATTTTTTAACCACACAAGCATCGTTAAAGTTCTAAAATAACCTGTTCCGATGAAAGGTTAATTGAAATGTTAATTCTGTTCTCCTTTACATAGATGTTGCCGGACCTACTAAGTATTTCCTGTATTTTGTTTTTTTTTAAATTCCGTTTTCCAGAATCTGCAGTGTTTGTCTTTTATTAATCCCACCGCATGTCCACTTTGAGTGGATGCTTCCCTCTAATCTCGAGCTGAAGTCTTTGAGGTCTGCATGTTTGTGATATTCTGTGCATTTCCCCTTCATCTTCCTCCCTGCAGGAATCACAAACTGTGCAGCAAGGGTATGATATTGATATTAATAAGCCAGTCTCACTGAATTCATAAATAACATACTGCTTCCCGTTTGAAGAATAACATGATGAGGGTTCTGCCAACTATGCACAGTCCTGTCTTAAACACACCAAAATCTGGGTCCCATTCTTCTGACTCTTGGGGCATGACATCCCAGTGTAGGCAGTCAGACTTGAACATGCGCACGGGGAATCATCAGTTAAGAAAAGTGATATTGTCGCTTCAGCTGCAAGTATATTCTACCAATCGACCAGGCACAAACTTTTAGCTGTTGGCCAATGTTAGGTTGTAGAATTTAATGAAAGAAATGTGCCAAAATAAATTGACAAAGTAAAGCGGTAGAAAATTACAAAAAAGGCAGAAGGAATAACTTGCAACTCCTGCAAATAATGATCAAGAATGCTGAAAGATCAAAGTTCGAAATGGTGAGTGATGAGGTTCAATTGGTCACTTTGTGCATTATTGGGCATGTCCTTTGAAAAGGGATGTCCTTTGTAATACTTCAAGGTACTTAGCTTAGGGAAAGGCTTTGAAAGATTTTGAGAGAGGTCAAAGGGCTCGATGTTTGGAAGAAAGAAAGAGCTAGCATTTATATGGTGCCTTTCACGACCTCGGGACGCCGCAAAGCACTTTGTAGGCAACTGAATACTTTTGAAAGTGCTGTAACTGTAGAAAGTACAGCAGCTACTTTTCACACAGCAAGCTCCCACAATTGGTAATGTGCCAAGGACCAGATAACCTGATGAGGGATATACATTGACCTGGATACCAAGGATAACTCCCTTGTACCTCCTTGAAATAATGTCATTGGGTCATTTACGCCCGGCTGAAAGGGCATACTGGGCTTTGTTTCAACATTTCATCCAGAAACAGCACTCTGACAGTACTGCCTTGGAGTGGCAGCGCAGCTTTTATGCTTTAAGTTGACTTCTGACTTCAGACTTACAGACATGAGTGCCACCCAGTGAGCCACAGCTGACACTTGGCAAAAGTTTAAAGGCAGAGGACCTAAGAAATATTAAGCATTTAGATCAAAGTAAAAACAGAAACTATGGCCTGAATTTGATGCTCCACCTCTGGTGGGTTTTTAGCTGAGCAAGCGGGGGGGAGCATGAAACAGAAGGAACGGGATTCTATCTGGGTTCCCATCTACCCCTACGTTGTGATGATTTACACTGGGGCAGGCAAGGCCTCAGGCAGGCCACCTGCTCTTGCCCCAATTTAGGCCCTTAAGTGGACAATTGTTGGCCACTCAAGGGCTCTTTCCTGCCCAGCCTCAATTTTTATGCTGGTGTGAGGATTTCCTGGGTGTGGAGGGAGCCCGAAAATGATCGGGCTTAGTCCTCAGGCAGGAAATGGAGGGGCACCTCATTCAGAAGGCCCCTTCTAAATTCGGGCAACCCCACCCCTCAATGTTCGTCGGCCGTTGGACCTCCCAGGCCAATTAAGGCCTGCCCAGCGTGAAATGTGAGCGGCAGCACTGAGCACTGTCTGTTTGGGGTGGGCGGGGGGTGGGGGTGGAAGAGTGCAAGCTGGCTGAGCGCAAGCCTCGCACATGCACGTGAGCCGAGCGCATGCACGTGAGCCTTGCGCATGCACGTGAGCCGAGCGCATGCACGTGAGCCTTGCGCATGCACGTGAGCGAGCACTGCATAATCTCCCTGAGACACAGAGCTGCTTCAGGGAGATGAAAAGATAGAAAGAATAATAATATAATAAATAAAAATGTAATAAAACATGTCCCCCTGTGTGACTCTGTCACATGAGCAAGGACCACGTTATTAATGAAAAATTAAAGTTTTTAATTTTATTTGCTTTTGGAAACCTCATCCCGCCCGTGCATGAGGTTTCCAAAAAAAATGCAAAGGCCGCTTGGCCTTTTCACCTGGCCGCCAGCTGTTAGGTTGGACCGGCAGTAAAAATTTTAATTTCATCGTTAATCGATGACCTTAACAAGCCTTTTAATTGTCGGTGGGCGCACTGCCAACCGAACCATCGCCCGTCTGCGCGTTGATGTCAGCACACTCGGCCGATGTCAACAAGTATCATTTCACGCTCGAGCGGATTGGGCATGCGCCCGCCTGCCGGGTGAAAATTTCTGCCCTTTATGTCAGGGTGTGGGAATGTTCAAAATGAGCTCATGTCAGCTTCATATACAGAAGCCTAGACAGCTACAGGAAATAGCTTAAAGTTTGCTTCTGAATATATTTTTTAAGGGATGGTGAGATTCATTGGATAACCTTCAATTAATAGTTTACATATTACACATGCTAATGCATTTTAAAACATATTTTGTGAAGGATTTACTTCATACTTTGTATTGTATGGAATGGCACACTGCTTTTTCTTGAGTTCTTTGCTGAAAAGCAGGTCTAACCCATCACAAGCAGGGCAAGGACACAGGTCTCAAATCCATCCCAGCCAGATCAGGGATCGAACCCCGTGCTGTTGGCACCAATCTGATCCACACCAGCCATCCAGCTAACCAGCCCCCCCCCGAGGAGTCCAAGCTGCTGTGGCAACATAGACTTTTAATGCAGGTGAGGTGAGAGTGGCTGCCCTTGACATCAAGGCAGCATTTGACTGAGTGTGGCGTCAAGGAGCCCCAGCTAAACGGGAGTCAGTGGGAATCCGGAGTCCTGCCTAGCACAAAGGAAGATGGCTGTGCTTGTTGGAGGTCAATCATCACAGGACATCACTGCAGGAGTTCCTCAGGGTAGTGTCCTAGGGCTAACTATCTTGAGCTGTATCATCAATGACCTCCCTTCCATCATCAGTTCAGAAGTGGAGATGTCCACAGATGATTGCATAATGTTCAGCAGCGTATTCAATTCCTCAGATACTGAAGCAGTCTGTGCCCATATGTAAAAATTTCTGGCAATATTCAAACTTGGGGTAATAGGTGGCAGGTGATAATCGTGTCACACGAGTGCCAGGCAATGACCATCTCCAACAAGAGAGAGCCTAATCATCTCCCCTTGACATTCTGCTGGAAAGTGGGATTAAAGTGAACAGCTTGTTTCTTTTTTCTTTCTTTTGGCTGGCACAGTCATGATGGGCTGAATGGCCTCTTTCTGCACCGTTACTTTTCTGTGGTTCAGTAGAATTACCATTGCTGAATCTCCCTTATTAAGGGGAGTTTGATGGAATACTCTCCACTTGCCCAGGTGAAACCAGCTCCAACAACACTCAAGAAGCTCAACACCATCCAGGACAAAGCAGCCCACTTGACTGGCACACCATCCACTACCTTCAACATTCACTCCCTCCACCACCGTCGGCACAGTGGCACAGTGTGCACCCTTTACAAGATGCACTGCAGAAACTCACCAATGTTCTGTCAAGCACTTTCCAAGCCTGTGCCCTCTACCCCTGAGAAAGACAAGGGCAGGAGGTGCATGGGAACACCACCACCTGCAAATTTCCCTCCAAGTCACACACCATCCTGACTTGGAAATATATTACCGTTCCTTCACTGTCGTTGGGTCAAAATCCTGGAACTCCCTCCCTAATAACACTGTGGGTATATCTACACCACATGGGCTGCAGTGATTCAAGAAGGCGGCTCACCACCACCTTCTCAAGGGCAACTGGGGATAGGCAATAAATGCTGGCCCAGCCAGCGAAGCCCACATCCAATGAAGGAATAAATTTTTAAAAATGTTTTAACCTAGAACTATGGATGGTGATGTTAGAGGCTCCAATGTTGTGCTTTGCTGACTTAGTTGTGTTTCCATCACATGTCTGAACAGGAATCTCTCCCACTCTTACCACCTGCCATTGGCAGCATTGGAAGGATTCAAAGTTGATATTCACCCTGTTTGGTTGCATAATGAGCACACTTTCCTTGGTCATCAATTCCTGGAGTGGGATTCGAACCTGGAGCTTCTGGATTAGAGGCAGCAACGCCACCCATTGGTACCAGAGGACCTCCTGGTGTGGCAATAATAACAGTAAATAGAACAGTAATTATTGGACACGAACAGCAGCAAATTGCATTTATAGAGCACCTTTAACATAGTTAAACATCCCAAAGTACTTTAAATAAAAATTGGCAATGAATATTTAACATGAACAAACATGTTAAATGTTAAATACAAATAGCCCTCTGTACGAATGGGTGGGATTTGAATGGATGTAAATCAAAACATAGTTTCTCATTGTGCATTAATTACAGCTGTAAATGCTGAATAATTACTTTATGCTCTATTTAGAGGATGAATTTATAGCGGACCTGTGAATGATCTGAAATATTGCCTTGAAAAGCAATGCAGCAAAACTCAGGGCGACCTTGGGATATAAACCTCAACTTGCTCCTCAAAACACGGGGCTGTTGTGATTACCATTAAGCACAAAACTACTTCATTGATCCTTCAAACTAATCATCAGGCAGGAACTGGCTGTCATGGAAACCAACCTCAGGAGCTGTAATAACTTCTTGTTTTTTTTAAATCAAGCAGAGTTTTTTTTTATATTAAAGTTTAAACTTTCTATTCACTTAGGACTTGAAAGTATATGTACAAAACATTAAAGGGGAAAATATTCCAATTCTTGCATTCCTGACATATCTTGGAGACTATTAAGTAACACCAGCCTGTAAGTATCTAGTTATTAAAACTTATAGACAGAAAATCATGGGCAAGGAATGAATTAGTAGTGTACAGCAGAAAAATTCACCTTGAATACTTTGTAAGTTCCTATGGAATTGCTTTGTCTTCATTTTAATGGTGGTGTTAAGCTATTGTTACAGACTGAAGGGGGAGGGGTTAATTTAAACAGCACTAATTTATTTTCTCACCACTCATCATTAAACAGAAAGGTGTTTTGATTTATTTCCCTCTTTTTATAAGCAATGGTGTATTTCCCAAGCCTTCGGTTTTGGTGTGATCCAATTTTCTATTCGTAACCCCAGAGCAAATGCGAGATAGGATGAACTCAAAGGGTTAGTTCATTTGCACAAATTCAAAACACGAAAGAGGGTTCGCAACATCTCCCTTGCCTTCAGATAGTAAAGAGGGGGACAGAGAAAAGAAAGACTTACAGTGTAGAGAATGCAAAGAAAATAAATATTGTTTCACATGGGTTCCAGAGTCCAGAATCAAATTCCAGTGAGGTATTCCTTCATTGAGGTTGGCAGGTTGAAAACTGATGCTGTAGAATTCACTTTTCCAGTGGTGTTAAGTTCACACAATGATGTAGGCATGCAGAGATGAATCAGCTTTGTAGACGATGGCACAGGAGTTTCAGCAGAAGTAGTGTAGTTAGGGCCAGATGTTGAACCCAGGCAGAGCTCCTTTTTTGTGAGCCTGCTAGTCAGATGTTAAACTGCAGACTGAGATTTACAGTTTAGGCTATATTATTAGTTCCACAAACCAAAGGCCCATGTCACATGGCTCCCACATCTCCACACTCTCTTTGACAAGGGATGTGTATCCCTTATTGGGGTCCCAGGGATTGTTAAATGTCTCAGCCATTAAGAATTGGAAAAAAGGTTGCGGGGCCCTTTGTTGTAGCAAACGAGCAGACTCCTGTTGGCCAGCCTGGGTTATGAAATGCAGATGGCCTTTGTACAGCTCTCTTTGAATTTGGCCTGTGCAGCCCACAGGGGGTTGTTAGTGGCTTTCCAGAGACAACAATGCGTGAGTTTCCCCGATACTGCCAGACAGCTCCTTATGTTCAGGGGTCACGGACAGATACAGATTCAGCCATTTTAAGGATCGTTGTTCAGTTTAATTTAGAAACAGCCATGAGGATACCCATAAATATTATATCAAGATAAACAGTGTGAGGTCTTAGTGAATTCTATTTCATTTTTTTCATATGGTCACATGAAAGAAGAATAGAAGGTAGAGAAGTCTGCATTCATTCTCTCATTCCCACCGGCACATCGGACTCACAGCAAGCAGGGCCAATGGCAGTTCCCTGATGCATTTTTCTTTGAGGTTTAAATCCAGGTTAATACATAAACAAGTGCATTGCCCTATCCCAGGATGTGGAATGTCTAGGTAACCTGGGAAGATTCAAATCTGTCTCTATGGGAAGCCTCGTCGGGGTTGGAGTTCTGAAGTTTCCTCTCAGGCCATAAAGCAAAGTCATTGTTTTCAACACTCTGCCTGTCCAGCTCCTGATTAAGTGTCCTCTGAAACGTCTGGGGGTTTTACAGGGTGCTTAGCAAACAGTGGATGTATAATGGTCAAGCTGCTCGGGGTTATCTGCAGGGGAATGCTGGGTGTCCCGCCTTGTGAGCGCCTGGTCCTTTGATCATAGGTCTGAGTGGCTCTGGTCCAGCTTAGCTCCTCCCTGTCCACCTGTGGGCTCAGCTGTTCAAACCCAGGGACTGTGGTTAGGCTGATAGTCAGGAGACTGGGGCATTTTAATGGGACGTTTGCCTCTTTCGGGGATTCCGGTTTAGTGTCCGGCTCAGACGCTAGCACCACTGGGGTGTTCCAGTTACTGTTGCTCGGTGCTACGGGCTAGCACGGCAACAGGTGAGCAATCTGCTCCTTAACTTGGGCCAGACTTTCTGGGCCTGGATGATAGAGAGACTGCCTTCTGTAAGGGGGCCTCTCCTGCATCCATACCAGATAGGGCTACAGGGCTGTAGCCTGATGGGTTGTTATGGATCATTTTTAATGCCGTGGGCAGCCCTGTCAGATTGCCTCGTGATTCTGTACTAGGGTGGGTGAGTATGGGATCCAAGCTGTTTGCAATCTCTCTGCTGGTCAGTTGGGTGGTAGGCTCCATGTCTTTCAGAACACTACCGCACCCTGGTGGCTTGTCAGGTCTCGGTGTACTTCCTGGTGGCTTTTCAACTAAGTGAGGCATCACCCTCGCTCTTTTTGAGCCAATTTGGCAACTTTCCTGGTTCCCACTGAGATTCGCCATAAAGCCGCCGGCCAGATCAATCAATGGCTTCTTATTCGGGGCCTTTGAATTGGGAGGGGACGCTCGCCTAACTTGTTCCATGTTTCCTGGAACACCACCACTCTCAAGTGGAGGTGCAGTTCCGGCTACACACCGTTGTGGTTTATCAACCGGGGGAAGCATCTCACTCCCTATCTGCTCATCGGTTTGGGAACTCTGTTTGTCCTTACTGAATGTTGGAAAGAAGGTTTCTGCCAGCCATAATTCTGGCAATTCCTTAACCTTTGTCTTCCCTGGTTTGATATATGCCTTCTTTCAGGCTGTTTGGCAATGTGGGGCATCTCTTGCACAATTTCTTTCCCTGCTCTAGGACTTCTCTGATCCCTGTTTAATTCAGGGCTGTTTCCTCTTTTAACTTTACTGGCCTGGTTTTGTCCTTGCTACACTCGAGCAACCCTCGCTCAATGTTTATGGGCACTATTTGGTCCTCTGGACCTTGCCCAGCTTTCTGCACTCCTGCCGATTTCTACTGGCTGATGTTGGCCTCTTTTCTCTCACTAACTAACACTTTGCTGCCAGCCAAATCACTTCCGAGGAGGAAATCAATTCCTGCTACTGGTAGTTTAGGGACAATTCTCACACAAGGTCACACTCTAGGTGGACCTGATGGAGGGGTACAAACACAGATCCTCCTCCCACTCCATTGATCAGGGCTTTGGTTTTCATGGAGGACTTGGGTTAGGTTTAGATTTCCCTCCAACATAAGGGAGTGGGCCTTGTATCGCAGAGCGGAACAACGGACTTGCTCACATCCTGGGACTGATATTGGCTCACTGTTCCTGAAAAGACAAAACTCCAGAAGCCGTCTGGGAATTGATGTGGCTTGGACACACAGTGCCAAGCAGACCAAAGGATAGTTTTTTATTGCGAGGGTCTATCTGAGTGTCAAGGCCTATGAGTGAGATTGTAGCAGCCTGCCGTGCCTGCTGCATCCCAGCTTGCGAGGACTCTCTGCTCCATTAAGTACATCTGCAGGTTGGAGGATCAGCAGTTTTTAAATTCCTCTAACAATATCAACTCCCACAATCCCTCATAGGTGCGTGGGATCTTTAGAGACTTTCCCATTGATCAAACACGACTTGCGTCAGCCATTCAAACTCGAGGTAGGTTTGTGTGGGTTTCTTAAAACTGTTCTGGAATCGCTGGCGATATGCCCCTGGGACTAATTTGTAAGCAATTAGGAGGCAGCCATGATCTGCTCATAACTCATGGACACATCAGTAGTCAGCATGGAGTAGGCCTCTTGGGCTCTCCCTGACAGCTTCCCTTGTACTAAAGGGGTCCAGATATCTTTTGGCCATTTTAGCTGTCCTGCTACTTTGTCAGAAGTGGCAAAAAATGACTCCCATATCACCCTCTTCAAATTTGGGCATGAATCTAGTATAGTTAAGGGCCTTGGAGATTGGTTCTGGAGGGATAGGGGGTGGTACTGGGTAGAGAGAGATTTTTCCTCGCAACTTCCAGTTGTCTGGTGTCTCCCTTCCTTTGAGTTGCTAGCTCCATTTCCAATTTTATAATAGGTCACTCGTTATTTTGAGTGTTCTGCCCCTCGTTCCCTCTGAAGTTGAAAATGATCCACAAATTTTGCATTTCCTCACTTTTCAACGTTACTCCATTTAAAACTGTGTATCATTGAGCAGTGGGCTGTTTTGAGTTACCAATCCTGATCTGATCTCCATTCCATTCTCTCCCCAATTGATGCTCAGATGAGTAACTTGGGACTCTCTTGTCATGATGGAACTTGAATTCTTTATCTAATTGTTTCGTTATTACTTCTAATTCATTCTCAAACCTTCTTTAGTTTAGATTCTTCAACAAAAACTTTGTGTTTACTTAGCAGCTTAAACAAAAAAAGTGGCTCAACATGATCATCTTAAAGGCAATTAGGGAGAGGCAACAAATGCTGGTGTTACCAGCGGAGCTCACATCCTATGGAAGAATTTAAAACAAATTGCATCTCAAATCATTTCACTGAAGAATACATAGATAAAAATGGGTATCACCAAAAACAAATTGTATTTATTTAACATTTTTAATGTTATCAAACAACATTTGACACCAAGCCACATGAAGAGATATTTGGACAGATGACCAAAACCTTGGTCAAAGAAAGAGGGTATAAGGTGAATCTTAAAGGATGATAGAGAAAGAGAGAGAGAGAGAGAGAGAGGAAAAAAAAATAGGTGGAGAGGTTTAGGGAGGGAATTCCAGATAGGACCTCGGCAGCTGAAGGAAAGGCTGCCAATGCTGGAGCAATGGAAATCAGGGATGCACAAGAGGCCAGAATTGCAGGAGAGCAGATATCTCAGAGGGTTATAGGGCTGAAGGAGGTTGCAGGCATGGGGAGGGGTGAGGCCATGGAACAAGGCAAGAGATAATTCGGGGTGAGCAAAAGCTTGTGGGTATAACAGAGCATCTTAAAGGAGGAGGGAGAGATAGAGATGGAGAGGTTTAGGGCGGAAGTTTATTGTAATAAAGTATTTATTTCTCTAACTTGATGCTGGTTTTATAACATTGGTAGCTCAATTCATCCAATGAACTAAACATACAGAGGAAGCTAACAAACCTTGCAAATATATATGCTATAAAATATCAAAAATTGAGATGATTTCCATGGAAGCCTATACAAATACTGAATATACAGTAATGCAGATTGCAATCAGGAGAATCATACATCACTATTTTATTTGAAACCGAGCTTGGAAAGTCAACCTGGGATTTTGCATCACTATTTTTATATTACAGGGAATTGGTGTTTTTTACTGGCTGTAACCTTTTGCAAGACATTTTGTTAATCAGTGTGGGCTTTGTGAATGCCGGGGAGTAGATTGTTTTCCTATTTTTTGTACACAGTGTCATCATCCATTACATGGTTAGGTATTGAATGGATGCATTGAGGGGTGATAATATGTCAACAATGTTCTTCAAGCACAAGCATAGAAAAGAACCTCCAACATCACCACAGCAGCCTTTTTATCTCCAATGGTGGCTATCCTTACCAGCTGAGCGGAAGTCCCAATTTATTATCAATATGTCCCAAATTAGGAGCAATTATTTTTGTTCTGGAGCCACAGCCAACTGTGAGGCCTCATGTTACTCAGCTCAAGCTCATTTCCCTTTGGACTTTTATGACTTTCCACCTGACTGGCTCCCAATGTGGATCCCAGAGGTGAAAGTAAATCATTCCCTGATGCATTACCCAGGATAATTTTTGTGTTTTAAAAAAAAAGGTCTGCAATTGTGAAAATTGCTGTGCATACGGGCAACAATCACAGGAACATAGCGACTTCGGAGCTGGAGTAGTCCATACATCCACTTGAATCTGTTCCATCATTCACTTACAGGTCACAGCTGATCTGTATGTTAGTTCCATCAACCCACCTGAGTTTAGTAGCCCTTAATACCTTTCCCCATAATTGTCAGATTTGAAAATTTCAAATTTTCTAGCCTCACAGCTTTCTTTGGGGAGTGAGAGTTTCAAATTATTTGACACATTTTAGGAGTCACCAGGGGAAAGGGAGTGCTTGGTAAAGGGCATCTTGTAAGGGAGTCCTCCTTGTCCTGAGGAGGAATTGGAAGGAGGCAGTGAGACCAGGCAGATCAGCACCAGCTGCTGCACAATGGACGAACAGGAGGACGAGTTGGTGCATGAGGACAGGATCTCCAGTGCTGCATCCGAGAAACTGTGCAGCCTCTCCCTTAGTCTCTGAGCCACCCTGAACCATTTTGTTATGTGTAAACCAGTGCACTGCACACCTTCTGTGGAAGTGGTGTTATGACCGGTACATGAGGAATGTGCAAATTATCAAGTCCCACTACTCCCCGGGCCATGCCATTAATTTAAATGTTTAATTTTCTCACCAAAGTGGCCAACTGTGTACCTATACTTCTAATATCCAGAAGAAAAGAGACTCTGACCAGGCTTATTTCAAAAACTGAGAATGATTAAGTTGTTTTAAAATAAAACTTCTTTTAATAAGTTGCAAGTACTGGTTAACACAAAATTGTAATCAGGAAGTATAACTATCTATTTCTTCTTAAAGAATTCCCACAGCACACACACAGACAAACAAAGAACAAACAGATAGAGTCTCTCTGCAGAGACGGGTGTTATAAAATAGGGTCTTGAAGCTGTCGACCTGGAGTTCTCTCATGTGTCCTGGTGGATGCCTGGAAGTTCTCATCAACTTTCAGCTTTGCAGGTCCAAATGCAGATTAGTTACACTCAGATGAGGGTTCTCTGGCTACACGTTGTTGGCCACACATGTAATTTTAGGCAAAGTAGAGAGAGGGAGTCAGTCAAGGTAGCCTTCCTTTCTCAACTTGTTCTCCAACAATACTGCCTTCAAAGCAAGCAGGTTCACAACTTAAGTTTTGTCCCTCTCTCCCTTTTGTCTCCTAGCTTTTCATTAATTAAAGGGCTTTGCAGTCCAACACAAATAAACAACTCCTTCTCCATAGAGGTCAGGTGATTCCTTGGAAGAAGTCTGCTTGTTGACAGTTCCAAGGTGAATGTATGCCCTCCTTTTGAAAAGAAATCCCAGGTTAGGGACCAGATTATGCCAAATCCTTCCATTTTGTAAAAGAAAACTTCAGTCTTGAGAGATATGATTCTATAGAGGCTTCCTAGCCTACGTTTTGAGGGTGATACAACTGAAAAGTAGGGAAATTATTTTAAACCTGTATCAAAGCTTAGTTAGATCTCACTTTTGAGTGCTGTATGCAGTTATGGTCGCCATTTTATAAAAAGGATATAGAGGCACTATAGATGCATACAGAAAATTTATAAGGATGATACCAGAAATTTGTGGGTGTACATATCAGGAGAGAATTGACAGGCTGAGTCTCTTTCCTCTTGAAATAAAAGGCTGAGGGGTGACCTCATAAAGGTGTTTATCGAAATATTTAATAATTTTAGAGTGGGTACAGACAGAATGTTCCCTTCTGTGCCATCAATATAAGATAGTCACCAAAAAAATCCAGTCAGGTATTCAAGAAACTTCTTTAGCCAAAGAGTGGTGAGAATGTGGAACTCACTACCACAGGGAGTGGTTGAAGTGAATAGCACAGATACATTTCAGGGGAAACTAGACCAGCAGATGAGGGAGAAGGGAATAGAGGGTTATGATGGTAGATTTGGATGAGGAAAGATGGGAGGGAGCTCAAATGGAGAAGGAAACCAGCATAGACTGCGTGGGCTGAATGACCTGTTTCTGTACTGTAAACCCTATGTAATATACCACTCCATGAAAATTGCTTATCTGCAGTTGTTGCAAAACATTCATTAGATACCAAGGACAAAAGATAAAGGAGTGGGAGTAGGCCATATGGCCCCTCGAGCCCGCTCCAGCATTCAGTAAGATCATGGTTGATCTGATTGTGACCTTAACGCCACCTTTCCGCCTGTCCCCACAATCCTCGACTCCCCTGTCTAACTCAGCCTTGAATATATTCAATGATCCTACCTCCGCTGCTCGCTGGGGAAGAGAATTTCAAAAACTAACAGCCCTCGGAGAGAAGAGATTCCATTTAATTTCCATCTTATATGGGAGGCCCTTTATTTTTAAACTGTGCCCCACGTTCTAGATTCCCTGACAAGGAGAAACATCCTCTCAGAATCTGCCCTATCAAGCCCCTTCAGAATTTTCAAGAGCTTGTTTAAACTTGCCTCCAGGTTGAAATCATGGTAATCACTAATTAATGCTATAATTGCAAGCTAAAACCAGATTTTCAGTCTTATTAGCACAGCACATATTTAGCACCCATTTTTACCATTCCACCACAATAACTGCCAGTGTATTTCTGCAAATCTAAAGCTGCTGGTTCCATTATAAAGGGAAGATCTCCTCACAAGGAATAGCACATTCATGAATGCTGCCTGTGCCAATGTATAACTGTGCCAGTGTACAATGAGATAACTGCTAGCTTCTGTTGTCCAAAGTTGTAAACTTTGCTCATAGCTATTTTCTACAGCGCAGTGAGCATTGTTAATTATTTTTTCATGAGAGGTCATCGACCTGAAATGTTAACTTTGTTTCTCTCGCCAGAGATAGTGCTTGACCTGCTGAGTATTTCCAGCATTTTCTGGTTTTATTATTTATATATTTTTTTAGTGTTTGTCTAGCTGTTGCTTACCCACTGAATCCATTTTCCTAGTTTTCCACTGACTAGTTGAGTACACAACAGAAACAGATCATTCAGATATATCGGCATTATACCATAAGCTTTGCAAATATTCTCTGACAGTATTAGACGTTCAATCAGTCCAATACCTACAACCTAAGTATCCGTTGTTTGCAATCTCTGATCTTTCTGATGCTCTGGCAAGATAGGGGTCCAATATTTCTCAGGCTCCGTTGTAATGAACATAAAACAATTCATCTTTCTTTTGAATACCAGAGAATGGGAAACCTCGAACACTTGTTCTTGAAAAACTTGAAAAATTGGAACCAAGAACAGAAAATACTGAAAACACACAGAAGCCCATTCAGCACCTGCAAAGAGAAATGACAGTTTAAAGTATTGGGACAAAAACAAGAATTGCTGTAAAAACTCAGCAGGTCTGACAGCATCTCTGGAGAGAAAGCCAGAGCAATTTCTGTTTTTGTTTCAGATTTCCAGCATCCGCAGTATTTTGCTTTTATATTAAAGTATTGGGTCTTTGCCAAAACTGGTTTTTCACTGACCTGCTATCTAATTCCAGCATTATGTATTCTTGTTTCTATTTCCCTGTTTAGCTATGCTGATATCCCTCTTCTTTTACACGTTATTATTTATCTTTTATTCACATTGAGGTCAGAGTCTAAATTTTACACAATAGAGTTTACAGCACAGAAACAGGCCATTCACCCCAACTGGTCCATGCCAGTATTTTTGTTCCAAATGAGCCTCCTTTCTCTCTGCTTCATCTAACCCTATCAACAGATTCCTTTCCCCATCATATACTTACCTAACTTCACCTCGATTTTAAAATTCTCAAACCTCTCCTTGGCTTCACCCTGTTGTGTTATCATGATATAATACTTTGGGCTTATTGACTATAACAAGACGCAAGGCACCAATCACTCGTAAGTGATTGGGCAAATAGTTTGTGGGTTCATTTATTAAGGCTGGGCACAAGCGAACAGTTATACATAGGTATAAAGCAGGCACAAGAACTTTGTGTCTGCTCTGCTCAAAGCAAAAGTGAAACTAAGACTGGATCACATGACATATTTCCCTTCTATTGATGTCATGCTGATATCCCTTAAAAGCATATTAAAACATAGCCCTTTCATTTTAAAAATATTCTCCCCCACCTCCCAGAGAAATATAACTATTTACAATACATGTTCATGTGTAGTTATCATTACATAAGTGCATAAAACTGATGAATCTGAGTCTCTAAAGTGTAAAGGTAATTTGTTGGTACACCCAGATCTCATAATGGTAACCTTGCCTGGAGGTTTCTTTAACTTCTCACAGTGAGCTGTGTGATTGTCATTCTTGGGTGCTGTTCACGGTTGCATTTGTGGTCTTATCTTAGATGCAATAGGACTGTGTGGTGGTTGAGGAGCTGGGATGGATTTGATTTGCTCTCAGTCATGCCTCATTGCACCTTTGTGCATAATGACTTCATAGGACCTTCGCTCTGGACAAATCCTTGTCACCTTGGCTGGTTCCATGAGCCTTCTGTGGGATACTGGGTGCAAACTAATCATCCCCACTGTAAACTTGGAATTCTATACCTGCATTTTTATTGTGCACATTGGTCATTTTCTCTTGAAGTTTTAAATGTAGCTCTTTAGTTTCTGACAGAGTAGAATGGGTAAGAGAAGGTAAATTGGCATGCGCTGGTCTACCAAACATGAGCTCACTGGTTGCACTTGAATGTATCGCTCTTAAATGTAACATTGCAATGAATAGATCTTGCTTGGTCTGTCTACCTTTGAGAACGAGGGATTTCACCGTGTGAATCATTCATTCAGCTAGGCTGTTGGGCTAGGGTAATGAGGAAAAGGAGTAGTGTGATCAATATCCCACTCCTCTCACATATTCTGAAATGATGTAACAAAAAATTGCAGACCCTTATCTGTAGTGATCTCTCTCGGTACACCAAATAAACTGAAAATAGCACTTAGAATATATGCGATAGTTGTTCTTGATATATTGTGCAATTGTTGAATAATGGGGTACTTGGTAAAGTAGTTGACAATGACCATGAAGTCAGTGCCATGGACATGAAAGAGGTCGGATGCGATTTTGGACCAAGGATGGATAGGAACTTCATGTAGAATCAATGGTGCTTTGTGCTGACTTGGCATATACTCTTCACATGTGTCACACCACTGGATGATGAATTCGATGCCATTGTTCATACCTGGCTAACAGACTGTCTCTTTAGTGAGTCTTCTCGTCCAATCTATGGCCCTGTGTGAGGATGAAGTTGTTGATGAATGACAGGTTGCAAAGATTCCAGTATGATGACCTGCCTGCCTTTAAAGATAGCGCCCGGGAGATGCCTAGTTCATCCCAATAAGGCCAAAATGGTCTTGCATATTCATGGACATGCTGAATTGAATCAGGCCATCCTTCAATGGTGGCTTTCCACATTTTCTGTAGCGCCGAATCTTTTGACATTTCTTCTTGTAGTTCTGGCATTTGTTTTGTGCAAAACGTACCAGATAAATTTGGAGAACATCTTCAAGTTCAATGTCAATGAAGTCAAATTGTGGATCTAAGGAGATATCTGCTGTTTTCACTGGGTTAGGCAATCTGCTAAGGGTATCCGATGTGACCATCAAAATACCTGGCTTGTACCTAATCTCTCAGTCAGAACTTTGAATCTTTATCAAGAGATTGCAATCTTGGCATTGCACTGATGAATGCTTTTCACCAAATCATCTGCAGTGGTTTGTGGTCAGTTTCTACCACAAATCTTTAACCAGATAGATAGGTATGAAAACGCATGATTACAAACACTAAAGCTAATGTTTCCCATTCAGCGTTGAAATAGTTGGATTGTGTTACAGACAGATATTTTGATGCAGGTGCAATTGGTTTGCCCTTCTGTAGTCTGCACGCTCCCAGACCGTTTCTGTGGGGCATCTATCTCCAGGGTAGTTGTCTCCTGGGATCATAAAATTGCAATGTCGATGTTTCTGATAATGACCATTTCAGTGCTTTGAAGAGCTATTGGTGGTCTTTGTGTCACAGGAAAGGCACACCCTTTCTCAACAACTCTCTTAGGGATGAAGATTTTTGCGTGAAATTGGGAATGTATGGAGACAGGAAATTAAAGACACCCAGACATCCTTGAAGATCATTTGTATCTTGAGGAGTCCGCGTGACTTTAATATCCTCTATTTGACTTGGATTGGGACATGTGCCAACACTGGAATAAATGGAACTGAAGAAATTGATCTGCTGCACGTTGATGTCACATTTCAGACTGTTGAACACCGATCCTTCATTACACGCTGCCTGCATCAATAAGTGCAGATTATGGTCATGTTCTTGCTTTGTTCTTCCCACAACTATCTTCCACAATATCTTCCACAAGGGGATATGAGAAAGCTCTGGTTGGTAAAAGTAAGGAAAATCCCAAGATATACTATAAGCATATCAATGGGAAGAGGATAACCAGGGAGAGAGTAGGGCCCATAAGGGACCAAGGTGGAAGTCTATGGGTGGAGCCAGAGGGCATTGCTAGAGTGTAGAATGAATACTTCACATCCGTCTTCACCCAAGAGAATGGGGAGAGAGACTGTGAGGTTCTTAAGCAAATTGATATAGGGAGTGACAAGGTATTGGCAAGCTTAAAAGTGGACAAATCTCCAGGTCCAGTTGATTTGTGTCCCAGACTGCTGAGGGGGGCAGGGGAGGAGATCGCAGGGGCTCTGACCCAAATTTTTAATTCCTCTCTGGCCACGGAGGAGGTGCCAGAGGACTGGAGAACAGCTAATGTGGCTCTGCTATTTAAGAATGGTTGTAGAGATAAGCCAGGGAACTACAAGCTAGTTCAGTGGTAGGGAAACTATTGGAGAAATTTCTGAAGGAGAATATCTATCTTCACTTGAAGAGACAAAGTTTGATTAGGGATAGTCAGCATGGCTTTGTCAGAGGGAGGTCATGCCTAACAAATGTGATTGAATTTTTTGAGGAGGTGACCAGGTGTGTAGATGAGGGTAGTGCAGTTGATGTAGTTTATATGGATTTCAGCAAAGCCTTTGACAAGGTCCCACATGGGAGACTTTTAAAGAAGGCAAAGGCACATGGGATACAGGGTAATTTGATAAGATGGATTCAAAATTGGCGTAGTTGTAGGAGGCAGAGGATGATGACAGAAGGATGCTTTAGTGACTGGAAGCCAGTTTCCAGTGGCATACAGTGCTCGGTCCCCTATTATTTGTCATTTATATAAAGGACATAGATGACTATGTGGGGGGTAGGATTAGTAAACTTGCAGATGACACAAAGATTGGTCGGGTGGTTAACAGTGAGGTTGAGTGTCTTGGGCTACAGGAAGATATAGATGGGATGGTCAAATTGGCAGATGGAATTTAACCCTGAAAAGTGTGAGGTGATACGTTTTGGTAGGAGTAATTTGACAAGAACTTCCAGTGTACTTTCATTCAATGAACGGCATGACACTAGGAAGTTCTGGGGAACAAAGGGATCTTGGCGTGTGTGTTCATAGATCTCTGAAGGCAGAGGGGCATGTTAGTGGGATGGCGAAAAAGGCATATGGGACACTTGCCTTTATCAATCGAGGCATAGATTACAAAAGTAGGGAGGTTATGATGGAGTTGTATAGAACCTTCGTGAGGTCACAGCTGGAGTACTGTGTGCAGTTCTGGTTGCCACATTATAGGAAGGATGTGATTGCACTGGAGGGGGTGCAGAGGAGATTCACCAGGATGTTGCCTGGGATGACACATTTAAGTTATGAAGAGAGGTTGGATAGACTTGGGTTGTTTTCATTGGAGCAGAGAAGACTGATCGAGGTGTACATGATAATGAGGGGCATGGACAGGGTGGATAGGGAGCAGTTGTTCCTCTTAGTTGAAGGGTCAGTCACAAGGAGGCATAAGTTCAAGGTGAGGGGCAGGAGGGTTAGGGGGGGATGTGAGGAAAAACTTTTTTACCCAGAGGGTGGTGATGGTCTGGAATGCACTGCCTGGGATGGTGGTGGAGGCAGGTTGGCTCGCATCCTTTTAAAAAGCACCTGGATGAGCACTTGGCACGTCATAACATTCAAGGCTATGGGCCAAGTGCTGGTAAATGGGATTTGGTAGGTAGGTCAGGTGTTTCTCACATGTCGGTGCAGACTCGATGGGCCAAAGGGCCTCTTCTGCACTGTGATTCGGTGATTCAACAGCTTTGTCATCTGTGATACCAATGCATCCTGGTACAGTGCATGTAATGTAGTCCATGTGCACTTGTAAGAGGCCCTGACTAACTGATAGCCCGAAAGGAAGTCATTGTAAATAGTATCATCCAAATGGGCTGCAAACTGTAGTAAATTCCTGGGACATCTCTGCAAGATGTACTGAACAGTAACTATTCTTGACATCAAGCTTCGAGAAGAACTTAACACCTGAAAATCTCAGATTTAACTCTTCTAATGTGGTATTTTATAAGGACAATGTTTCAAAGCTGTGTTTAAACATTGGAGATCAAGGCATGCTTACAGTGATCCATACTTGATCATGACAAAAGCGATTGAGCTGCACCCCTCCCTATCTGTGTAAACTCACCTTGCTCCACGACATTCCGAGATCTCTGCGATTATCCACTTCTGGCCTCTTGAGCATGCCCGATTTTAATCGCTCCACCATTCAGAGTTCACAGGCCTAACCTCTGAAATTTCCTCCCCAAACCTTTCTGATTCTCCACGTCTCTTTCTTCCCATAAGACTGTTAAAAACCCACCTCTTTTGACCAAGGTTTTGACTATCAGATCTTATAGTTGTCTTATATGGCTCAATATCAAATTTTGCTTTACAACACTGCTTTCAAGTGGCTTGGGAAGTTTTATTAAAGATGCCATACAATTACAGCTTACAGTTCTGTTGAAGGGTCATGAGGACTCGAAACGTCAACTCTTTTCTTCTCCGTCGATGCTGCCAGACCTACTGAGTTTTTCCAGGTAATGCTGTTTTTGTTTTGGATTTCCAGCATCCGCAGTTTTCTGTTTTTATAATTACAGCTTATTGTTGTTTCCTTAAATGCATCTATGCTATTCACCTCAACTATTCCTCGTGATAAAGAGTTCTACATTTTAAAACATTCATTGGGTAAAGATGTTTTTCCTGAAAAACTCAGAACCATCCAAATGCTCGTTCCTGCCTCCTGATTCCATGATTTGGTGCTAAGCCTGATGACATTTACTAAGGTGCAGTTACAGTGCAATTGTTACCTTTTTCACAACCTTGTGGGCCTGTACACACATTGAAGTACCAATGCAAACTACAAAAATGTAACTAAACCTCTGCTAAAATGACCGAATGATTATTTTATAAGCTGACATTTTGTTAAAAGTGAATCAGTGATAGCAATGCGCCCTTTATCTTTCCTTATTTATTACCTGCTTGTTGCATAGCACCTTATTCATCAATTCCTTGTAATAATTTTCCATCAAATAATGACGTGCATCATCCGCCATTAAATTATGCAAGAAATAAAATGATTTTACTGAGACATGATTTATGGCTTGACCTATCATCCAAGCATTGCGAAAAAGTAAAGAAAATAAATTATAATAATTTCCTTTGCAGTTCCACTGGATAAAGCCTGTCTTTATGGCTATGGGGAAAAAGAAACTGGAATGTAACATTTATAGCACTGTCAATTTTTCTCCATAATGGCACCTGCTGATTTATGAGCAGTGTGTCAGTACTTTCAATCAGGCACCGCACACCCAGCAGAGTGGGGGAAGATACGTAGGGATGAGCAGAACTCTCAGCCACTTGCCAAGAGAGTGAAATTTTTCATTGTCAGTGACTTGGTTTGCAGAAGAAACAGCTGGCATTGAGTCCATTGCACAATAAAGTGTACAATGCATCATGGCGGATGGGAGGGGGGTGGTGGGTGGTGAAGTAAGTGCTCAGGAGGAGACTACATTTTGCAATTCTCCATCAGTAGCATAATGTTAGATTTTTTTTTTAAATCACCATCACATTTGATGCATGCTACATCAGGAGGTAGAGTGAGGCAAGTGGAAGCTCTTATTTAAATAACTTATTATTAAAATCAGGTCTTATGCCAACTTGTGAGATGTTAGGCCACAGTTCTGCACACAGCATATACTATGGCTAAATTAGCTGTGGCTTGGTTGGTTGGTAGCACTTTCCCCTGAGTCAGAAGGCTGTTTGTTCATGTCCCACTCCAGGAGTTGAGAACACAAATCAAGGCTGCTATACCAGCCGTGTACTGTTGGAGGTGCTGTCTTCCAGATGAGATGTTAACTTGAAGTCCCATCTACTCTCTCAGGTAAGTATAAAGCAAATCCCCATGGCTCTATTTTGCAGAGGAGCAGGCAAGTTATTCCAGGTGCCCTGGCCAATATTTATCAATCACTCAACATCATTAAAACAGATTGTCTAGTTATCACATAGCCATTGGTGAATGTTTGCTGTGCTCAGATTGGTTTCTTATTTTGCAACCGTGACTATGCCTCAGAAATACTTCATTGGCTGTGAAGTGTTTTGGAATGTCTTGCAGACATGAAAGGCACTATATAAATGGAATAAAATGTCCCGAGGCATTTCAGAGGAGCACTATCAGGTTAAATTTGACACTGAGCCAGGTAAACAGATATAACGACAGGTCATCCAAAGCTTGGTTAAAGAGGTAGGTTTTAAAGAAGAGAGAGTGGTACAGAGGCAGAGTTTAGAGAGAGGATTCCAGAGGTTAGGCTGAGGCAACTGAAGGCACATGGGCATCAGCAGTCATAGAATGTGGACTGTTCCACTAGTTTCTTAAAAGGGATGTGAAGGCATGAGAGTGCAAGAAAGTTACATGAGAATAGTCTCAGGGATGAGCAACTTCAGTCATGTGGATAGATTGGAGATATTGGGTCTGCTTACCTTGGAGGAGAGAAGGTTGAGACGAGATTTGACAGAGGCATTCAAAAATCCGAGAGGCCCGGACAGAGGAGAAGGGGAAAAAACTGTTCACATTGATGGAACGATCGAGAGCGAGAGGGCACCAATTTAAGCTAATTGGCAAAAGAAGCAACAGTGACATGAGGGGAAACTTTTTCATGCAGCTAGTGGTTAGGATCTTGAATGCACTGCTTGAGAGTGTGATGGAGGCAGGTTCAATCAAGGCTTTCAAGAGGTAATAATATTTTTATCTGAAAAGGAAAAATGTGCAGGGCTCTGGGGAGAAAAGGTGGGGGAATGGCATGAAATAAATTGCACCAATGAAGAGCCTCTTTCTATGCTGTAACAATTCTGTGATTCTGGGATAATCACAGTTTGAATCACCAGCAAAATTATTTTTTTGTGTGCGTAATTATAGTTTGCTGCATTTTATTTTGAACTCCAGGCAAATGTATCCCCCCCTCCCCCTCTAGTGAATGCAAAGTGAGTGGGTAGACCAACAAACAGCTGCTTTTAGCTCTCAATGGATTTTATGGTCAAGTGAAATCTTCAAGGTTGGAGTATTTTCCTTACAGTGAAAACCGCAGTCAGCAACTGAGCTTAGAGCTGATGAAACATAAACCATGTACAAGTTGGAAGCTTATATTGCTAATTCTCTAAAGGCTTAAAGTTGTGATTCTAGATTTGTAAGACACACACACACACGCACGCACACACACATACTGCTTGCACCATTTTACAAGCCAAGGCCTGAATTTTCACTCCTGATCGGGAGCGCGGAATTGGGACATTTCCCAGCTCTGCAAACCCAACAAGGGAGAAAGTGCCCCGTAGGTTGGGATTTTCCTTCAGGGCTGGTGTGGTTCTCTGGGAGTTGGCCCGGGTGAACTGTGGAACGAGTGCAGAGGCTGCCAGGTGCAGAGACGGGCTGAGCGGATGGCCTGGCTCTGTACATCGGCACTTTTCTGTACCAGTCTGCCATGAGGGACCTTGTCAAAGGCCTTACTGAAATCCATGTAGATAACATCCACTCCCCTTCCATCGTCGATCATCTTTGTCACTTCCTCGAAAAACTCTATCAAGTTAGTGAGACACGACCTCCCCTTCACAAAACCATACTGCCTCTCACTAATACGCTCATTTGCTTCCAAATGGTAGTAAATCCTGTCACGAAGAATTTTCTCCAATAATTTCCCTACCACTGACGTAAGGCTCACCGGCCTGTAATTTCCTGGATTATCCCTGCTACCCTTCTTAAACAATGGAACAACATTGGCCATTCTCCAGTCCTCTGGGACCTCACCCGTAGCCAGTGAGGATACAAATATTTCTGTCAAGGCTCCAGCAACTTCCTCCCTTGCCTCCCTCAGTACTCTGGGCTAGATCCCATCTGGCCCAGGGGACTTATCCACCTTAATATTCTTCAAGATGCCTAACACCTCCTCTTTTTTGATTTCAACATGATCCAGGCTATCTACACACTCTTCCCTAGACAAATCAACCGCTAAGTCCTTCTCTTTGGTGAATACTGATGAGAAGTACTCATTTAGTATCTCTCCCATTTCTTCTGGCTCCACACACAGATTCTTACCTCTGTCCCTGAGTGGGCCTACCCTTTTCCTGGCTACCCTCTTGCTTTTTACATATGTGTAAAAGGCCTTGGGATTTTCCTTAATCCTGGTTGCCAATGACTTTTCATGACCCCTTTAGCCCTTCTGACTCCTTTCTTAAGTTTCTTCCTATTTTCTTTATATTCTCCATGGGCTTCATCTGTTCCCAGCTTTCTAGCCCTTACGAATGCTTCCCTTTTTTTTCTGACTATTCTCACAATATCCTTCGTTATCCAAGGTTCCTGAAACTTGCCATACTTATCCTTCATCCTAGCAGGAACATGCCGGTCCTGAATTCGTATCAACTTACGTTTGAAAGCCCCCCACATGTCAGTTGTTGATTTGCCCTCAAACATCTGCCTCCAGTCTAGATTCCTCAGTTCCTGCCTAATATTGTTATAATTAGCCTTCCCCCAATTAAGCACCTTAACCCGAGGACTCCTGTTATCCTTATACACCTGTACCTTGAAACTTACTGAATTATGGTCACTTTTCCAGAAATGCTCCCCTACTGAAACTTCGACCACCTGGCTGGGTTCATTCCCTAATACCAGGTCCAGTATTGCCCCTTCCCTAGTTGGACTATCTACATAGTGTCTCAGGAAGCCCTCCTGGATGTACCTTACAAATTCTGCACAATCCAAACCCCTAGCACTAAGTGATTCCCAGTCAATATAGGGGAAGTTAAAATCACCCACCACAACAACCCTACTGCTTTTACATCTTTCCAAAATCTGCCTGCATAACTGTTCCTCAATCTCCCACCAGCAATTGGGAGGCCTATAGTAAACCCCCAGCCTTGCCTGTTATACTTCTCGCATTGAAACAAATGCATTTCAGACCCCCAGTCCCACTGTGTTCAGTAATTTCTTCCTGCCTGCTCTTCCTCTTAGTCCTACTGGCCATATTCACTAGTTCCCAGTCATTTATTTCACCTGCTGACCCATTTCTCTGGTTCCCACCCCCCTGCCATACTAGTTTAAACCCTCCCGAGTGACACTAGCAAACCTCGCAGTCAGGATATTGGTGCCCCTCCAGTTTAGATACAACCAATCCTTCTTGTACAGGTCCCACCTGCCATGGAAGAGATCCCAAAGATCCAGATATCTGAAACCCTCCCTAATACACCATCCGTTCAGCCACGTGTTTAGCTGCACTATCTTCCTATTTCTAGCCTCACTGGCATGTGGCACAGGGAGTAATCCTGAGATTACAACCCTAGAGGTCCTGTTTTTTAACTTTCTGCCTAACTCCCTGAACTCCCGCTGCAGGACCTCGTCACTCTTCCTGTCTATGTTGTTAGTACCAATGTGTACCACGACCTCTGGCTGTTCTCCCTCCCCCTTCAGAATGTCCTGTACCCGATCAGAGACATCCTGGACCCTGGCACCAGGGAGGCAACTTACCATCCTGGTGTCTCTTTCACAACCACAGAAGCACCCATCTGAGCCCCTGACTATAGAGTCTGCTATGACAGTTGCTCTTCTGTGCTTTGAACCCCCCACCTCTCCCCCCCTCAGCTGAACAACAGAGCCAGATGTGGTGCCACTGCTCTGGCTACTGCTGTTGTTTTCCCCTGATAGGCCATCCCCCCCAACAGTATCCAAGATGGTATAACTGTTAGAGAGGGGGACAGCCACAGGGGATTTCTGCACTGACTGCCTGCCCCTTCTAGTGGTCACCCATCTATCTGTTTGTACCTTGGGTGTGACCACGTCTGTAAAACTCCTGTCTATGACGCTTTCTGCCACCTGAAAGCTCCTAAGTGCATCCAACTGCTGCTCCAGCCGATCCATGCGTGTCAGTGAGGAGCTGTAATTGGGTACACTTCCTGCAGATGTAGTTGTCCGTGACACTTGAAGCATCACAGATTTCCCACACCCCACAGGTGAAGCTCTTCACCCCAGCAACTACCATTTCTAGAACTATTTAATAAATTAATTTAAATCTAATAACTGCTTATTGACTCCTTATTAACTATGTCAAAGATTTTTTTAGAAAGCATGAAAACAAAAAACAGCCTGCCAGTCCTCACCCCTCACATATCCTCACCCCCTCACACACTCCCCATGCTCCATCCATGCCAACCTATGCCCTGCCTCCCACCCTCTGCCAACTTAATGCCAATTAATGCCAACACATGCCCCTCAACTACCATTGCCCTTAGAATGACCATGGCAACTCACCTACTATCCACCATGGGCGGACCTCAGGACCCATGCTGAGATTAAATAAAATAAAGTTCTGCGTCTATTGCTGACATTTTTTAAAACACTCATTCGTGAAAACCCATTCACTCCATTTACACTCCTTCAACTGCATAATCTCTTATAAAAACAAGCATTTCATTCAAGTGTCTAATCTTTAAGAATAAAAACAAGCATTGGAACTCATGGTCCCACTTTAAAAAAAATCCAAATCCACCCAGAGCTGTCCATCAAACCATGAAATGGAAAGCACCTCACTATGATAATGGAAGGTTGTGAACTCAGTCATGCAGCACTAATATCATGCTAATAGCCCTCAGGCTTATGGGCAGGATTATCCCCCCATTTGGAGGTGAAATTGAAGGGCAGGCGCGGGCGTATTTCCGATCGGCGCCCCCAATTGGGGGCGTGGCGTTATTTTACACATCGGTGAGCGGGCCCTGGGCCCCGCACCCCCCCCCCCCCCCCCACTTGCCGACAGGAAAATCCCGCCCTCTGGTGGGATGAAGTAGCAAACAATGATTTTTTTTTTAACACTTTGCACAGTTTTGTTTTCGAAGATTCAGGCCTAAGGGAACCAAAGGATATGGGAATAATATGGAAAGTGGAGCTGAAGCAGAAGATCAGACATGATCATACTGAATGATGGAGAAGATTCGAGGTACTGAAAGGCCTACTCCTGCTCCTACTTCCTAAGTACTAAAGCCAAAGTCAATGCATTTATATAATATAACTTGCATTGTTCTATTTTTCCTCTGGGGTTATTTTGAAACCTGCCTATCAGTTTATGATGTCTAAGTTTGATGCATTCGGAGAAATACTGGGAGAGTGCACCCCTGACAAACAGCTTCATTTGTTGGATCCGCCAATGGGAGAATTGGAGAGTTGGGAATTCCTAAGTTGTGGTGTTTCCACTGCTGAATAATCAAGCACACTGCGAATCAGACATATTGACCACCCTGCCCAATGATTCAGTGCATGCCCCTGTTGAATAAGCCGAAATGTGAGGGGTGGAGACTACATACCAGGAGAGCGGCGTTCCAAAATTTACCATAATACAACAGCAGCTTGCATTTAGATAGCAATTTTAATATCATAAAACGCCTGCAAGGTGAAATCTGATACTGAACCAAATAAGGAGATATTAGGACAGGTGACCATAAGCTATGTCAAAGAGGTGGACTTTAAGGAACAAATTAGAGGAGGACAGAGGTTTACATGCAAAAGTACATCACAACACAACTTTTTCTGCTTTGTAGAAAAGTTTGAAACAGAATCCAGTGTTTACAGTTCTTAGTTGATGGATTACATTGTCTGTGAGCAATGGGAACAGAAAAGGTTGTTCAACCGCTTGAGCCTATTCCACCATTCAATTAGATCATGGCTGCTCTGTATCTTTACTCCAACTAACTCAGCTTGGTTCCATATCCCTTGATAAATGTTGACCAGGCCACAGTAGAGAGCAAGCCTGTACTTTGAATAGTGATTTAAATCTTCTGAGATGGCCTGCAGCTCCTTGGTTTAATATCTCATCTGAAAAACAGCACATCTAACAGTGCAGTGCTCCCTCAGTATTGCCACTGAGGTGCCAGATCTTTGCAGTGAGAATTGAACTCAACACAAAAGTCAGAATATTGTCTGCTGATCGAAGGATAAGTCATAACATGTGGGAGAGTGAAGAGAGTGAAAGAGTGATATAGATAAATCATTATGGCTGCAGTATTTTTCCACATTGCAACATTATAAAAATGTCTATCCTATGCATCTATCCATATATTTAAAGAAATTCCATCTGCCACATGTTCAGTGACTTTTGCTTGTCCAACATAACAGGAGTGCACAGAATGGTAACCAGTTTGATGCCCACCATCAGTTTGGTTTTGGAGATTGTGGCTGAGGAATGCAAAGGGGCCTTGGCAGCTTCTGCTGTCCCTGACTGATGGGAGTGGGAGGGGAAGAGCAGAAGAGGGGCAAGGAAGGGGACTCTTTATAAAACAATGAATCAATGTGTGCTTGATGCATGGCAGTGTTGGTGGAAATGGGTCAGTTAGTCAGCAGAGAGGGGCACTAAAGGGTGGTTGGATATAATCATATTCTGCCAGGGATGCAGGTTCATTCAGGAACTTCACAGGCAACAGGGTTTAAGCATTGTCACCTAATCATTGAATCATGCAGGACAGAAACTACCTGATTAATCCCACCACCCTGCTCTATCCCCATAGCCCTACCACATCACAGATGTCACAGAGTGATTGCAGATGAGCTACAGTGGATTTGTGAGGATGGTGCAGGACAGACAAATGTGACATACCATGACAGCAGATCTCCTGGTTGGAGCAGCTACAAGTAGGACAGAACTCCTAAAGCAAGATGCAAACCCATAACCTTCTGACTGAGAGGCAAGAGAGCTATCCACTAAGACATTTTATAGTGCATAATCTTATGTAATAAGATTGAGGTGCAGAATGTTCAATGTTTTATGATTATTTTTATTGAAGAGTCTGTTCACTGCATCATTTATTTACCTATGTAAACTGGGATTCTATTTACCTTTCAATGTGTCCCTAAAACAACTTTAGCTAACTATATCTTTTAGTACATTGTCAGAGAGTTAGTTAAAATTTAAAGCTCTGTATTTCACTGGCATTGCATTGAAAGATAAAGACCTTTAAGCATTACTGAATGTGCATCAGTCCTAGCAGCAATTCACTTGTTCTCCATTTTTAACCATGCTTTTAATCAAGGACAGACATGAAATATTAATGGTTAATATAAAAGTCTGTCTACAGCACTTAAATCAAATACCAAAAATGTATTTTAGCATCACATATTATGTCAAGTTTATGGTATAAATAAACCATTAACAGATAAGACATTAAAACATGGTGGCCTCACAAAAAGAGCATGTATACGTTCTGAATTGCAATGAATGGACTAAATCTTGCACGAGTGGTGCATCTTGCAGTGTCTGTCATCAATTAGACTTTCTCTGCAACATTCAGCTTGCTCTCTGTTAGCCTTGCGCTGCTGGAATTGAGCTGATCATAGTGCAGTGAAGGCAACAGGGCATCTGGGACATTGGTGAATGACGGGACCAACACCTCCTTAAACAATGAGATTTAAGGATAGATAAATCACAAAACAGAGAAGTGAATGAATTTGCAATGGGATAAATTAGTGTCAAATCAGATGCAGAAAAAAAATAGAAGAATGGATTAAGAGAGAAAACAAAAGAGACGGAAAGGAAAAGTAAAACAATTTAAAATTTACTTTTTTAACAATCTCTAACAATAATTTGCTTTATGTAGGAATGAGTTTGAACAGTTTAAATTGTACAATTTTTGGGCCTGATAGATTAATTGGCGCTGCATGAACAATTAACCTACTTACACTATTAGTTATGAACCCTAACTTCCTGTGGTGAGTTTAATGGGAAATTAGTGTGCAAACCCAGCAAGTTCTTAAAAATAACAGGGAGGCAAAGGTCAAGGTGCTGTTTTCACAAACCGAATGGTGGAGCAGTGAAAATCGACAAGCACGTTCTAGAGTTTAACAGTTCATGGCACATACATCTCTTCAATCTTTAAATTTGCTGCTGATTTTGCACATTAATATAAGCATGTGCTGTTAACATAGCTTTTGTTTCCAGTAAGAATGGTGTCAGCTGTGTCTCAGTCAGTAGCACTCTTTGCTTCTGAGTCACGAAGTTCTGGGTTCAAATCCCATTCCGAGCTTGAGCGTAAAAACCAAAGCTAACGCTCCAGTGCAGTACTGAGGGTGTGCTGCACTGTTGCAGATGCTATCTTTTGGATGAGATGTTAAACCATCTGCCTGTTGTGGTGGATGTAAAAAAATCCCATGATGCTATGAAAGAGCAGAGGCGTTATCCCTGGTGTCCTGGCCAATGTTTGTTCCTTAATCAGCATCATAAAAACAGGTTATCTGATCGTTATCATGTTGCTGTTTGTGGGAGCTTGGTGTGTGCAAATTGGCTGCTGCATTTCCTGCAAGGCTTCACTTCAAAAAATACATAATTGGCTGAGATATCTGGTGGTCATGAATAGTGTTATATAAATACAAATCATTCATTTAGAAAAATATCACTCTTGATAACACTTTTAACCTTAAGGGATACACAGGTGGCCTTCGTAAAACAACATAGAATAAAATAGGGAAAATGAAACTCCCTTTGCTTGTGGTGTTCTCCCCAAGTAATGGGAGGAACAGTGCCCAATTAATTTTCCTAGGGATAGATTTCCAGTGGCTCCATTAGGTTGGAAACAGGTGATCCAAAACCCACAGGGACAAACTTTGCAACTAGTTCCTGCTTCTGATCTGGGTGATGCCATACTGAGCATCTGGAATGCAAACCAAGGATTCTATTACATACATCCTGTACTGAAGCCAATGTATACTAGTGGTGGTTGTGTAACCTTGCAACTTTTTTGGAAGTAAAGGATCATTTACCCTTCGCTGGGCTCTGCAAGGAACCAGAGGTTATTCTTTCTTTCATCTTGAGAGCAGCATGTTGCATTGTAAATCATTTATCTTGGTTTGAAACAGGCATTGTTAGACTGCAAACACTATGCAAATAGCATCATTAACCTCTAGATTAGGCACTTTTATTTTGCAAATATTAAATGTCAGTGTGGTTAAATGCAAAGTGGCATCTCAGAAAAGTGAGAGGTTACTCGACAGAATTAATTAGATACCACTTGAGAACAACAGCAGATGATATCGATAGTGTGCAGAAAGTTGTGCTCCGAACGTGAAAAGAGGCACCTACCACAAGCCCAACAACAACAATAACTTGCATTTATATAACACCGTTTAATGTAATAAAATATCCCAAGGTGCTTCACAGGAGAGTTATCACCATAACACCAAGCCATATTGGGAATGGAAAGCAGGTTTAAAGGAGTGTTTAAAAGGATGAGAGAGACACGTGCAGAGGTTTAGGGAGAGGATTCAGGAACTCAGGGCCTTGGCTGTCAAAGGCAAGACTGCCAATGGTGGGATAAGGAAAGTAAGGGATGTTCAAGATGTCAGATTTGGAAGGGCACTGCAATCTGGAGGAGGTTCCGAGATAAAGGGGAGGTGAGGCCACTGTTGAATTGGAAAACAAGGATGAGAATTTAAAAATCGAGGAGTTGCCAAAGCAGTAACCAATGGTCAGCAAGCCCAGGGGTGATGAGTAAATGGGAGTTGATGCGAGTCGGGATACAGACAGCAAAGTCATTCCTCATTCAGCCAACGCCTGTTCCAAATGGACTCTCTGTTCCTTGTTTTACAGTTTGGCAGGAAAAAGGCAGAGGTCAGTTATCAACGGGTGCTGAGGATTGCTGTTCCAGAGCTGTGGACAGATCACAAAATTAAAATAAAGATACCTCCTGATGATAGTGGTATGAAAGGGTGGAGGACCATGTGTCATGCTTGCTTTAAAACAGACACAAAAACGCAACTGCCAAACTTCCGTGATTAAAGTAAACTTTGATACTGCACTAAAGGTCCTAAGGTTTGTGCTTAATTGCAGCTTACTTCTTAAGGAATAAATATATTTAACTCTATACTCCGACACTTGTATTTACAGTGTAGAGATAGTTAATGACAGTTAACTTTTCGGGGGTTCAGAGCTACTTATATTTTCCAACCTTGAGTGTCACACCACGTTGGTGCTCTCCCACCCTAAGCACCATTCTTCCTTTCTATCAGGGCAATCTGAACTGAGGTCTTGTGACACAGTAGTGGTGTCCCTACCCCTGGGTCAGAGGTTTTGAGTTCAAATCCCACTTCAGAACTTGATGGCCATGGAAAATGCATTAATAATGTGCCCAAATAGCCTGTAAATCCTTCCAGCTCACCTGAGGCAGCAAGAGTGGGAGAGTTTCATGATGAGCCATACTGCAGAAGGCAACAGCAAACCATGGCAGTGCTTTGCCAAGTGAAATCTTGGACCATTCCAATGGAAGTTCCTGGTTGCCATCCCTTAGGACCTGGTACCTGAAGGAGGAGGAATCTGAACTGCATCCTCTCTATAAGTACCAACAATGTCACTTGATAGTTATAGGTAAAGGCTCGTCCTTGAATGGAAGATGAACAGACTGATTTTAATTTTGCCTTATTCCTTGAGAATGTGTAAGAAAAGGCCATTAGGGTCCAACATGTTCATGTCTTTGTTGATGAACCCCGTCCATCTTCACCTCTATACCATCCCCCAATTCCCTGTTCTGGCAGAAAAAAGATGGATTAAACTCTTTGAATAGAATTAACATATAGACTTTAAATTTCAGCTGTGGGGTAATTCAGATTCATTTCTTTGAGAATGCACTGTATTTAAATGCAAAGGAATAGCATTTTCTGGAGAAAGAAACAGAGTTAACATTTCAGAACTGACAGAAGGTCATCAATCTGGAATGTCTTTTTTTCTTTCTCCAGCATCTGCAGAATTTCGCTTCAAAATGGTTTTTCTTTCATGGTTATTTGATCAAATATTTGCCAGTGAAGATTTAATTGAATTTTTAACATAGGATCACAGATAGTGGCAGTGCCAGACATTATTAAGGCACTAGGCAGATTTAGTTGTGTCTCTATTGGATCAATCTGGTCTGCTGACCACAGCAGGCATTTGAGTTGATAAAAGGTGTCAAGAAGACTCACTGGTCCTTGTAATGGGCTAATTGAATTTTGAGTAAGAGCTGCTCTTCATTCACAAACATGCATTGGCAGACACTGGGGTTCCGCCAGTTTCCCCTTTTTACTCTGGCTGGAGACTTGTGAAATCCCCAACGTATTGCTTTAAATGCCCATTCCAGCCACTTTTGCCTGAGTTTTCCATGGTCTCGCATCTACAGGCCAACAGAAGCCCTGCAGAATTTCAGGGCCAAGATTTGAAGTGCCAGTTGTGTAAAACATGAGCTGGCAGGTATGCTATTTACCCAATGAGTGAAAAGGAGTTCTGACTGACTCCCCATCTTATTATTGACTCTCACCACAATTCTCTCATAAGAAACATGCAGTGAAAAGACAGGTTTGAACCTGAGTTGGGGATTAGAGTTTGGAATTAAGTGACACTTCAGTGCTCTGTGGTTGATAGCCATTGGGTCAGCAAAGAGATCCCCGAGATTGACAGGGATGAATTGTGTAGATGGGAGGGAGTATGTGAACTCCAGCTTTCCCTGTGTGCTATGAAGTTTATTTTTGCCATGATCCCTGCCTGGGAGTCAGCCTGACTGACAGGCTTGATTCTAGTCAGGCGGGAGCACACCGAATCAAGCCATAATACCTTTCAAGGACAATTAGAGATGGGCAAGGCTGCTGGCCTTGTCAGTAATGCTCATATCCTGTGAATGGATAAGAATATAGAGTCTGCAGCTGCTAGTGGGAGCATAGAACAGAAAGTCTGATCGCAGGATGAGGGGGAGGAATATCAGATCCTGGGATGTCTTTGCATGGGGAATGTCTGATAAGGGGAGGAACCCAATCAGGGAAGAGTGTAAAGCATGAAGGTACAGGGATAAGCAGCCCCATGACAATATTAGAAATGCAGGCCTCTTTAAGAATAAATCAGACCAAGCTTCAGAGTGAATTGAGAGCAGGTGATTCTCACTGAAGCCTGTACTTAAAAACTAGGTTCCACCCAGTAAGGAGGTTTTTGCTTCTGGATAGAGAAAGGATCCTGAAGTGAAGTGTGGAAACTGGTATTTTTACTGAATTATAGTTTAACAATGTAACAGTTTTGATTCATTAAATGTCTTTGGCTGCCTGATTCAGTAAATGGATATTCACCCAATTAACATCCTGGCCTTTCTGGCCCACAAGGCACTTACCTTCTCCCTAAATCTGTTCGACGTTCCTGCTCCTGGATTTCCTGAGACCTGGATCAACAACAGTTAAAGTTGTAAGCAGAATTAAATATGAGGCTGGAATTCCTCAGGAATTTCACTGGGGATTTCACCGGTCTTTCCAACTGAGTTAAGATTGGAAAACGGTGCAACTCCTGTGAAATGTCAGGCCCACAATGTCAGACAAATATTCTCTTAAAGCATCTGGAGCTACAAAGGACACACCTCCCCATATCGTTGATAGTATCATAAATTTATACCCTTTCACTATGCACCTGGCTTCCAAGTGAAATGAGTAGGGATTAAAAGTGACAGGTGTTGTCTCAAATAAATTCAATGTCTTTCTCAGGATTGACACAAAGTGAGATCGGGTCATACAGAAGCCATCCATAATGCAGTCAAAGTGACTTTCATTTCACGCACAACTGTCTTAAAGAATTCCACTAGGCTAATGAGGAGAATCCAAAGTTTTCATTAGAGTTGTCAATCTAATGTCATTGTTTAATTGAAGAAAATGTTATATGTTGTGCAGAGATTTAATTCAATCTTTCCTCCTTGCCTGATATTACTTCTAATGCTAATAACAAAATAACATAAGGTCAATAAGATCATAAAGGAAGCCAAACAAACACCAGGGTTTATTTCTTGAAGGATAGAATTGAAAATTAGAGATGTTATGCTAAACTTGTATCAAACCTTGGCTAAATCACACATGGAAGATTATGAACATTTCTGATTGCTGTTTTATGAAAAGAATATAGAGGCACTGGAAGGAGTGAAAAGAATATTTACACAATGATATGAGAACTGCAATGCTATAACCCTGTTAGGAAAAGGGTTTCTTTTTCCCTTGAAAAGACAGGAATAGGGCAGACCGAATAGAGGTCTTTAAAATTATGAAAGGTTTTGATAGAATGGATACAAAGAGAAGGTTTCCACTTGTGGGAAGGGCAAAACTAGAGGCCACCAACATAAAATAGTCACCAAGAAGTCAAATAGGAAATTCAGAAGAAACCTCTTTATCTAGAGGGTTGTGAGAATGTGGAACTCACTACCACAGGGATTTGTTTGGGTGAATAGTACAGGTGCATTTAAGAGATGCGGTAGCGGAGTAATATTACTGGAGGAATAATCCAGACACCTGGACTAACGATCCAGAGACACAGATTTTTCCCACAGTCTTCTGGATTCTGATATCCAGACCCAATGCATATTCTGAGCTTGCACTTACCAGCAGCAAGACCAGCTCAGTAAAATTCCTGGATTCAGTCTCCTAATTGGCCAACTCCAATTAAGGACAGTGGGTGGATTTAAACGCTGCTGGCCAATCATAACATTGGCAGCTCTGGAGCCTTGGCAGCCACCAGGAGAAGTGGCGCCACTGAGGCAGATCAGAGAATGGGAAGGTGCCTCAAAATGGAAGGGAAACCTCTCTGGGTGGCACCTTGGTGATGGCCTTTCCTGCTCCTGCCCATGGCCCCCACTTTTGGGAATGGAGCCTGTGGCTCTGATGGTCCCCCAGCTGCTGCAGGGATACAACCTCCACTCAACTGCCGACCTCCACATGTGAGCGGGGTTTGGGGAGGGGAGGGATATGTGGGGGCAGTCAACCGTTGGAAAAATGCTGGTGAGTGCATAAAATTGCCCTGGATTAGGGCATAATGATCTGAAATGGCTGCCTGCCTCTGTAGTGCACCCCTTCGAAATTTCCCTGGCAGTGAGACTGCTTTGAAGAGCCATCTGGACAGGGCTGCTTGCTATTTTCCCAGTTTGTACCCCTCAGCCCCACCCACCACCACCACCCCCACCCCACACCCCACCATCCCCCCCCCACCGCCCCCCCCCCCACCACCAAACCCCACACCCCACCTCCCACCCCTTCTCCGTTTCTACCACCACAGGATGGGAAAACTCAGCCCATGCACTCAAATTCCACCTTGACAGGCAGGGAATTTAATTAATACTTCTGGAATGGAAAAGAAGCAAGGATCCGTAATGGCATCTACGTAACTACCAGATTGTCGTAAAAACCCATCTTTAGCGGTGGAGATCGGTCCTCCTTATGTGGTCTGGCCTATATGTGATTGCAGGCCCACAGCAATGTGGTTGACTCTTAAATACCCCCTGAAATGTCCTACAAGCCACTCAGCTATATTCAGGCAGGTGGCTCATGTTTAACTTTTCAGGGGATGGGTAATATATGCTAGCTTCACCAGGGATGCCCATGTCCCATGAATGAATAAAGGGGAAGTTAGGACAATGTGGACAGAGTTGGATGAGGAAGGATGGGAAGAGTGTCAAATGGAGCATAAACACTGGCATGGACTGTTTTGAAGAAATGCTGCAGTGCTGTATAATCAATGGAATTCCCTATAAATGTCTTTCAACTACTTTAATGACCATGGTGAAAACAGTTACAAAGTCTGCATTAGAAAGAGTTCAGGGAAGGTTCACTAAGCTGATTCCTGGGATAAAGGGGTTATCTTATAAGGAAAGGCTGAGCAGGTTGGGCTTTTCGGCCTATAGCCGTTGGGAGTTTAGAAGAATGGGAGATGGCTTTATTGAAACACATAAGATCCTGAAGGGACTTGACAGGTTGGATGCTGAGAGGACGTTCTCCTTGTGGAAGAGATGAGAATGAGTTTAAAAATTAGGAGTCTCCCTTTTAAGGCTGAGATGAGGATTTTTATTTTCTCTGAGGGTCATTAGTCTGTGGAATTCTCTTCCCCAGAAAGAACTGGAGGCTGGGTCATTGAATATGTCCAAGGCTGAGTTAGATAGAGTTTTGATCAACAAGGAAATTAAATATTAAGGGGGACAGACTGGAAAGTGGAGCTGAGGCCACAATCTGATCAGCCACGATTCTATCCAAATGTGGAGTGGCTGAATGGCCTATTCCTGCTCGTATTTCTTATGTTCTTATCTGAGGAAAGAATGAAATGCAAAGATGCAAATTCCTTGGGTCACAGTGGAGGTTTGCCCAAAGATTTTTTTACCAGGGATGAGGAACTTTGGTTATAAAGAGATATTGGAAAAGTTAGGAATGTTCTTCTGGGAATAGAGAAGGTTAAGGTGAGACATAAGTGAGGTTTTGATAGAGACAAACTATTTCCTCTGGTAAATTGATCAATAGCCAAAAGTCATAGATTTAAAATCATTTGCAAATGACCTAGGAGGGTGTTATGTATTCACCAGGTTGCTGCAGGACTTATTTATTTCAGAGAAATGCAGTGAAAACTTTAGTTCTAAATCCAAACAGATTTATTTACAGAACTTTAAAGAATCTTAGAACTTACAGGATTTTGTACACACGTGATCTTTGCATAAAGCCCAGATCCTTTCTGGAACTTTCTCAGATTTCATAACTCTTGAGCTCCACCCTCAGGCTTAAACAATCAAGTATAGTTACAAGGATCAGTGAACAGACAAGCATAATCAAACCCAGATGAATCAAAGCATTAAACACTACAAAATGTGAAAAATAGTTTTTTTTTCACTCAGTTGCTGGGATTTGAGACACTATGCTTGAAAATTTGATGAAAGGTGATTCCATAAATAATTTTAAAGGAAGTTGTGCAGATACTTAAGAATGAGGAACCTAATAGGGTTCTAGGGAAGAAGCAAGGATTTAGGACTAATTGCTCTTTCAAAATGCCAGCACAGACATAATGGGCTGAATAACTTTCTCTGTCCTGCAAGTTGCTATAGTTCTCTAATTCTATAGAATAGTTGACTCACTCTATAGAAGGCTCATGATTTAGGGAGGCAGCTTACTAATCAAACTTCAAAAATTTCCAGAACAATGCTGACTTTATTGTGTAGTCCCAGCAGCTTTTTAAACGTATCTACTTAAAGTCTTGTGGCTCCCGAGAGATTGTTATTGGCTGACTATCTAACATTTGAAGAACACTTAAAATGAGAAATTGAATTAGCTATGGATTCATTTGATCTTGAGTGTTTAGCTTAAATCATATGGTGATATTATGCAATTGTCACTAATCTGATTAGGACAATAATTGTTTTTGATTTGCTACTTAGCCTATCAAAGTCTCAATTATTCATTAAATTATTGGTCCTGGAATCACTTTGCCTTCAAAAGGACAAGGATAATTCAGCAATAGTTGAATCTATGGTATTCTAACTAATGTTAGGAACATTTTATGAAACCTTGCTCTCATGAATGGATAATAATTCTTCCGTGAAGTCCCTTGAAACAATTGATTACATGAAAGGTGCTATATCAATGCAAAGTGTTGTTATTGGCCTGGAGTGAGGCACGAGAGAAAGATGGTGACCTTACCTGCAATTAAAAGGCAGAAATAATTTGGATTTATCTTGCCAAAGGACCTCAGGGTATCCCAAAGCACTTCACAGGCAAGTAACTCCTTTTGAAGTGTCGCCACAGTTGTAATGTAGGAAGCACAGCAATCAATCCGCACGCAGCAAACTCCAGTGGACAGCCATGTGATAACAATAACCTGTTTTAGTGATGTTTGTTGGGGGACAAATGTGATAAGACTCAAAGGTCCAAATACTCACCTAAATTGGCAATCGGGGTTCAGAAACTGCAAATCCCGGGGGGTCCTCGGTACTTCTGCGCATGTGCTGGCCAAGAGAGGACTGCGCATGCAGTCTTTAGCTCTAGAGCTTGGGTCTCTTGAGCATGGGCCAGCTAGGAAAGGGCCGCACGTGCGTAGTTAGTCTTTTTTAATGTTCCTGAGGCCGGAAACTGGCCCTGCGCACACGGGCAGGTGAAGAGGAAGCAAAGAAGAACAAGCGGCGCAAAAAGCAGGTCAGGTGACCTGAAACCGGAGCATCATTCAAGAGAAGGCCCAGGGAGCGGGGCACGGAAAGGGGAACAGGGAGGTTCCAAACCAGGAAGAAGGTCCCAAACCAGGGATTGGGACAGAAAGAGATCCCAGGAGAACGTCCCAGGCCGGGGATCAAGACAGGGATAAAGACAGGGATCAGGGATAGATCCCATTGAGTCAAGATAAATGGCAGGAGCAGAGAAATAGTCTCCAAGTTGAAGAGGGAGTTGCGGGGAGCAGACTTGAGGTGGAGTGAACTTGAGAGCAGCCCAGAAGATTCAAGAGGGCAGCTGAAAGTCAGTGGCCCTGTGCTGCAGGCTGTAAGGTCAAAGGTAACCGTTTGGAGCAGTGGTGTTCTGCTTGGCACAGCTGAAGATCGGAAAGTGTGCTTGGAAGGCGAAGCATCAGTGTACGTGGAGATCCGGGTGAAAGTGATCTCAGAAAGTGAGCTTGTAACCCTGGGGGTGGATCCTGGTTGAAGCCTTCCGATTGGGAGCGACAGTTGGAGATAATTCCAAGATGAATTCTTCAAATGTAGAGATTGGAAACCCTCGTGAGAAAGACAGAGTTTCAGTGAGACCAGTTGGCTCACAATGTAACAAGTGTCTGGGTGGGCTATTGAGAAATCCAAGGAATCTGCTTTGGTTGCGTGTGTCATTTACTTTGGAGCCTGGTGTGTCTGTCCACAATTTGCCTGCCGGTTCATATGTGCTGCATATTTACCCTAACTATTAGAATATAAGATAGATATGGTCAATTGTTTTATCTTTCCGAATTTGTATGCGTCTCTAAGGATATAGCTGGGGTGAAGGGATAGTGAATGTTTGAATCATTTTCTTGTGTTTGTATTGAGATCCTTTCAACATTTTGTCTGGTGTAATATAGATTGTTTTTTTTCTTGTTTGCTAAATGTTTTACTCTTTATGTCAAAAGCTCATCAGCAGAGTCCTGTGAATTTGTTCAGTAATTTTCTTCCACGGTTTCAAAAATAAAGTTCGAATCTATCAAGCCAGGTTTAGCTCTGAGACCTGACTTGTTCTCTGTATTAACATCAGCTGGGGTCATAGCAGTAAACCAGGACACTGGGGAGAACTCCCCTGCTCTTCTTACAAATAGTTCCATGGGATCTTTTACATCCACCTGAGAGGGAAGATGAGACCTGAGTTTAATACCATATTCAGTGGATGGCATCTCCAAAAGTGCAGTACTCCATTATCAGCCTAGGTTTTGTGTTCAAGTCGCTGAAGTGAGAATTGAGCGCACATCCATCTAACTTAGAAGCAAGAATGCGAGGCCCTGAGCCACAGGTACAGGGTACAGCTACAGACTGCTTTCAGCTGAGTGCAGAATTGTAGAACTGGTTTCATGAGACATCAAGATCCTGGAGCCAATTGCCTCTCAGTCACTTTGACGGGGCCACATGGTATCCTTGTTGGAATAATTGCAGATTTGGGCAGTTCTGCAGTAATCCCTGCTAACATCCCTGGCACTGGGATCCCTGGAACCTCCCTGTTCCCCTTTCCGTGCCCCGCTCCCTTGGTCTTCTCTGGAATGATGCTCCAGTTACAGGTCACCTGACCTGCTTTTTGTGCTGTTTGTTCTTCTTGGCTTCCTCCTCATCTGTGGAATGTAAACTTAAAATTAAAGTTAGGCCATTCAGAGTTGATGTCAGGGGGTGATTTCTTTACACAAAGCGTTGTGAAAATCTGGAACTTTTTCGCCCAAAAAGCTGTTGAGGTGGTTGGGTGGTGGGGGCGGGGGCGGTGGTGTGGGGGGCGCTGAGAGGGGTTGGCTGCAATTAGAAATGTCAGAACTGAGGTCGATAGAATTTTGTCAGGCAAGGGTATTAAGGGTTACAGAACCAAGGCAGGTAAATGAAGCAAAGATAAAGACTATCATGATTGAAAGGCAGCACAAGATCTAGCGGCTGAATGGCCTCATCCAGTTCCTCTGTTGCTATTGACTGCTTTTATTTTGTATACTTGGACTGTGAAAGAATGACATTGGACTACTTTAAAAGCGACCTTTTAATTAATTAATTTTAGATGTATCTGGCAATAAGTCCGGGAGTTTGGAATACAGTTTGATGGGTTTAAATTCGTCGGCTTATTCCTTGTATGATTTAAAGTGAGCTTCTCAGCCCATTAACTCTTTCTCACTCCAGAGACACTGCCTTACTTGCTGAGTATTTCCAGCACTTCCTGGTTTTTCTTTCAGATTTCCAGCATCTTGTTTCACGGTTCAATGTTGAATTGTTATTTTTAGTCTTTTGCTTTAACTTGCATTTGTATATATTTCTTTCTCATGGTAAACAATTAGAAGATTTAGCTTGAGCTACACAGTGTTTCTGTGTAGTAAATGATGCAGTAGCCCCAATATTTCTCGTGGTAGCTTTTCAGAGCTTAATGGTCATAAGATCATTTAAAAAAATAAGAGCAAGAATAGGCCATTCAGCCCATCAAAATCATGTTATGGCCAGATACCCCAGCCACATGGTTTAAAAGTGGAAACCTGCTTAAAATGAAAGCAGACTGCTTGCTTAAAAGGTTTCAATAACCATCCCTCCTCTGAGAGAGGATTGCTTTTCAGATTCCTGGTCTGCCTTTGGTAAAGCTGAAAGGTGGCAGGTGGAGTTATTTTTTTCAGATTTTTAACATTTTAACTTATCACCCGAACTGACGCCACCCACGTTACCTGATCCACCCCCCACCAACACCCCCCACCTCTCCCCCCCCCCGCCCCCCCACCATGTGTCAGAATAGTGAATGACACAGTCAGATTTGTGGAGTATTTGTTTAATACCAGGTCAGAAGGGAATGGGTAGAAAACTCATTCTATTTCTGTTGCATCAGGATAGGTTTTTCACTCTGTGGCATGGTATGCTATATATTCCATGGATAAAGTCAAGCATTTGGTACATGAGAAGTACAGTCTGGCTTTCGGAAGCTGACTTTTGCAGTGAACAGGAACAAAGAGTGTTGGAAGATTGGGCCAAAATATAACTGGCACAATCGAGTAGCCTGGGCTCAGTTGGTTTCTCTGTGTCAAAGGTCAAAGGGTTCTGGGTTTGAGTCCCAGTCCAGGGCTTTAGCGCATCTATCAAAGCTGACACTCCCGTACAGTACTGAGCACTGTCTTTCAGAAAAGGAATTAAACTGGGGTCCCATCTGTTTGCTCGAGTAGATGAGAAAGATCCCACGCCACTGTTTTGAACAAGAGCTGGGGAGTTCTCCCCAAAGTCCTGGCCAATATTTATCCCTCAATTAACAGCACAAAAACAGATTATCTGTTCATTATCACATTGCTCTTAGTGGATGTTTGCTGTGTGCAGACTGGCTGCTGTGCTTCCTACATTAGTGGCAACGCTTCAAAAAGTAGTTAATTGACTATAAAGTGCTTTGAGGCATGTGGTCGTTGTAAAAAGCACTATATAAATGCAAGCCTTTCTTTTGTTTTATTAGTTTGTTTTATTAATATGAACTTCCCTCCATCATAAGGTCAGAAGTGGGAACGCTTGCAGGTGGTTGCATATGTTCAGCACCATTTGGGAATCCTCAGATACTGAAGCAAGCTGTGTCTATCTGCAGCAAGACCTGGACAATATTCAGGTTTGGGTTGATAAGTGGCAAGCAACATTCACACCTCACAAGTGCCGGGCAATGGCCATCACCAACAAGAGAGAACCTAAGCAGCTCTCCTTGACATTCAATGGCATTACCAATATTGAATCCCCCACTATCAACACCTTGGGGATTACTACTGACCGGAAACTGAACTAGAGTAGCCATATGCATATATATATATATATATATATATATATACAGTGGCCAAAAGAGCAGGCCAGGTGCTGGGAATTCTGCAGAGAGTAACTCACCTCCTGACTGTCCACAAGCACAAGTCAGATGTGTGATGGAATACTCTCCACATGTCTGGATGAGTGCAGCTCCAGCAACACCATCCAGGACAATGCAGCCCATTTGGTTGGCACCCCTTTCAACACAATAAACATTGACTCCCTCCACCATTGACAGTGGCAGCAGTGTGTACCATCCACAAGATGCACTGCAGCAACTGACCAAAGTTCCTTCCACAGCACCTTCCAAACCGGTGACTTCCACCACCTAGCAAGACAAGTTGGGAACACCATCACCTGCAAGTTCCCCTCTAAGTCACAAACCTTCTTGACTTGGAATTATATCGCCGTTCCTTCACTGTCGTTAGGTCAAAATCCTGGAACTCCCTCCCTAACAGCGCTGTGGGTGTTCCCAAAACACATGGACTGCTGTGGTTCAAGAAGGCAGCACACCACCATCTTCTCAAGGGCAATTAGGGATGGACAATAAATGCTACCATAGCCAGTGACGCACACATCCCATGAACGAGTATTAAAATGTTTTTAAAGGGACTTGCTATGACCCTTCACAATTTTATTCCAGTCCCCAAACTATCATGGATGATCTTCTAGTTAATACTAAACACAGGCAACCTGCTCAGTAATTGAACGGCACAGGCAGCTGCACGTGTTTTATATGTATATATTTATTCATGGGATGTGGGCATCACTGGCAAGGCCAGTATTTATTTCCCATCCCTGAATGCCATTGAGAAAGTAGTGGTGAGTCACCTTCGGCGACTGCTGCAGTCCATTTGGTGCATGTACATACAGACTTGGGCCAAAGAAATACAAAGATTAAAGGTTGCAGAATGACCTTACCTTACGTAGAACAAAATACACTTTAGGATGGATGAAGTATTGGAAAGAGTAGTGACACAATATATGATTTGCCCTTTACAGCCCGGTGTATTAGGTATCACAATAAACCTAGTAAAATGCAGTTCATCATTCCCTGTTACTTTTGCAATGATTGAATACCTTGTTACACCTTTAATATGCTGCATATCCTTAGGTTGAGTTATATAAATGTACGTTCACTGCTTGGATATTATCTTTATTCAGTTGGTCGATGATGATCTAATAGACTTCAAATAACCCTCAGTGGGTTTACAGCTGCTTAAATGTCAACATCTTCAAATAGACAGCCGCCTTGTTAAGAATAGTTTTCTCTATCGGAACTTTTGTTTTCATTTGTGTGAAGCATTCTGAACAGGTTGAGAAAAATCAGTTTTCTCTCTCCACATGTGTTTCCAAAAAGAGCAGATTTTCTCTGTTTCCCATTCTTGGCAAAATTGTAAGTGTGTTCCGTTCCTTATACTCACGCTTAATCGTTCCATTATAAATAACGAATCTTCCCCTTTTGCCGATGTTTCTATCCCCAACTGTGCTACTTGCCAGTCCTTATTTAGTTTTGGGGAAAGCTTCAGGTGTTCTGGTTTAGAATTTCTAACTGATTACACCCGACAAACCATTGTAAAGTTTGATGTAACCAGCGAGATATATGATTTGAGATTCATCACACAGAAAACGTCTTCCAGTTCTCTCCCACTGGGTTCATATTTCTCGTTTAGTAATCCTCTGAGTGAATTTCTCTTTGTGCATAGGTCTAGCAACTATACGGAAAGTTCAGCATGTTTAATGTTCAGTGGTCCTGCTCTTTTATTTATGGACTTAATTATTATTTTCAACTTAGCAGCAGAGAAAAAAAGGTTTTTCTGTAGTTTTAACCTCTGCCCATTCGGGGTCCCATTTAATGTTCATGTTTTCACTGGCACTGGGAATTCCCATTGGTTTCCTGGTTTAAACATTAAAACCAAATAGATCATTCAGATGTCAACATAATCCCTCCAAGTTTGTGCTGAAATAACACTGAGCCATAAATCCATTCAAGAAAATAAGTATCTTTAGAAAGGGGTACAATTGATGACTTATTTTGTTATTTTCTTTCTCTGTCGCTCCATAGTTGGTCTGACTGCTTTGCAGCAAGCATTTTATCCTTCTCATTTCTTAGAGATGTCCACAATATTGGAACAATGGATTATCCCATAGGAATTTTCCATTATTTATGAGGTTTTTTTTGGACGGAGAACAGACAAAGCAACAGAAGGACGCCTGCATGTGACACACTTACTTGCATTTGTCAGAGGAGTTCAGCCTATATCAAATCCCCAGAGGTATCTGTGCCATCTGTAACAAGTCAAGAACTATAGGACTGGTACTGGCAGAGGCAGTGATGGTAATTTGTGCATTTAAGACTTCTGCCTTGTTCCCTCTGGCATGCTACAACACTGTCCTTTGTGGACAGTGCCCTTTTGTGGCAAAGAGGACCATCCTCCACATAAAGCATTGTCTCTACACCACCAGCCATTAAAAAGAGGAATGGTCTTCTATTCTTTAGCCATAAACTAGGTTTCTCACCTCAGGATGTATTGTGCCAACTTGTTTGCTTCATTAAACAGCCGCTGAATTGCACCTCAGAAAGATTTAGCAGTTCAGCAGAGGAGGGGGAGAAAATTGAATAGAAAATGTGTACTAGCTATTTCAGTATCAACGATTCAGCAGTTTAGAATAGCTTATGGTAGGGGGAGGTGGGGAAAGTTGCCAAATTTTAGAATTTATTGATAAATAACCAGGACGGTTGCTATGAAATTCTCAAACTCAGGGCTTGAAGCTATTCTGTAGTATCATAAAATCCAATACACAACCCAATGAAATTCTATCCTCTGCTCCTTTAGTGAGATGGTAATGCATTAAAAACAGACAGCTTATAGTGGTCAATAAGATTGCGCATGACAGTGATAAGTGTTTGCACGCTAAGGTCATTTCAAGCCCAGAGTGAACTTTGCCCTCTGGGATATCACTCTGGATAGCTGACTACTTTCCAGCTACTCACAAAGAACAAGGCTGTGTATTTTCCCCATCACTGAAACTTTATTAGCAGGAAACACTTGTCCTTTAGTTAAAATAATTCAATCTTTAAAGAAGACATAAAAACTGCATGCACCTCACACTTCAACAACAACAACTTATATTTATATAGCGCTTTTAATGTCATGAAACATCCCAAGATGCTGCACAGGAAATTATAAAACAAAATATGACACCGAGCCACATAAGGAGATATTAGGTCAGTTGGCCAAAAGCTTGTTCAGAAAGGTCAGCTTTAAGGAATGTCTTAAAGGAGGAAAGCGAGGTAGAGAGGCAGAGAGGTGTAAGGAGGGTATTTCAGAGTCTAGGGCCTACACAACTGAAGGCGTGGCCAGCCATTGTGGAGCAATTGAAATTGGAACTGCACAAGAAGCCAGAATTAGCAGACTGCAGAGATCTTGGAGGGTTGTGGGACTGCAGGAGACTGCAGAGAAGGGAAGGTTGAGGACACGGAGGGATTTGAAGACAAGGATAAGAATTTTAAAATCAAGACATTGCTTGTTCAGGGGCTAGTGTAGTTCAAAGGCCAATCAATTGGAAGGCATCATAAGGAAATTGATATGTTTCTTATATTAAAAAAAAATCAAAAAATATATGTTCCTCCCTCACCTTGCTTTTATTTTTACCCCTTCTGTATGCAACTTGTTGATTATCTTTTTTCTTTATTTTTTCATGGGGTGTGGGCATCAATGGCAAGGCCAACATTTGTTGCCCATCCCTAATTGCCCTTGAACTCAGTGTCTTGCTAGGCCTATTGTGATGATATGGCAGGTGGAATGTGCCAGGCTGACCAAATCCCAAAGGGAAACTTGGCCACGTTATCACAACAATTTTGCAATTTGTATTTATTACAAGAAAATTTGTACACTGAAGTCAGAAGTAATAAATCCATTACCACCTTTAGAGGTTTTAAAGATTAATTTATAACATTTATTAACAAAAGAAAAGAAAACTTAAATATACAAGACTACAGTTACATTTAGTTTTATGACAGTTTGGATAAGATTTATACTTAATTAGACTCCAAATTACACACCCTTTTCAGGCAACAATCCAAGATTGATTATTAATTCATAAAACATCCAGCAAGATTACCACAAACATCCACTGTTCCTGCAAGGGAAGTATTTCACAGCTTCTCTCTCCCTCTCACTGAACAGTGAAACTCCAAAGGCTTTTAACACAACCTTGGCTACTGGAACAGCAAACTTCTCCAGGGTGGCTAGAGGCTTTTCCCCCAAGTCTGTTTCACACAGTTCATCTTTCAAGATCTCACACGGCCACCCTCATACAGCTTCCCATCCTTCTTTAAATATATTTTCTCCCTTTTTGATCAGTAATCCCATTGTTTCCACCTGTCTTTGGAATGTACTTTTCCTGGAATATAAAAATCTTTTATGTTGTCATTATGGCCAGCACTTTCTTGGAAAAATAACTGTAATAACTTTGCCTTATTTACCTTGCTAGTTGTAAACATCTTACCATGTCACTTTTGAAAATACAACAGCCTCTCCATTTATCTAAAACTGCAAATTCCACTTTACTTAGCTCGTCTATTAACATTTCAAATAGCTGTTTTTTGCATTTAACCCCTTTGATGTTTCAAATATTGTAGCCTAACACTCTGCTGTTTACTTAAATTGTTCACACACACACACATACATATGCACATACACAAACATAAGCTTGTTTTACAGTATCGCACAGTAACATCAGGAAAAAATATGATAGCTCCTTTACACCATTCAGAGGGCAGTTAAGAGTCAACCACATTTCTGCGGGTCTGGAGTCACATGTAGTTCAGACCAGGTGAGGGTGGCATATTTCCTTCCCTAAAGGGCATTAATGAACCAGATAGGTGTTTAGAGCAATGAATTATGGTTGTCTATTACTGTTGCTAAGACTAGCTTTTAATTTCAGATTTATTCATTGAATTTAAATTCCACCAGCTGTCTTGGTGGGATTTAAACTCATGGCCCCAGAGCATTAGCCTGGGCCCTTTGGATAACTAATCTAGTGACATTACCACTGCACCACCATCTCCCCCTCTGCTATTATTACAATTACAATAATAAGGTAGGATGCAGTAATATGTATCTGACCCATGGGTGTTGTGAAAATAGTTGTTTCATCTGAAGGGTAAATTTTCTGATGGACAGTCATTCCCACCAATTCCCCACCAGCATTTCTTCAGGGCTAGTGTAAACCTTTTTAAAGTAAATGAATTAATGCCTCTCTTAAAATTAATGTTGCCAACAATGGTTTTTGCTTTAAATAGCAATTTACCTTGCTAAATACTCGGATTGATTAAAGGCTCTGAGTCAAGTCCTAGGTTCAATTCTTGGTTGCTGTTGATCTCTGCTGAGGCAGTAATAGAGATGATAAAATAATCATTAATGCTGTGGATAAAGGAGGTGGAAAATCAGCCAGGGTCACCACTCTTGAATAAAGAAGAAATGCACAACCTTGGACAGTGGGTGAAGACAAGATCACACTCAGGTGTCATATCCCTTATTAATTAAATAAACCCTATTTTAACCATGCCAAAGTAGGGTGGACAAGGGGGTTGAAGCTGAGGGTGACAAATGGTTCTGATCTCAGTAGCATGAGGCTTGGCAGATTTTAAGTCTTGGACTTTGGCTGCATATTAGTTTCTAGCACAAACCTGGTGTAAGATGACAGTGGCTGGAAGGGCAGAAGTGCAACAAGAAGCCAGCACCAGTGATTGAAGGGACAGTTCTGGCATTCAGATTGTTGAACATTTTTTATGCCTCAGAGATAAGCACAGATGACATGCCAGTCCTACGAGTGTAGGAAATTGATTTACAAGAGTTTTGTTCAATGCTTTAAAATGTCCGATCCATGCTTACAGCTCCAGCTTCAAGTTCTTTCTAACAGCTTTATTCATTTTCCTGAGTCCATACCCAGGTCTAATTCATCAAGCACAGTGAGCATAGAATAATCAAGAGACACGCATAACCAAACACAGTACAATTGGACAATTGAACACTACACAAGTGACTAAAATGGTAAGGATTTAATGAGGGCTTTGTAATTAGGCTGAAAGGGTGCAAAGGGTTAAACAGCCTAGGACAGGAGAGACTTGCCTTCCAGGTCCCAGAGAAGCTTCCATGGTCCTCCAGCCTCCACAAGGAGTGCTAAATAAAATAATGTGGTAAACTTAACTCTTTGGCCCTCTTCTGGCCCATATTCCTCTTCCCACTCGTTGGTCCATGTGGAAAAGCTGCAACAGATTCCTTACATAGGCCTCTGATTAAAATGACAGTAGGGCCCCTATTGCAGTGTCAGAGTCGATCAACATATTTTTAAAAAGTTCCTCCACGGTTTACTACAAGTGTCCTTCCCATCTTCTCAGAAAAGCAGGTTACAAGGGAAGTCTGCAGGAAGCAGGTGAGCTGTATGAGTCGTTTGATCTCTCTGCCTGTATGGTTTCCAACCATTCAAATCAGTCCTATAGTCATAAAAGCAAAAAACTGTGGATGCTGGAAATCCAAAACAAAAACAAAAATACCTGGAAAAACTCAGCAGGTCTGGCAGCATCTGTGGAGAGGAACACAGTTAACGTTTCAAGTCCAAATGACCCTTCAACAGAAATGAAACAGTCCTATAGTCCACTGCCGTTCATTGTCAGGAGTCACATTTAAGGAATTAGGCTGGGTGTAATAGTGGTGATCAGTGCCTATGGAAGAAGTCAACATTATCAGGTGAGGAAGTGTTTGAGAGTAACCTGAGAAAATAACATTTCAGGAATAATTTGCACCTCTGTTATGTATGGCCAAAGGTCAGCAAGATATAACTGAATGTTAAACTCAACACCGTTGTGTTTAAAAGTGTATCCTAGCTAAACTTTTTCTCAAATACTAAGAATTTTGGAGGATAAAAAATAAATAAACTCCTTATTCCGTTGTTTATTTTCCAGTTCTGCTGCAAAGTTCAGTTTAGTTTAGTTTATAAAGAAAAAGTACCCTTCATGGAAGGGTGAAGGATGTGGTGTTCTTGATCAATGAGCTGTCTCTGTTCTGAAGCAGCAATTCATTGCTTCAGATCTGACTATTAACACTGCTGGGAATCTCAATATGGCTTATCTTAAACAGGTCATAAATCTCAGGAGAGCGCAGCCCGGAGCATCCCAGAAGGATGACTACCTGCAGTGTGCAACTTGGCGAGAGTCTCCACTAATCAGAATGCTTTGATTAAAAGCACTTGCACTGGAACTCTGTTGACAGTATGAGATAAACAGATTGCCACATACTCAATCAGACCTTCAAATTATGCCACACAGAACAGAATTACAGGGCTATGATATAAAGGCGAGGAAATCATTCGACTGGGATAGCACTCTATACATTTACTGATTCAGTGCAATTAAACTGGCAGAATAATGTCAAGAATATAGTCTAAGAAGTGGAGCAATATGAGTTAGCAGTGAAACTTTCAATTCACATTGAAGGCAATCTGCTAAAGCTCGAATCCATTGATGAATGTGAAAGGTAAGAAGTTAACTCCTGTTCCGATACATCAACATTTGTGCACTTATCTTAAACAGAGATAAATATATTTTCTGAGTCTGTAATGTCTTTGGAATTCTCTACCCCAGAGCACTATGGACGCACAGACATTGAGTAATGGCGCCTACTTTTCACTTGAATTTTCAGGTCATTTCCCACTTTTTCTGACTTTTGCAGTTCTTGGAAGTGAATATGTAGATCTCTACAAACTGTTTCTAGGCATCAGAAAGGCCAATCCCATAACTGCACCTTCCCACTTGTTTTCATGGGCTTTCAGTGTACAAGTATTCTTCAGGACTAGCGTGACAATGGACCAGGATTTTTTGGAGAGGGGCATCTCTTGGCAATACCCTGTCAGTTAGATTGCTTTCCTCAGCTTTTGGTTTAAAAAAATGTTTGCCACAAAGTTTCTGGAAATGTGAGCTAATAATGGCACAAAGGAAGATGTGCAACCTCTGTGAACGATAGGACCAAGAGTCCATCTCATTAAACAACAAGATTTAAGGTTTGAGAAAGAAAGAGTTGGAGAGGGAACTAGGGTGAATAAGGTTCAATCAATTAGAGAAAGAAAGATGAAGAGAGGCAAAGGATGGTGGGAGTAAGAGAAAGAGAAAAGCAACAGAAAGGTAAAGTAAGAAAAATAAAAACAAAATAAATAAATCTCCAAGAACAATTTACTACCACCAGGAATAGTTTCAATTGTTCCCCTTCTGGGCCAGACAGTTGATCGGCATTAGAGAAGCATACGTCTCATGACACGCATGTATGTGTATTTCAACAGTTGTAAGAATGAGGTAAGAACAGATGTTATATTGGTGGTGGTGTGTTACAGTTCACTCAGGAAGCATGAGTTGCTGTAACAATATGCACATTGTAATCTGGAGCTATGAACGGTAATGGTAAAGGATCCAACATTCTTTCCATCGAATGGCTGTCCTGGCATCTCTTCTGCTCTTACTGCCTGCTATAGGCATGTGTTGAAAAGATTTGCAGGTTGATATGCATATCATTGTTCCATTTCTATCAGTGACCTGGAGGCATTGTAGACTGGTCTATGCTTGCCATCTTTTTGCACTTGAAATAGTACTGCCCCCAGACCTGCAGATGATGTATCCACTGCTACCAACGTTAGTAAGACTGGGTTATAACATGCCCAGATTTCAGAAGAGATTAAAATCTGTTTAATCCCTTCAAAAACATTTTGCTTGTCCACATTCCAGCATCACTGATGACCCTGTCTTAACAGCTGTCTCAAGGGCTTGTTCACATTTGCTAAATTCGATAGAAACTTGACTACTTGCTTCACCAACCCTAGGAACCTTTGAAGCTCAGTTAAATTCCTGGGTTGCAGAAATTCTACATAACATTTGTTTTCTGAGGATCGACTGTGATTCCAGTGGCTTGTTCTGTGTGACTTAAAACTTAATCATTGGTTTGGCAAACTCACATTTTTCATTCAGTGCTAGGCCTGTAACGCTCTCAGGACTGCTCTGACCCTGCAATCATGCTCCTATCTCATGGATCCATGAATCGCCCGTAGAGTATATTATTCCTTCCATGCTTTTTAAAGTGTTAAACATCATTCTATGGAAAATTCCTGGAGCGGATGCGATTCCAAAGGGCGACCTATTGAAACAATAATGACGTTATAAGTGTGGTCAGCAATCTGGATTCTTTGTCCAGAGGCAACTACCAAAATCCTCTGTTTGCATTCAATTTGGTAAATAAAGTGCTCTTCGCTAGTTTTGCTAGGCTTTCGTCCACGGAGGCCATCAGGTGGATCTCATGTTCTACCAGTTTATTTAGCTGAGTTAAATCCACGCAGTTTCTTATATGGCCATTTGTTTTTGGGACTGTAACTATACCTGAACAGCATTTTGTTGGCATGGCGACTGGTGAGATAACCCCTTTCTGCTACATCTTTTCTATTTCAACTTTGACTTGTCCAAGAGTGGATGAGGGACTTTCCCCAGTGTAAAGAGACAAATTGGTTTATCATCAGTTTGTAGTGTGATGTGGTACTTGGTCTTTAATTTTCCCAGCCCTGTAAACAATTTTGGGAATTCGTTTACACATGTAGTGCTGTAATGCTCATTGGCAACTTTGTCCACTTTACAGATTAATTTCAGTTTTAGGGATGCCTTCCTGCTTAGAAGAGAGCATTCTTGATTTAGAATGACACAGAGAGGTCCGAGGATTTTCAGATCTTTATATGCGCCAGAAATGCAGAGCTCTGGCATTGGGTAAGAAAATAGGAGTGGAGTGGCAATCCGACAGTGACTGCCACACTTCGTAAGATTCAGCCGCATGTTATTTAAATGTACTTCCAGTGAGCTTTTGCATTGATGTTGCTAAGAAATTGAGGCACAGAGGAACAATGGACAATTCAGCCCCTCAAGCCCCTTCCTCCATTCAGTTAGCTCATCGCTGGTCTGTATCTTAACTCCACTAACATGTCTTGATTCTATACCCTTAAGCCCCTCGCTTAACGAAAGTCTATCAATCTCAGTCTTGAAATTTTCAATTGACATCCAACTGCAATAGTGTTTTGGGACAAGTGCATTCCAGATTTCAAAGCAACGTAGGCAAGTTTCTTTCTTCATCAGTTTTCTCCTCAAGGCACTGACTGTGTGCTGGGGCAAGAGCTCCACAGGCTCCAGATACACTCCGATACCTCCACAAACAGACATTACACTGGTGTGAGCTTTAACAATGAGTGGGGACAGGTCAGCCCAACACTGGGAGCAATCAGGCCTAATCCTGCCTCTTAACTGACTTCCAGGCAAGTGTAATACCAGGAAGCCGGATAGCAAGGAGTGGCAATGATGGACAATTTTTCATTCGCTGATGTTAGTAGAATTGATCCAGTTGTAATTCACGTGTTGCTACCCCAACTAGTTCTGTACAGAGAGGGCTGCATCCGTGGTGTTACCTCTGCTATTGGCAACATTGTTCAACCGAACATGATGAGACAGCCGACTCCATTAGCGGAAGATGCGGAATAACCTGAAGTGCAATTTTGGTCATGAGTCCCAGACTATGGAATATTTCACATCAACCTGTTTACTAAGCTCTGGTGTGGGAGGCACTTCATTTCCCCCCATGGTATCTCAAGAAGCCATCAAATGGATAGCCAAACTAGGTATCCCACTACAAACTTATCCCTTTGTATGGAAGTAGTAATTGGTGAAGTTGAGGCACTAACCTTTTAGCTCCTAAAGATCACTTGCAAAATGTTTGCTTTCTATCACCACACCACACCTGGTATTACAAATGTGAGATTTTATAAGATGGCTATGTTTTTGGACTCTCTCTTCAATTCATGGTAAAATGGAGTAGCGAAAAAATTTATGACATTTATAACCTACAATCAATGTTATGCCTGACAACAAGTCTGGGCTTGATTACCATGGAAACCTGGGGACCCAGTTTGAGTCTTACTGAGAACAGGGTGCAGAATGTTCACATTTGAAAACAAAGGCAAGAAGAGCTGGGCTGACTGTGACAGACTTACTGTCTGTTTTTGGATTGAGAGAGAGAGGGAGTGAGAAGTCTCACAGAGACAAAGTCTACATCTGGCATGGTCAGCAGAGAGGAGAAGGCTGCTTGTCCTCTGCAAGCTACAGTGCAGAATGCTGAAAGGAAACATATCTTCTGGCAAATATAAAGGCTCTGGAACTTTTGACCTAATGAGGCCGGGAGAAAAAAAATTGATCGAGTGGACCTTACTGCTGAAAACCAGTTTGGGAATTCTCAGGATACTGAGGTAGAGGATCTTTGATGGTCATATGGCCTTTTGACTAAGCGAAATGGGGAGACGTTAACCCAATGAAAGCTGGAAGTGACTGTGGACTGTTTCCTATAAAGAGTAACCCTTTGGAGAGTGTGCTGTAAAGTATATATGTGGCTTGTGGTTATCAGTCATGTTAAGACATTTAAAAGGCTTACCTTTTTTCTAGTTTAGAGTATTAGTAATCTACTAGGTAATGTTTAGCTGAAGATGCTTTTAGTCTGTTTATTACAGTAAAAGTCTCAAAACTTGAAATCCTGCTGTGCAATTCCTTTAAGTTTGTCATTGGGAATTCAAATCTCTTGTTTAAAGTTATTGGTCTCTACGGGGATTGTAACACAAGCCATGGTCAGAAATTCCACATCTGTGCCCTACTCAGTCAATTAGATCAAGTAACATTTAGATGTAAATATTCCACAGTAAGTTTCTTTTTCTTTGAGAAATAGTGACAACACATTGGAGGTCCTATAAGCTGTCTCAATTTTTTTTCTTTCCTTGTTCCCTTTCACAAGTAGTTCTGCTCTTATCTCTCTCAAAGCAATGACCAATACTGAGCGATGGACACTGCTCAAAGTCTAAACATTATGGGATGATGTTCACAGCCTAGAATAATTGGCAAAGTGCAGCTATTTAAATGAAATTGTGAATCCAGACTGGATAGTTTTATTTCATGTCTATGGCAACACACATCTTCATATCTTCTTATTGAACTTAGGGAGGGAATCTGCAGGGAATGGTTAAGTGAAGATATTCAGTTTTAAAAAGGCATCTCATGATTTATCTATTCCACGTTCCCTTGTTGAGAATTTGTATTAACAATCAGTCACCACATGAGCTGGTCAATTCGTGAAAGGGGCCAAGTATTGCGAAAAATATTTTGCATTTCACCAGTCATTTTTTTTATCAGTATATAATTCACCACCATCCCTCCCCCCACAACCTCCCCTCCACCCACATACACATTTTTTCATTAATACATTTTGTGAGCATGAGTTACTTGACTTGTAATTGTAGTGTGCTGGCATATCAAACTGACTATCAAAGATAAATAAAGAAAAACACACCTGAGTACTGTGGTGTCCCTGCTCAAGTAAGCATGGATTTAAACTAAATACTAAATCAGTCCTCACCAGGAAAACTGCCTGGTAGCTCACAGGGAACCAGCCAGCTTCTCCTCTCTGCTGACCACACCTGCTGCAGCCTCTGTCTTCATTAGACTTCTCTCTCTCTCTCTCTCTCTCTCTCCTTCCAAAAACGCTGAGACAGAAATTCTGTGCACAATCAGCCCAGCTGTCCAGGTCCAGCCTTCATTTTCAGGTATGAGCGTTTTCACCTTGCTTTCATAAGTTGCAACCTAGTCCCCCAATGTTTTACCTCTTTTCTTAAGCTTTGGAGCTGTTAAAATTATACATTTGTATTTTTTTCCTCATTCTTTGACACAGAGAGATTCACACCTGGAGGAACCAGTTTCTAGTGTTAACGCATATTACCGTTTGATTTTGGTTTTATGTTTTAACACTTTTGGGTATTGGTGCTTCTAACTTTACTATACTGTTTCATGTTAAACTTTTGAAGAAGTTTTTTTAATTGAAAAAAATTATTAATTAATTGTTTTAAGTATTTCAAGTGTGATATGGAAGATTTTAGTTAAACAGCAGTTGAAATTTAGGGCGGAATCATCCCAGGTTTGCACCAAGTGCAGCAACAATGATGACTTCTCACACCGTATCTTTCCAATCCCATTGCATTAATTATGCATTCCTGGGAAACACTGTTTTGATGGCGGGTGGGCTATCACTGGCCCACCACGCCATCACCTCACCACTTCATCACGCTGGGCACCACATTTAAAGAGCAGCTGCACTCACCCCTTGGTGCTCCCAGCCCACAATTGCTGCATGGAAGACATGGCCCGGAAAAAGGTTGCAGCCCCCAAGTTTAAGGATGCATCCCACGAGCGCCTTTTGGATTCAGTGGAGGCCCGCTGTGATGTCCTCTACCCTCGCTCTGGTCGCAGGATGGGCAGCAACATCACCAGTTGGGCCTGGGAGGTGGTAGCAGCGGTGGTCAGCGCCAACACCCTGTAAAAGAGGACAGCCACCCAGTGCTACTACAGGATGAATGGTCTCATCCATTCCTCCAGGGTAAGTCTTCTCACCACTCACAACTCACACACTCACAAACCCATCACACATCCATAGGGATCTCAGACCTCAAGAGAACAACACCACTAACTCTCACACACACCCTCACGTCTTCCTCAGACTCTTATCCTCTGGAGCCCGTGTTCTCATCCTGTCCAAGACTCCGCTCTCCGCACATACATTCCACACAGTTCCATCCGTCCTGCTCACACTCACTCCATCAGTTTTCATGCAGGAGGTGCCTGCTCATAACAGCAGGGAGAGGTCCTAAACCGGGGGTGGAGTGGCCCACATTAGGCCCCTCACTCACTCTGAGGAGTCTGCCATCAGTCTGACTGGTGAAGACGTGGACCTTGCCTGTGAAGTCGGTGGCGAACACCCTTATGAGGATCCTGCACCACGTCATCCCTCTCTCAGTGTAACTGTGAGTGCTCTCACGCCTGCTTTTGACTGTGCTGCCATGCACTAATTATCTCTAGTTTGGTCACAGGGAGCTCTGCCAAGCGACTAACACCCTCAGCCAGCCAGCCCTTCAACTTCATCCACGTCATCGCCTCCAGCCAAGAAGACTCCCCATCCATTGAAGAGCTGGAAGTAAGCAGCCTGGAAGACCCATCACAGCACTTACCCACACCCTCCACCAATTTAGACATACAACCTCGGTGGGACCTAGATCTAGAGCAGGCACGAGTTCACAATCTGGTGGTCACTGCACGGACAGGTGTCTGCAGCAGGAGGAGGCAGGTTCAGCCGAGCTCCCCAGTACTCGGAGGACCACTGGGGAAGAGGCAGCTGTGAGATTCGAGTCAGATGACAACCCTTCAGATCTGGCCTTCCAACTCATCCTGCGGAGTCAGCAGAAGGCGGGGGAGCATCACGCAGAGCTGTTGGAAGCACTCAATAGAGTGGCCCACAGGCGGGCAGGCAAAGCAAGCCAGCGCCCCAGCTCTCCAGAAGACCCACGCCAAAGGCTACAGAGGCAACAGGACCAACCATTGCACAGGCTGTCTCCACCCTTGCTGCGGATGTCAGGGCAGCACCTAGAAGTCTAAGGCATTCAAAAGTTAAGAAATTCTGATCACAGTTGGCTGCACGGGTGAACACATTTTGTCATTTTACAATCTGGAAATATGTTCACTTTCACTGAGCAATGTGTAACAGTGTCTTTCAGCTTCACTGACAGGCTTCACGAGTCCTCCCACTGCATCCCCTCCCACTAGCAGTTCAGCTGCACGCAGCTGGTGCACGAGTGATTCTGGAAGGAGAGGTGTGTGTCTGGCAGGGCCTTTTGGAGCTGCCCCTGCACACGGATCATTCCTCCATCACATTCATCTCACTGTCCTGAGTATTCTCAATGCTGCCTGCTGGGGTTGGCTTTCAGTTGTCCATCTGAGCTGACCTGCATCTCCGCTCACCCACTGATCACACTCCCATGCAGCAGCTGATCTCGCCCACCACGACTCTCCTTTCACTTTTGACTTAGCCAGCGTGGTAGTTCTACAGTTTTTCTTTCACTCTCCCATCCTTTTCCCTCTCCCAGTCACCCATTTCCTTTCCCCCATCATTGTTGACTCCGCTGCGCTCACCTTCCACCTCCCCTCAGTGACCTACCAGCCACAACCCTTTACCTTCGGGGATGTCCAGGTGAACGTGCACACTCCCTTCCTTCCCAAAAATCCCACTCCCATCCACATTAACCTCCACTACTACCTCCTTTCCACTCCCGGGGTCTGTGACAGCCTCTGGGTCACCATGAACCACCCTCGTCATCCCTTCTATCAATACCGTCTAACCCTCACCCTCCCTCCCTACTGCCTCACACTGCCCTCGGTCATTCTCACCATTCCCTCATACCACGCCCACCCTCAGTTCACTCGTCAGGAAGCATTCATAGATGCATCAGACCCCCCCCCCCCCACCACCTTGCAAGTTCACCTGGAAATCCCCCGACACCCCTCCTGGACTCCTCCCCACTTTGCATTACCCTCATCCCTTGGAACCCCTTCCCCTGGAACTCACCCCACCTCCACTCTTCCCCCCGGGCTCCTTCCCCTTCACCCTTCCACCACTGGACTTCAAACCACAGTCTTACCCCCTTCCTGACTCCTTCAGACACCCTCATTCCTTCCTCCAGCTTTACTTCTTCCACCACCCATTTTCCTTCTCACTTCCCAGTTCCCTCCTCCAGCCTTACTTTTTCCTCCATCCTTACACCCTCCTCTCTCCACACCCCTTCCTCCGCCTGGATTCCTTCCCTTACACATTCCATGCACCTTACACCTACCTCACCAATTGCCATCTTCTCCCCCTAGTCCCACCCCCCTCTCCACCTCCCTGCCTGACACCTTTGTTCCCCCCTCCCAATTTCACGCTGCCGGCAACTTCGTTCCCCCCACAGCCTCCCCCTCCCCCGATATCTTCATTCCCCCCTCCCAACCTTATGCCACTTGACACCTCCAATCCCCTCCCAAACCTCACCCCCTCAACTGCTTTGTTCCACCCCTCCTAATGTCAACACCACCACCAGCCCACCGCACCGCCCCCCCGCCCCCCCACCCCACCAGCACAGACATCTCTTCCTCTCTCAGTCAATCTCAGATCGTCCTCTCCCAGCCCGTGGTACATCTACGTCTCCCAAACACAGCTGGACTTTCCTCTCCACCCCCTCGACCATCATCTGTAGTGAGCAGACCCTCAATAGTGACTTTCCAACTTCCGTGGGCTGCTTTGCAGCAGAGTCATGTCCATCAGAATCCACCCAGCATTCCATGGCCGTTCCTCCAGAGTCCTGTTGCTGTCGGGCTCCAGCACTTCTACTCCTCGGATGACCGTGATCTGAACAGGGCCCTGGCAGTAAGTCTCGACATCTACACGTCACACTTGTCAGGGTGTCTTCTGCACCGGTGTGTTTTCCAGCCGACGTGGATGGACGGTCCAGGTGATGATATGCAGATGTATTACAATGAGGTTCCCGACGTCCCACAGCGGGAATGCGGCCACCATCAATGGGCTGAGCGGATGATCACAAACTGGTTTCACCGCTTCGTGGAACCGACTGTTGGCCTTCTAGCCATATTGTTCACTCACTCCGCCAAACACGCCCCACACCAATGGGCATGGAAAATTCCGCTGTCTGCCCAAGTCCAAGCATAATATTGAATGCAAGATATAAAAGCAACACAACAGATATAGTGTGACTTCAGTGGGAATGTTATCAGCAATGAAGGGTTACCGCAATGAGGAGAGGCTAGAGGGCTTCGATCCTTCCTCACTACAACTAGGAACGTGAAGGGGTGGAGCTGATAGAGCTCTTCAAAAGAATGGAAGGTAATGAGTGGGTAAAAATTAATAAACTACTGGTTGGTGGGGCTTTTAACAAATAGGAACACATTTAAGTGAATAAAGCAAAAAAAAAAATTGGGCCAGAGGTCAGGAAAAGTTTTATTTTAGTTTGAGGAAGTTTAGTTTCAAATTATCTGCCTTAAGCTGTGACCATGAATTACTTAAAAAAAAAGGTTTGAGAAAGAGGAGTATTAAAAGCCATAGGCATCGAGCAAGGAAGTGGCATTAGATTGATTAGTTTAGTGAACACATGACGCAAACGAGGACTTGCTCTGTTTCTGTGCTGCAATATTCTTTGATGCTGTGCTGCACAGATTGCACCTTGGGATTTCTATAGACTGTCTTGCAGCATAACCAACAGCAAAGCTCAGAGGTTTTACAGTAAAATGTCAAATTAAGAAAATATCAATGCATAATAGCTTGAGTTAAGCTATGAGCTATGCAAATTTTCAGAGAAAAAGTGCTTCTAATGCTAAACCTCCGCAGGTGGATAATAGGAACAGAGGCAAAGCTGATCTGCTGGGAATGTAGATGTCATGTACAGGGGTGGAGCATTTTTCCATTCTGTAAAATTAGTAATGTCCCCGCTGCAAATCTTTCTGGCTAGATAATCTTATTTTGTTAATAACATTTGTCTTGTCAGTCATGTACATCAGATAAGTTTGACATTGTAATGGTTGAATCAGCAGTGATTTGTGTTACTCCTCTATGGCTAACTATTTAGCCTGTGTTTTTTCTTCTTTCTGGCATTGTCTGCATTCATTATTATGCAAAATCTATCTCCCTGCTGTTGATTTTCACTCAGTATCACTCCATGAAAGAAATCCCATGCGTACCACAAAAGCAATATGTCTCTGAGATACTACTGCCATTACAGTACAGTTTATTGTCCACTTCAAATCCCTGGAAATAATATTTATAATATAGCAACGCATTACAAATTAAACAATTTCAGGATAAAATCACAACCAGTCATGTCAACACATCTTTACCCTCGGTCCACTCATGCACCCTACCTGATACACATATCTCTGACCTCGAGTATGCTTTTAATTGTTCTTTTGTGGATTGGCTTATCCAATTTATGCCATTGTACCGAATCACATTACAACTTCCATAAACTAATCCAGCCTTTATCACTATGTAGCTGCAAAAGAATCAATTCTACTACAAGGTTGATCCAAAAAGCCAAAGAACCAGACAACAACTTGTAAAACTTGTACACCTGACTGTGGACTTCCCTCTCCTTTCCTTCGTCCAGTGACCCCAAGCTCTAGACTCCACCATCCCTTTGGCTTCTACACTGACTTTAGCATCTTCTGCTCCTAAACCCACTGGCATACTATTGGCTGAGATGGTTGCCTTTTTGCTTCTCTGTTGAAAGTCTGTGGATTCAAACGTCACTTTAGCAATTGATCACAGAATATAGATGGTCACCTCAGTGAAGCACTGAGCGTTGAATCATCAAGGGGGGTGGGGGGGGCAGGGGGTGGCTATTTTTTGGATGAGACACGAAACAGAAATCATATCTGCCTATTCAGTTGGAGGCGAAACCTTGCATGTTATTAAATAAAGAGCATTAGGGAGGTCTTGTATCTTGGTCAACATGTGCCCCTCAGTCAATATTACAACATGTAACTGGTCATTTATCTTATTTGCTGTTTATGGGATCATGTTATGCACAGATTTGCCAACAAAGCAACCAAACTGAGACTTTTAAGGCATTGATACATTGTTTGGGAACACATTGGGACAACTTGAGGGTATCATAAGGTGTTATGCAAATATACGTTCTTACCCTCTTTCTTTGTTTTTCCAATATAGAAGTTGTGATCTTAATGCTGTTCCCCATGGTATGAGGACCCATTTTATCCTCTCCCTTCAGAAGATCCAAAACCTACAATTCCAAATCTCTCTACTTGTGCCAATTGCCATAGACAGAATTTATGTGTTTTATTATTGTCCATGATTAAAGTGTTTTAATGTGTGGGATTAGTGTATATTTCCGTCCCCTCAGAGTGGTTGTCCCAATTTAAATAATTTCCAGTGGCAAGCTTTTGTGAATTTTAAAAATAAAGATGATTATTTATTGTCACAGTCTTGGCCCGGAGGTTTTAATGCAACATCTCCCACACACTCAGGTAAAAGTGAAGAAGAAAACAGTAAAGTTGTAATGATTTCAGTGTCTTTCACAGCAGGCCTGTAGTTTTTCAGTTGAAATGGTACTTTAGCTGGAGCAAAGGTCTTGAAAAGCAGAAGAATCTCAGTAAGCTATAATGCTTCATGTAGTTGAATTTCCAGGAAGCTGGTTCTCAGGTCAGAACAGAACAAAAATAAATATACCTGGAAAAACTCAGCAGGTCTGACAGCATCTGCGGAGAGGAGCACAGTTAACGCTTCGAGTCTGTATAACTCTTCCACAGAACTAAGTAAAAATAGAAAAGAGGTGAAATATAAGCTGGTTTAAGGGGGGGGAGGGGGGGGGCGTTGGAGGGGGAGAGAAGTTGGGGGGACGGTGGTGTGGTTGTAGGGACAAGCAAGCAGTGATAGGAGCAGATAATCAAAAGATGTCACAGCTGGATAGAGGGCCAGTGATAGGTGGAGATAGCCAAAAGATGTCATAGACAAAAGGACAAAGAGGTGTTGAAGGTGGTGAAATTATCTAAGGAATGTGCTAATTAAGGGTAGAAAGCAGGACAAGCAAGGTACACATAGCCCTAGTGGGGGTGGGGTGGGGTGAAGGGAAGGGATCGACATTTGTCTGTGACATCTTTTGATTATCTGCTCTACAGCCACACCACCTCCCCCCCAACTTCTCTCCCCATCCCCACCGCCCCCCCACCCACCACCTTAAACCAGCTTATATTTCACCCCTCTCCTTATATTCGCTCTGTTCTGTTGAAGAGTCATGAGGACTCGAAACTTCAACTCTTTTCCTCTCCGCCGATGCTGCCAGACCTGCTGAGTTGTTCCAGGTAATTCTGTTTTTGTTTTGGATTTCCTGCATCCGCAGTTTTTTGCTTTTATCTTAAGTCAGAACAGGTTAGGGGGAGATTCCTTCTCTCTCTTTCAAGGTACAGCTGTTTTACAGTGGCTGTGTTGCCTTGCAGCTGCTTTGATGGCTTTCCAGCTGATATTTCTGATGTGAAAAAACTTCTGCTGTTATTTTAAAAAGAACAAACCACAAATGAGGCTGTCTTAAATTGTATGACCAATAATGAGTTCAAAGCTCTTCAAAAAAAGGGTAGTAGGATGTTTTACTTCACATCCTGTGTCTTAGTCATTCACACATTGAGGGCCAAGGTTATCTTAATTGAGTGAACCATTCAATTCAAATTACCCTTTGAATGCCTTTTCCTGAATAGGACAATGAATCTCAATGGCTCTGTGGTCCAGGACGATGAGTCAGCCTGACGTGTGAAAATCTTATTTTGCTCACAGTTCACCCTTAACAAAAGGGCTTGTGAGTTTCGCAAGTGGCTGGGACTGTTTTTGTTTTAATGAGATATTTTCTTGAGTTTCAGTTCTGTCCGGAGTCGATAATGCCAAAGTCAAGTGCCATGTAGTCAGCCACCTTAAAATCTGTCATGTCCATTGAAAAATATATATAGTTTTAAAATTTGTAACATCTTCATGACTGTACTGGGCATGACACAATTCCCCGCTCATCGCTTCATTATACTTTCCTCCCTACCAGCTACTCAACGGATCTGGACTTCACCGCTTCTCTCTCCATTTAAAAATACGCAGTGGGCATCTTAATCGCTTTCATTTAAAAAAAATGGAAAAACTTGCAGGGTTACAGGGAAAGAGCAGGCAGAGCATGAATAATCGGTTATCTCTTTCAAAGAGCCAGCACAGGGCTTGATGGGCCGAATGGTCTATGTGCTGTGCGATTCTTTAATTTAATCGGAATTAAATGCTGGTCACGGGTAAGTGCGTAAGTTTAGAAACATATCCACAGATTGTTAAATACAAAGATGAGTGTAATCTTGGCAAATTAAGGTATGTTATTACAATAGAAGAAATGCAGAAAGAGGAATAATTACATTCAGATGCACATCAAATATTGTAGAAAAGAAATAAATTTGTGCTGAGAGCTAACAGCACACAGATAATTAGGGGATTTCTTTGAATCAGTTTTCAGCTTCTGCCAGTGCTGTGTACAACGCTAGTGCAGCTACTTTGGACTTTGGTTCTTTACAATTTCTGGATATAAGACACTGAAAAAGACTTGCTCCCTGATTGTTGAATACTTGACCAATCAAGAAGTAATCTTCATCGCTCCTCCAGGCTTGGGAATTTTAAAAGGCTGCGGTTTTGAAACTTTCAGACTTCAGTGAACAGGAGACAATGAAGGGGGGGGTGGGGGTTGGAGAAAGGGGGATGAAGATGGGGAACGAAGGACAATTGACGTTTCATATTTTTTGTGCATAGAGTGGGTCTATTTAAAAATTCATTCTTGAGAAGTGAGCATCATCAGCAATCTGTTTTTCACTGAAGAATAAACCTTGGCCAGGACACTGGGAACAAATTTGAAATAGCGCCATGGGATCCTTCACCTCCACCTGTGAGGCCAGACAGGTCCTTAGTTTTACACAGCGTTGGGCAACCTGGGCTAGTGAGTGGGCCACATGAGTGGCCCTCCTTCATCTCAGTGGGCCGCAAGATTTAAATCAGGCATGTGCACTAACCATGACCCCCCCGCCCCCCCCCCACCCCATGAATAAGAATTTGCGGGGCGTGTCGAATGAATCGCAGAAGCATTTTGATTGGACGCAGACGGAGCGCACAGCTCTCGCGGTCAGTGCTGTGTGCAATCAGCACGGACCTCACTTGACGTGCCTGAGCTTTGAGTGCATATCGCTTTAGTAATAACGGGAGGAACAAAAACTACATGGAGGGAAGCCAGCAGAATCTGGCCACCCTATGCTTGGGCAGCGCTCAACAAAATGACTCGCAGGCCGCACTCAGCACCCTGATGGGCCACATGCGACCCACAGGCAGCAGGTTGCCAGCCATCGGTTTAACGCCTCTTGTAATAGACGGCACCTCTGACAATGCAGCACACCCTGGGTACTGCATTGGAGGGCTGTATTTTACAGGGGCCATATTCTTCAGCACCACCATCCTCTCTCCCTACCACACCCTGCCTCCTCCGCCCCCCACCCCCGACACACCCCACAGTAAAAAGGTCAATCCCACCGACTTTGAAAAAGGCTGTCCCGCAGTGATAATGTGCTAAGACGGCCTTAACAAGCAGAGGGTGGGACTCCTGACCCTCAGGGACAGGAAGACCCCCCCCCCCCCCCCCCCAACCACCACCCCACCCTGGCTGACAGGTCTTGCAGTCCCAGCAGCACCAGAACTCAGGAATGGGAGCTGTTGGGAATGCAAGCTGTTCCACGAAGAAGATCGATGGTGGCTAGGTTCTGGTGAGTGCCAAGGCTTTTGGGTGGCGATGGATTGGGCAACCTAGGAAGAGTTGGCAAGTTGGGATGAGGCAAGTTTTGGAGGCCAGTTGAGAAAGAACTAAGTGGGGGGGTATAATCTTGGGTGAGGGGGAGGGGGTGCCCCCAAGGCACAGAATGTACCCTACCTTCCTTCCTGCCTTTTTACCTATTCTGCTGAAAAAAAAATCCTTCTTACTCTCGCCTGCTTTCCCTTGCCCAGATGCAGAATTAAGCTCTGACTTGCCCCTTAGTTGGGCGGTTAAGGATGTCAATAGGCCTAAGGGTGGACAGCCTAGTGGACGTTTTCCCACCCACATCTTGTACTATGGGGCAAGGGTTGGGGTGAGTGGGAATGCACCCGCCCTTCCCCAGAAACACGCTGTATAATCCTGTCTGGACCGTCAGCCTGGACTTTGTGCTCAAGTGTCTTGGGTGGGAGAGGAACACAGCCTTCTGACTTAGAGATGAGAGCCCACCAACTAAGCCACAGCTGACATGACTATGTTCAAGCTGCATCTCAAACAACATTACATCTTGAATCTTGCTGAGAAGAGAGATATGTTTGCTGAAGCTTTTCATCTTGCACTCATCAGGACAAATACAAGAATGCAAAATTTCAACCCATCACAACAATTTACACTACAGGAGAAAAGGTACTCTTTTAAATTGCATGAATTGTTGTGATGGTTTGAAATTTGGCATTCTTGTGTTTGTCCTGATGAGTTCAAGGTGAAAAGCTTCAGCAAACATGTCTCTCTTTTCAGCAATATTCAAGTTCTGAACTACCAAGCGTTGCATCTCATTATCTGCCAGATTTAGCTGAAGTGTAAGAAACACAATAAATAGTAAAGCAAAAACAGACACTGTCAGATGAGGGGACATGTTTTAAAAGCTTTTAATTACTTTATTCAGATGTTTAAAAGTTAAATAAATCTCCGTGCCTTAGGGAGATTTCTGAGCTCTTTCATGCGCATGCAGGAAACAGCGCAGGCCCTGACTCTGCCTCTTCCCCGCCACCCCCCCCCCTTCCCCCCCCCCACTACCCCGCCGCACAGGGAGCACTCAGCGCTTCCGGGCAGGCGTCACACTGGGTGGGCCTTAATTGGCCGGCCCACATAAAATGGCTGCACTGATCCCATCGGGGGCGCCAATGGGTTCACTCTCACTCCCACATGCCCCCGCACAACCCTCCCCCCCTCCAATGGGGGGAAAATTCAGCCCTATGTTCTCCACAAACATGCAGACATATGTATGGATTTAATTGATGGGGTCAAAGGACATTTTGAAAGCAAAGGAGTTCTATTTGTTAAAAACAAAAACAAAAATACCTGCAAAAACTCAGCAGGTCTGACAGCATCTGTGAAGAGGAACACGGTTAACGTTTCGAGTCCGTGTGACTCTTCAACAGAACTAAGGAAAAATAGAAAAGAGGTGAAATATAAGCTGGTTTAAGGGGGGTGGGGGGTGGGACAAGTAGAGCTGGATAGAGGGCCAGTGATAGGTGGAGATAACCAAAAGATGTCATAGACAAAAGGACAAAGAGTTGTTGAAGGTGGTGATATTATCTAAGGAATGTGCTAATTAAGGGTAGAAAGCAGGACAAGCAAGGTACAGATAGCCCTAGTGGGGGTGGGGTGGGGTGAAGGAATCGAAAAAGGCTAACAGGTAAAGATAAAACAATGGATGGAAATACATTTAAAAATAATGGAAATAGGTGGGAAAAGCAAAATCTATATAAATTATTCGAAAAAACAAAAAGGAGGGGGAAAATCGGAAAGGGGGTGGGGATGGAGGAAAGAGATCATGATCTAAAATTGTTGAACTCAATGTTCAGTCCGGAAGGCTGTAAAGTGCCTAGTCGGAAGATGTGGTGCTGTTCCTCCAGTTTGCGCTGTTATCTAGTCTCTACAGGGATCGTAACACTCTGCAGCACACCTTTGAGCGGGTAGCAGGTTTATGGTTGTTTGCTGCTTGTTGCATAACTTCACCGTCACAAGTGCCTGGCCCTCAGGACCACTTGTGCATCATCAGAGTCGTGAGGAGAGGCAGCAACTTGTCTTGGCTCGAGCTTCCAAATCTCTCAGAGAGCTGATCATCAAAGGTTACTTGATTGGAAACATCCCTCCCATCACAACAGTTCTGCAAAGCTTGGGGTCATTAACATTCACATGGAGAGGTAGACAATGCTTCATGCCTCACCTGAAGGACAGCCGTACCAGCAATCCCTCAGCAAAATACACCAAACTGCATTACTTCACCATAAGCCAAAATATGACCACCCTCCATAAATTGCGACCCTGCTTTACCAAAAGGACCCTCATAACCCATTGTTTTGCTTGAGAGACTAACCAATGATTTAATTTGTGGGTTCTCACAATCTGTCCTTACACAGAGCTTGGGACAGATTTTCAGTTCGGTGGTTCTTATAAGGTTAAAATAATCATAGAATTTTGACAGATAAGCTCGATAAATCATTTTTAAGATTTAATTGATGGATGAGAGTTTAAATTATTCTTTGCATTTTTTTCTTGCTCATCTTCTGCATCGAGCGCACTGCTTTTGCATGTCAATGCATCTTTTGAGGTAAATGAGTGTCATAAATGACAGTAATGGATAACCTTAGCCACACTTGCAATAGGATGATGAAACACTTCGATGCATGAAGAAATGAATGAGGCGCAACACATATATGTACATGTCTGTGAGATTCTATAACTAATTGTTCAATGGCCTCCAGATCTAATCACTGGGAATATTTGGTTCGGCCAGAAGCAGCACCGCTCAATTACATTTCTTACGATAATTTATTTTTTTTTTGTAAATGTATTCACAGTCAACACAGCACAAGGTGTTTATAAATCCCTTTAAACTTTAACTAGTTTCAATGGCAGGCACATAGAAGCAAGCTGTAAAAGGCACATGAAAGCCTAATTCACGAAGTTTTTTGAATGTTGGGGCAGGATTCTCGGGTTGTCGGGCCTGGGAATGGCCAGGAAATGGTGTGCCGCCCGTGATCGGCCCCCTGACCACGATTTCACGCTGGCTGGCCCATTAACCTCCTGCAAGTATGAAAGGGGGCACTGAGAAACTCAGCGCCGCCGGGGTGGAGGAAGGAGGAAGGTGAGCGCGCATGTTCGGTGGGGGGGGGGGTGGAGTGCGCACTGAAAGCTCCCTGAAGGCCGGGAGCTGCCTCAGGGAGCTGAAGAATTGTAAAATCAAGAATAACGATCTTGAGAATGTGAAAAACATGTCCCCACGTAGGACTCACTCACATGAATAAGGCCAAATTAAAAATGCTGTCAAAACATTTTTTTGGATATATTTTCTTAAATTAATGCTGGAAACCTCATCCCCCCTGTGGATGAGGTTTCCTAAAAAAAATCCAAAGCCTGCCTGGCCAATTCGCTCACCCGCTAACCATAAGGTCGGAATGGGGCTGTGAAAAAGAGCTTTTAATTATTTGATTAATGGCCTTGATAAGCCTCTTAATTGTCAGAGGGCACGCTGCTGACTCTCGCGTGAACACCCGCCAACTGAAATATCACGCCCGATTGGGTCCTGCATGCGTCCACTTGTGGGACATAAAATCCTCCCCTTGGCGTTGTTAATGCTGTGTTAATGATGCTGAAACTAATTCAAAATTGTGGCAATGAAAGAGGAAGTGAACTGTTGAAAAATCAGGCCAAATGATATACCACAAAAGATGACGACTATGTCAAAGGCTAGAAGTTGAGCTGTATTGCGTTGAAACCCTATGAATTAGAATTTTATATGTTGTTTATTTCTATCCATCCAATGTTATTAAATTTGAAAGTGGCACAAGGATTTTATAAACATCCTGTATATAAAGTATTTTATATTGCTAATTAAACCACAAAGCTTTTTAAACCTGTGGAGTTATGGTTCTCATAATGATTATGGGAAATTATATAATTCGAGAAAAAAACATATTTGTGTGCAAATCAATTTGTTATGAACAGTATTTAATGAATCGTTTCATTAGTCACTGCAGAGTCAGTTAGCATTAAGTAGTTTGGGAATATGCCTTTTTCACTGCCATTAGCATGGAGAGCATTATGGTCTGTAATGAGGCTTTCTAGATATATACATTATAAATGAAAGTTCTCTTTAAGGTGTCAACGGGTGAGTCCAGACAGCACCTCCTCTGACAGATCTCTAAAATGTGTATCCATTGTTTTAAAAAAAGAGTGAGGACCTTAAGTGTTAATCTTCATTTAAACATCCCATTCTGAAAACATTTTTAAACAGCAGCACACTGGGACACTAGTTACTTCAGCAGTGATTTTTTTTTTAAAATAGCAACAAAGGCTGGAAATTTCTTCCTGGATCTTCCAGTCCTGCCGATGTGACTCGCCAGCCCCGCCATGGGAGGAACCTGCTGTGGTGGGCGGGGTGGGCTGGAAAATTCCGGACTAAGTGTGTAAAAGGAGTTTTCATTTGCCTTTTTAATTCCAGTTACAATATATTTCCTTGAACGTTATCAATAATCCAGAAGTAGCATTGGAACAAATAGATTTTCAAGAAACTGTTCCTGAGGTAAATTGCTTCGCTATATTTAACTCCATCAACATATCCTTCTATTTCTTTCTCCCATATGTGCATTGCTTCCCCTTAAATGCATTTACATTATGCTATTCACCTCAATGACTCTGTGTGGTAGCAAGTTCCACATTCCAATGCCTTGGGCTAATAAGTTTCTCCTGAACTCCTTATTGGATTATAAACTGACCACCTTATAATTATGGCTGCGAGCTTTGGGCTCGTCCACAAATGCAAACACCTTTTCTCTGACGACCCTATCAAACCTCTCATAATCTTATAGACCTCTATCGGATTATCCCTCAATTTTCTCATCTGTAGAAAAAGAGAGTCTCAATCTGTTAAACTGTTCCTGATTGGTATAGCCATTCAGTATTGGTATCATTCTATTGAATCTTTTTGCACCCTTCCCAGTGCTTCGTTAGCCTTTCTATAACATGGAAATGGGAGCTATGCACAGTGGCCCAAGTGTAATCTAACCAAGGTTTTAGGAAGCCTCTCTACCTTTGAATTCTATCACTCTAGAAATAAACCCCAGTGCTTGGTTTGATTTTCTCATTAATCTGTGTTGCTCCTTTTAGCGATTTGTGCATCTGCACTCACAGACCCCTTTTCTCCTCTACACTATTTAGATGCTTATTTCTTAAGGAGTACATGGCTTCCTTAGTCAATGTTCTATTTATGCTTAATGAAAGGGTCACAGTAATCAGACTGTGGGTGACACTTTGCCAGGTGATAATCCCTGATTACTCAAGCCAATATGTTCAAATAACAGTTCTTTCATGTCCCTTCAGCAATGGATTAAACCTGCCATTGTACAAATTGGTGTAGCCCAAAGGAGTTCATTAAGCATGTTTAAGTATGCGGAGAATATAAATCAACTGTCACTTATATGATTTAGAATGTGTTTTGGATAAAGTAGCAGTGCAGTAAATTGACCAATATCAATCAGTGCAGACCTAATCATCATGCTTGCCTTCAAAGAAAGACTTGCGTTTGCATACAGCTTTTCATGATCTCAGAAAGTCCTGAAGTACTTTAAACCAATGAAGGTTTTTTGTAAGTATAGCTGTAATGTAGGATTATGCAGTTTATCGAATGGAATGACATTTTTCTAGTCATTCTAACTTTCAGAATCGATCAAGGCACTTCTTTCTTAGGAGTTGTAATCCCTGGATTTTATTTGAAATGTCTCTGATAGGTTTTCTTTTCCATATTGCCTTTGTGTGCGATTACTCCAACATGTCTAAATTGCATAAAATGCTGAGGAGCGATGAAATAAAGCAAAGCTGTTCTTTGGTCATAATCGCTTTAATCAAGTAATCTGCTCATTTGTCCAATTTCACAACGCTATAGCTGTAGCATAGAGTTAAAAAAATTCACTCCAAACCAAACCAAATCAAACTTCAATCATCTCATTTCAAAATACATTTCTGACAATTTTTTTTTGCCATTTACACCCCCTCAGTACCCATCATTTGTTTCTTTACTTGTTTCAACACCATTTCCTTTATCCTTGCAACATCATCCCTTTTATCATTTAATCCCACCTGCCTTCCATCCCGATCGTAGACCTTTCCTTTGTTATTTCCTCCACTCCCCATTTTCCCTTCCTCTGTATTTGCTTAATATCTGACATATCTCCAACTGTTTCCAGTTCTGATGAAAGGTAATCGACCTAAGATGCTAATGCAGTTTCTTTCCATTAATGTGTGTTCATGGGATATGAGCTTCACTGGCTGGGCCAGCATTTATTTCCCATCCCTAATTGTCCCTTGAGAAGGTGGCGGTGAGCTGCCTTCTTGAACCACTGCAGTCCATGTGGTGTAGGTACACCCACAGTGCTGTTAGTGAGGGAGTTCCAGGGTTTTGACCCAGCAACAGTGAAGGAACGGCCGATATATTTCCAAGTCAGGATGTTGTGTGGCTTGGAGGGGAACGTGCAGGTGGTGTTCCATTCCCTTGTCCTTTTAAAGGTACAGGTTGCAGGTTTGGAAAGTTCTAGCAAAGGAGCCTTGGTGAGCTGCTGTATCTTGTAGATCAGGCTTGTTCAACTCACAGCCCTCAGGCCGCATTGCGGCCCCCAAGCCCTTTGGAGTCATCAGGCCACCAAACTTGTTGGAATTCAACTGAATTACATTTGTAAAAAGCTGTGAAGCCACTTGTCCAATCATATGCTGGTTTCTCCCTGCATTTGTTGCTGATAGGTTTAGCCTATCAGCAGCAAATGCAGGGAGAACCCAGCCTGTGATTGGAGAAGGAGAAAACAGTGGGAAGGTAAGTTTTCAAGGTAAAGTTCCAGGCCTAGGCCTCGAAGCGAGAGGGAGAGTGGGCCTCAGAGTGAGTGGGAGAGCGGGCCTTGGAGCAAGTTGGAAGAGCAGGCTTCAGAGCGAGAGAGGAGAGCGGGCTTTGGAGTGAGAGGGAGAGTGGGCCTCAGAGCTAGAGGGGAGAGCGGGCCTCAGAACGAGAGGGAGAGCGGGCCTCAGAACGAGAGGGAGAGCGGGCCTCAGAACGAGAGGGAGAGCGGGCCTCAGAACGAGAGGGAGAGCGGGCCTCAGAACGAGAGGGGAGATCGGGCCTCAGAATGAGAGGGAGAGCGGGCCTCGGAGCGAGTGGGAGAGCAGGCTTCAGAGCGAGAGGGGAGAGCGGGCTTCAGAGTGAGAGGGGAGAGCGGGCTTTGGAGTCAGAGGGAGAGTCAGCCTCAGAGCGAGAGGGAGAGCAAACCTCGGAGCAAGAGGGAGACCCAGCCTCGGAGCGAGAGGGAGACCCAGCCTCGGAGCGAGAGGGAGAGTGGGTCTCAGAGCAAGAGGAAGAACAAGCCTAGAGCGAAAGGGAGAGTGGGCCTTGGAGAAAATGAGAGAGCATGCCCTGGAGCGAGAGGATGAGTTGGCCTCGGAGCAAAAGGAAGAGCGGGCTTCAGAGCAAAGGGGAGAGCATGCCACAAAAAAAGAGGGAGGACCCAGAGTGGGAGGGAAGCTGGCCCAAGAGTGAGAGGGAAAGCTGGCCTCAGAGCTAGAGTGGGCCATGGAGTGAGAGGGAGAGCAGGACCCACTGTGTGTGAGAGTGAGGGGAGAGTATGAGTCTTTGTGTGACAGAGGGGAGAGTGTGTGAGCGAGAGGTGGAAAGTGTGAGTGTGCATTTTTGAGTGAAGGGGGAGCGTGAGGTGTGTGTGTGAGAGAGCAGAGTGTGAGTGTGTGTGAGAGAGAAGGGAGAGTGTGAGTGCATGTGTGTGAGAGGGGGAGAATGTAGTATATGTGTTGGTGAGAGAGTGGAGAGGTGTGTGTGGTGTGTGTGTGTGAAAGAGAGGAGAGTGTAAGTGCGTGAGAGAGCTGTGATTGTGTGTGAGAGTAAGGGAAGAGTGTGAGTGTGTGTTTGTGAGAGAGAGGAGAGAGTGTGAATGTGTGTGTGTGAGAGAGGGGAGAATGGGAGTGTGTGAGAGAGAGGAGAGTGTGAGTGTGTGAGAGAGAGGAGTGTAAGTGTGTGAGAGTGCTGTGATTGTGTGTGTGAGAATGGATAGTGTGAGTGTGTATGAGAGAGGGGAGTGTGTGAGAGAGAAGAGAGTGTGAGTGTGTGTGAGAGAAGGGAGAATAGAGTTTTTCCAGGTAATTCTGTTTTTGTTTTGGGTTTCCAGCATCCGCAGTTTTTTGTTTTTATCTTTATGAATATATTGCATGTGTGTGTGCAAGAGGGAAGAGTGTGACTGTGTGTGTGTGTGAGAGGATAGTTTATGAGTGCAATTGTGTGAGAGTGGGGTGAGTGTGTGAGAGAGAGGGAGAGTGTGAGTGCGTGGGTGTGATAGAGGGGAGAATGTAAGTTTGTGTGAGTGTGTGTGTGTGTGTGTTTATGTCTGACTCACTCCCAGTCTCAGCATTCTCATTCACCCTCACCCCCCAAGCACCAACACCCACTCTCACCCCCCACCCTCACAGTGGGTGAGTGAGCACCCTGAGACTGGGATTAAGTTGGACAGACACACAGTCTCGCCCTCTCATACCCTAATCATCTTCTTTATTTCTTACTCATTTTTTGAAATGATAAATTTATTGCTTTGACATTTATTATTGCTCAGTGAGTTGTTTCTTTTCACACATCAGTTTTTTAATTTTGAAATTCATGTCAAGCCTTCTTTCTGAAATTTGTTCATCAGGATGAGGAAACAATTACAATACCACCCTCCCCCCCACCCGGCTACATGAAGAGGTTGGACAAGCCTGTTGTAGATGCTAAACACTTGTGCCACTGTGCGTCATTGGTGGAGGGAGTAAGTGTTGAAGGTGGTGGATGGGGTGCCAATCAAAGGGGCTGCTTTTGCCCTGGATGGTTTTGACCTTCTTGAGTGTTGTTGAAGCTGCACTTATCCAGGCAAGTGGAAAGGATTTCACCACGTGTGCCTTGTAATTAGTGGTCAGGTGCTGCGAGGTCAGGAGGTGAGTTACTCACCGCAGAATTCCTAGCCTCTGACCAGCTCTTGTGGTCACAGTATTTATATGGCCCAGGTCAGTTTCAGGTCAGAGGCTTCCCCCAGGATGTGGTTGGCCAGGGATTCAGCAATGGTAATACCACTGGACATCAAGGGGAGATGATTAGATTCTCTCTAGCTGGAGATGCTCATTGCTTGGAGCGTGTTAACTGCACAAATATTTCTTGACTTGTATGTGCTCAAGCCTGAACATTGTCAAGGACTTGTTGAATGCCGGTATGGGCTGCTTCAGTATCTGAGGAGTTGCAAATGGTGCTGCACATTGTACAATCATCAGCGAACATCCCCACTTCTGACCCTTGGGATGGAAGGAAGTTCATTGATGAAACAGTTCAAGATTGGGCCTAGGATACTGTCCTGAGGAACCTCAGCAGTGATGTCTTGCAGCTGAGACGATTAGTTTCCAACAAACACAAACACCTTCCTTTGTACTAAGTATGACTCCAACCAGTGGAGAATTTTTCCCCTGATTCTCATAGACTCCAGTTTTGCTAGGGCTCCTTGATGCCACACTCGGTCAAATGCTGCCTTGATATCAGGGGCAGTCACTCTCACCTCACCTCGGGAATTCAGCTCTTTTGTCCATGTTTGGGTGAAGGCTGTAATGAGGTCTGCAGCTGAGTAGCTGTGGTGGAATTGAGCATTGGTGATCAGTTCAATAGTGAGTAAGTGCTGCTTGATAGCACTGTTGACGACACCTGCCATCACTTTGCTAATGATTGAGAATAGATTGATGTGGCATTAATTGGCCAGGTTAGATTTGTCCTGCTTTTTGTTGACAGAACAGACCTGGTCAATTTTCTGCATTGTCCAATAGATGCCAGTGCCATTGTTGTACTGGGATAGTTTGGCTAGGGGAGTAGCTAGCTCTGGAGCACAAGTCTTCAGCGCTACACCCGGAACATTGTCAGGGTCCATAGGCTTTTGCTGTATCCAATGTGTGATCAGCCATTTTTTGATATCACGTGGAGTGAATCAAATTGGCTGAAGACTGGCATCTGCGATGCTGGAGACCTCAGGAGGATGTCAAGTTGGCACTTATGGCTGAAGATGGTAGCAAGTGCTTCAGCCTTGTCTTTTGCACTAATGTGCTGGGCTCCCCCATCTTTGAGGATGGGAATTGTTGTTAACCCTCATCATCTTGTTAGTTGTTAATTGTCCACCACCATTCGCTACTGATGTAACAAGACTATGGAGCTTTGATTTGATACGTTTGTTGTGGGATCACTTAGCTTTGTCTAACAAATGCAGCTTCTACTGTAGCTAATGTAGCTTCACCAGGGTTGACACCTCATTTTTAGGTATACCTGGTGCTGCTCCTCCTGCACTCTTCATTGAACCAGGGTTGATCCTCTGGCTTGACAGTAATAGTAGGATGAAGGATATGTTGAGCCATGAAGTTACAGATTGTGGCGGAATACGATTCTGCTTCTGCTAATGATCCACAGAATCCGATGGATGCCCATGTTATATCTGTCCTGAATCTATCCCACTTAGTGCGGTGGTAGTGCCACACAGCACAATGGAAGGTATCCTCAATGTGAATTCAGGACTTTACCTCCATAAGGACAGCATGGTCGTCACTCCTACTGGTACTGTCATAGACAGGTGCATCTGCGATGGGTAGATTTGTGAGGTCAGGTATGTTTTTCTCCCTTGTTATTTCTTTCACCATCTGCCACAGGCCAGTCTGGCAGATGTGTCCTTCAGAACTCGACCAGCTCAATCAATAGAGGTGCTACCATGCCGAACCTGATAATGGACATTGAAGTCCACCATCCAGAGTACATTATTGTGTTCTTGTTACCCTCAGTGATTCTTTTAAGTGGTGCTCAACATAGAGGATCACTGATTCATCAGCTGAGGGATGGCTGTAGGTGGTAAACATCAGGATATTTCCTTACCCATGTTGACCTGATTCCATGAGAATTCATGGGGCTCAGAATCAATGTTGAGGACTGTCAGGGACATTTCCTCCCGACAGTACACCAGTGTGTTTTCATCGCTGGTGTGCTGTCCTGCTGCTGGGGTGGGGGGCGGTGATGGAGGAGCCTGAGACATTAGCTGTAAGGCATGAGTCGACAAGAATGATAACTTAAAGCTGTTTCTCTGCTAATCTGTGGGACAGCCTTCCCAATTTTGGTGCACATTCCCAGATGTTAGAGAGGAGGGCTTTCTCCACAGACACCACCTGATTTGTGTGTATTTCTAGCATTTTTTTGTTTCATTTCTGATTTCCAGCATCCACAGTATTTTTCTTTTGTATCTCTTTTTAACTCTTGTTTTGGGGCCTGATACATCCATAGCACATTTCCTGAGGGTTTGTGAAATACATCAAAAGAAAAACAAATTGGAATTCGCGATATCCAGCCCAGGAGCTGCCAATTTGTTTCTACACGAAATAAACTTTCAAATGAAATTGGGTAAAATTCAGTGATGTTCAATGGTGGAAATTAATTTGCTCAGTTTTTAATTAATCTTAAAATAAAAGTCCTGCTCTTTTCAGTTTTAAACCAGCACTAATCAAAAAGACTCCTCAGCTGGTGATCCAAATTAGGCTGGATTATTCACCCCTTAGTTCGGCCATCCCAAATACAGTGTAAGAATCAAAGTAATTTAACTTTATCCAAGATACACATGGCTTTAGTGACAAAATGTTGTGTAAACACTGAGGAAAATCAAATTCTGCCTGGATCAATAAATTTAACCCAAATTTAAGTTCCTGTATAACTACAGTGATTGAAAAAGATTATCAATATATCTGATAATATGAACTCAAATGAAATCAAAGTTTTCTATTTTCAAGTGTAGAACTTTTACTTTCATTTGCAGATATTTAGGGGGAGATTTTTCCCAGATACTTCAGGCACTGAGAAGCTACCGAGGCGGCCAAGGTGGGATCTACAGCTGAAAGGCCGGCTGAGCTTGTGTTTAGCGCAAATTGCCACCTTGTTAAAGGAGTTTAAGCCTGTGTTAAGAGCAGCTACTTGGATGATCATTAAGCAGCTGATTGCCACTTGCATTGCCTGCCACCCTTCAATAATGGGCTGCACAGCATTTTCGTGGCGAGCACTTGAACTAATGTTCTCTCCTAACTGTGACAGGCTGATTGGGACTAAACATGTTGTTGGTCAGGGTTATGTATGTCACTTAAAGGGGCATCAGCACTGCTCATGTGCTGCCGGAGGTTTGAAAATGACTTTTGAAACACACTGAGAGACTTTCTGAGACACTTTTTCAAGACTTCAGCAACATGACCGACATTGATTCTGGAAATTCTCTGAGGACTCCACCTAAAATGAATTATGTTACTCCGCCTTATTGGTCACCTTTTCGGAGTTGTAGATCTCAGCAGTTCAATTGTTCTGTCTTTGATTATGTCAGTGATAACTGATCTATGCTCACTGCGCTTGATTGCTTAAGCCTGGGTGCTGACTTGGAGCTAAATTTAAACAAGCACCACAAGAAGACCGAGAAAGCTGAACTGTGAGCAGGAGGGCAGACGTTTTGTGATTGCAGAGATATTTTAAAACTCTTTTAAATAAACGTGTTGCCCACTTAGAAACTAGTGTCACCTCTTCATTGCTCTGAGATATATAAAATATACAACAGTAGTCACCAGGAGAATGGGAGCGCTTGTTCATGAGCATTTTGTTAGGGGTCCCCTTGGTCAGGAGGGGGCATGGGAAGAGGAGATGAGACCAGGCAGAACAGAACCAGCTCCTGGAAGAGAGAGAGAGAGCGAAGAATGATGTGGAATCTAGCCCCCTCCCTTCCCTGTTTGCAGCTACAGGGCATCCCTCCTCTTCTGGACCCTCTCCACCAGGACAATGAGGGCTGCGTCTGAGAATCTGTGCAGCCGCTCACTTGGGCCCTGAGCTATGCTAAAACCGGTCATTGTGTGTCAGCCAGAGCATTCCACACATTCAGTGGGAGTGGGTGTGTGGAGCCAATGTACATAATGCTGCACAAAAATCGAATCTAACCTCGCTTGCATGTAAAACCCACAGCTATCTACTTTTAGGAACTCCAGGCAAATTCAAGTTATGGTGACCAGTAATTAAGACCAGAATTACATGCTGAAACCAAAGTTTCAAACAGTTGTCTTTTATTACCCTTTTAGTGCCTATTTTAACTTTTTTGTCAAAGTAAGTACTTTGCAATTAAACAAGTATTTTTTTTGGATAGCATTAACGGATATTCTGTTTTGCTAAATGTTTCTGTCTTTTTGCAAAACCAATCTTGATTCCATGAGATATTATGTAATGTCATGAAGCTTACATGAATCTTCCAATCTCATGATTTTGACAGTATAATATTCGTAAAACTAATTATTTTAAAACATTTCCCATACAGCACATATTAACAACTCATGGCTATATTCTGGAAATCACAACTCGTAGACCACATGCGTGTTTTTTTTGTCATTGTTATCAGGAGTCTGACTTAGAAGCATGAAATTTCAACTGAAAAGTGTCAGTCAATAGGGAAAAGGTCCATATAACAGGAGAGAAAATCTTCCTCACTGCACATTTATTAGCCAAGGCTCAGTGGGTAGCACTCATGCCCCCAAGTCAGAAGGTTGTGGTGTTGTGACCCACTTCAGAGACTTGAGTACAAATCTAGTCAGGCATTCCACTACAGTACTAAGGGAGTGCTGCACTATCGGAGATGCTGTCTTTCAGATGAGACGTTAAACCATCTACCATCTCAGATTGGCATAAATAGCCCCATTTCATTATTTCAAAGAAGCGCCAGGGAGTTCTCCCGGATGTCCAGGCCAACATTTATCCTTCAACCAACCCAGCATCACTATTATTATCATTATCATGCTGCTGTGTGTGAGCGATTGCTGGGCATAAATTGCTGCCATGGTTTCTACATTACAACAATGAGCCCACCCCAAAAGCACTTCAATGACTGTGAAACAATTTGGGACATCCCAAGGACACAAAAGATGAAATATAAATGCAAGTATTTTTCTTTTTTTAAAGTTTAAAAATTGCAGCACCCATTAATACTTAAACCTGGTTGCAAACAATGTTCATGCATGCAGACATTCTACAATCTCTTGCCAAACATCCAAATGTGTATATGCCAACATCGACTGAATTTCAACCAAGAAAAGTAGAAGGGGTTAGTTATCCTTTGGTAAGGTAATTAAGGAGGTCTCACATTACTTTGTAAATTAGAATCTAAATGAAGTAGGTGAACAAAAGGTTCTGGGAGAACAAATGCATAAACTTACTAAAAGCAGACGCAGCTTAATAAGCTCATACAAGAACCTTGACGTACAGTCCTGTTTGCCTTACTATGAAAAAGGAGATACTGGTGAGGGTTCCAAAAGATTTACAAATATTTTACCAAAAGTGCAAGGTTATCCCTGTCAGAAGGATGAAGGTTTCTTTCCCCTTGAAAAGACAAGGCTGAGGGTGTGACCTAACATGCATCTTTAAAGTTATGAAAGGCTTTGATAGAATTGACACAGGGTGTATGCATTTATGGGGAATAGCATAAATAAAGCCCATCAATATAAGATGGTCACCAAAACATCCAGTAGGGAATTCAGAAGAAGTTTGCTTAACTGAACAATGGTGAGAATGGGGAACTCACAACCACAGGGAGTGGTTCAAAAAAGATGTGCATTTCACAACCTCAAGATGTCCCAAAGTGCTTTGCAGCCAGCAAATTACTTTTAAAGCATTGTCGCTCTTGTATTCTCAGAAATACAGCAGCCAACTTGTGCACAGCAAGCTCCCACAAGCAGCAACGTGATGATGGCCAGATAATCTGTTTTAAGTGACGTTGATTGAGGTATAAATATTTGTCAGAACATTGAGGATAACTACATTCCTCTTTTTCAAACAGAGGCAAATAGCAGAGGGGCATGTAAGGGGAGGCTGGACATTTATATGTGGAACAAGGGACCAGAGGGTTGTGTTGATTGAGTTGATAAGGATGAATGGGAGAACACTCAATTGGAGCATAAAGCCAACATGGACTGGTAGGGCTGTATGGCCTGTTCCTGTGCTTCATATTCTATGTAATTCTATTTGGATACTTATCAGAGATTTAAAAAACCCTTATTTTCATGCGCTTCAAGAAAATAGTGGTCAAAATAGTAGGCAATAGGATTGAAGAAACAGAAATTGGTGTTTTCTGCAGTTAATTTTATGACAGAAAAGTAACCCAATTGCATGCCTTTAAAAAAATCTTTTTCATATTTTGCTACTTATCTTGCATGATTGTAATGCTGGTGTAATCCTGCAAGAGAAAACATGTCATGCACGGATTGTGGTTCAGTTAGCTCTGAAGTGGTCACCAAGGCAGAAATTAACACCATCTGAGCATAATATATCTGACAGGGGAGGTCTAAAACATCAATGCACAAGCTTGAAATAGCTGTCAGGGGAATATGAAGCTCAAAGCTTAACAAAAGCGATCACTGGAGGAGCCTAGAGTGGAAAGTCACCTTTGGGACAGCTTTGACTGCTTACTGTTTGTGTATGGTAATTTCAGCTTGACGTTTGGGGATTCTGCAGGTCTATAATGTTACAATTGTGTTTTTCAGTATATAATGACTGTTGTCCTTTGACAATGTTTTTATGTTAGTACTAGGTTTGGATGGAGTGGAGAAGTACTGAAACAAAGATGGTTTGGTGTGAGTTTAGCTGATTTAGCTCAAACATGGAAACCGGATTTCTAGTGTGTAGGTTTTGTCTCTAACATGTCCAAATATTGCTCCTCTGCTATAGCTTTGCATCCAGTGCCTCATACTGAGGGTCAGGGCTGCTGTATAGACTCAGTATATCAAATCACAGGGGCAAGGTGCTGAATCTTCTGCCCAGTTTTGTAGCAGAAGGACAGGTGGATGCACGTTGTGTTAGTCAGAGGGATGAAGGGCTGGGAAGGAGTACATCATGCTGGACCAAGGTGCAGAGTTCTGGGCAGGGTGGGGCCATGGAATGTAGGTAGTGTTCCTGACAGAAATGTGCATTCATATCACGGCCAAACAGGTTGAGTATCAACTGTAAACCCTTCCAACCTACGCCGGCAGGCGGTAAGAGTGGGGGAGATTTCTGGTCACCAATGTAATGGAAAGAAAATTGGAGCCTCTACCATCACTGCTGCAATATGCCTTTAAGGGATAGCAGCATGACATCAATAGAAGGGAAGTGTGCCATGCAATCCAGCTGCTGATTGCTTCAAGTTTTCTACCTTTGTTAAGGTTTTCATTGCCCGGTTTAAATAAACATGTTTACCCAACCCCTTATGAGTGATTTTTACCTTTATATTATTATAACAACACAACACTATCCATAACTCCAGACTACAAGATGCTTGTAAAAGTGCATGTTAGCACAGTCTCCTTGGGGCAGCCAGTTAGCCCAGTTGACTGGACAGCTAGTGTGGTTCAGGTTGGTGCCAATTGCATGGGATTTGATGCCTGTTCTGGCTGGGATGGATTTGGGACCTGCCTCCTTGCCCTACCTATGGTAGAGGTCACAGCGCTGTGCGTTGGACCTGCCTTTGGGCAGAGACTTGAAGAAGAGCTTGGCCAAATGTGACTAAGAAATCTAAGTTTCAGTATTACCTTTATTTGGCAAGACACTACATAAGCTTACACCACTCAGAGAGGTATGATAAGAGTACATCTGTATCTATAGTTCAACCATCAGAGAATCAATTAATACTCCAAGCAAACAGATGTGTTGTGATTCAATTACATCTGTAATTCAAGCACTGCAATAATGCTTGAGAGCACAATAATGTTTTGACATATTTTACAACCTATTATTGTGTTATCAGATATATTTGTGATGTGTAAGTATTAACAAGCAGCAACTAATTGGTATATTGTGGAGAATAACACACTCAGCACAGAACAAAGTGCAAAATCCTGACACGTGTCTCTAATAGTCAGATGTTGCATTACCTAGCCCACAGGGGAATTGAATTGCGTACTTATGTCATATAGAACATGCTTTTTTGTTGAAAGAAACGTTTTAAAAGAAAAAGCTGGGGAGTTGGAATATCCTGCAGCATTACACATGTTCTATTTCGAGATTGAGTATTGACGGGTTTTATCTAATGAGTTGAGCTGATAAATGCTGCAGTTCCATTTGCACAAGACAGCCCCAGTTAGCAAGCTTTAAATAGTATTTAGATTGAATGATGTATTTGATTATAGGATGCAACAGTACTTTATATAATTGCAAATTAAGAGAAAACAGCTGAGGTTTGATTTTCGCAAGTTCAATTTTCTTCAGTGCAGATCTGCCAGAACGGAGGAGGCAAGACACAATTTAAACATTCAGCCAAAATGCCAGAGATTTCCACAGATTGGATCAATACACTAAAGATTCACATCCCAATCAGTAAGCCGAAAGAAATTCTTGTCAGTTGCAGAGAACAGATGTTAATGATACTTACTGTCATTACTACAAGTCATTGCGGCCAAATTGCACGCTAACCTAGTGACCAAAATATTCCCAAAAGAAAGAAAATAAATAATGCTATCTGAATTTCACAGAGATAGAAGTAGAAAAGTGGCAATAGAGGGAAGAGCTGAGGAATTGGGCAGATATTAATATTATCACCAAGAGAAAATGGCATATGTCTGCCTGAATTTTAAAATCCTCTTCCTCATTTTCAAATCCCTCTCTGGACTCACTCCTCCATATCTCTGTAAGCTCCTCCAGCCCTACAAACCTCTGAGATCTCTGGGCTCCTCCAATCCTGGCCTCTTATGCATCCCCTGTTTTTATTGCTTCCCCATTGGTGGCAGCACCTTCAACCTTCTAGGCCCCAAGCTCTGGAGTTCCCTTATGAAACCCCTCCAATTCTGTCTTCTCTAAGACACTGCTTAAAACCTACCTCTTTGACCAAACCCTTGTTCACCAGTCCTAATGTCTCCTTATGTGACTTGGTGTCAAATTCTGTTTGATGTCATCCCTGTGAAGCATATTGGGACATTTTACTACTTTAAAGGTGCTACATAAATGCAATTTGTTGTTTTAGGGTAATTGTTTTGTATATCTATGTAGTGTACACATGCTTGTAGTTTCACTGATACACTAAGCAAGCCATTTTCATACATAATCAACTTTTCTATGAATTGTATACTTATGATCTCAGTGTGCATACCCACAGATCCCTGAAGTAGCAGGGCAGGTAGATAAGATGGTTAAGAAGGCATATGGGATACTTGCCTTTATTAGCCAAAGTGTAGAATACAAGAGCAGGGAGGTTATGCTGGAACTGTATAAAACACTGGTTGGGCCACAACTGGAGTACTGCTTGCAGTTCTGCTCACCACATTATAGGAAGGATGTGATTGCACTGGAGAGGGTGCAGAGGAGATTTACCAGGATGCTGCCTGGGCTAGAGTGTCTAAACTATGAAGAAAGGTTGTGTAGGCTGGGGTTGTTTTCCTTGGAACAGCGAAGGTTGAGAGGAAACCTGATAAAGGTGTATAAGATAATGAGGGACATAGATGGGGTTGATAGGAAGGCACTATCTCCATTAGTAGAGGGGTCAATAACCAGGGGGCATGGATTTAAGGCAAGAGGTAGAAGGCTAAGAGGGGAGTTGAGGAGAATTTTTTTCACCCAGAGGGTGGTGGGAGTCTGGAACTCACTGCCTGAAAGGGTAGTTGAGTCAGAAACTCTTGTAACGTCTAAGAAACATTTAGATATTCACTTGTGTTGCCATAGCCTCCAGGGTGTGGGCCAAGCGCTGGAAAATGGGATTAGTGTAGTCAGATCTTTGTTGACCGATGCGGACACAATGGGCCTCCGTCTGTGTTGTAAACGCCTATGAGCCCCCTCGCCTGCAGGGATTGAAAACTCAGGGATTGCAATTGTTTAACGTCAGTAGCACAATTTGGGCACACAGGAAATTTACCACCTCTTTTACGCTGTGCCAGGCTTTTGGCTTCCCCAAATTGGACCTGGTTTGAAACCACAAGCTGCCAACTTGCTACAAGCTCATTTTGCATTGCTAGCATAAACCAATATCACCCTCCATAAATCTAACTGTGGTTCTGTCATGTGTGATCATCAATGGGCAAGGAAATTCCAACACTTCTTGCTGTGGTCATGTATTGGCAGATGTCAGCACTCCATGCCAACAGGTACACAGAAGACTCAAAGCAACCAAACCATTGTGATTTATAACGAGACACAAGGGAAATGTTCAATATCGATAAGGGACATCATAGTCTAGGAATATATCAATCAATGAAGTTACATTCTTCCTTACACATCTGGGACTTTAGGTGACAAAAGCATTAATGGAACTTGTTTTTTTCCCCTTCTTTTGGTGGAGAAGGGAGCCCAGATTTGTACGGGAACACCCTTAGACACTTCACAATGCTATTTGCATGCATGTTTGGTGCATTTTGAACACTAAACCAGTACAATTCACAGTGTGAGCTCAATAAAACATTTGAATGCAAATCATAGCAATCAATGGAAAAAATATCTTTGTTGTAAAAATTTCAATCTAACAGCCCTAGGGTTCATATTTTTCTTCTTTAAAGGTCATAGTACATGAGATCAATATATGCTACATAGTTATATATACTATATATATACTACATAGTTCAATGTCTTAAAAAAATTAAAAATCTAGGGCTGGGATTTTTCACTTCTGTTGGTGGCAGGCACCATGGTGGGCATGGGGGAGCAGAAATCACCACAGGATTGCCAAACATTGGTTTTACGACATTGTAAAACCAGTTTGCGATTGTGCGCTGCAGCCTTCAATGACAGGCCGCCTTCGTTTGCCACTGTGGTGTATTGGGAATGTCGTTTCAATATATTTGCATCTTATTATAAGGACCCCTCGCTGGGATCATCCCCCCCCCCACCCCCCATGCTGGATCAGCAGGGCAAGTGGGCGGGCTGTTAGAATGCTAGGTTTCACAACGGTATATAAGCGATATGCAGAAGGCGATCTGTACTTCGCTCGTGACGTTGAGGTTCGTTCGCCTGCCTTGCATCGCAGTAATCATCGCCAGGCTTCACAGGCAGCATTGTACGGCTTTCAGAGTGGGTGTCAGAGGCAAGTTTCTACCTACTAGACCAGTGGTAAGGCGGGGGTGGCTTTTAATGGGCTGCAGGGTTAGGGCTGCGCTGGGGAAAGGGGGAAACTGGCCTCAGGCATGGGAAGGAGCTGCAGGCTGTACTGGGGAGTACAGCTGGGGAAAGATGCACTCAGGCACAAGACTGGGGGAGGGTGCGAGGGGTGAGTGCCCTCAGTGCCAGGATGGGGAGACAGTATGTTACAGAATGACATCAGCCACTTGGGGCCAGAATGGGAGGAGCACTGAATGAAGAAGCGCTTCAATTTACATTGTCGATCTTGCAAAGATTGTCCTTGTCCCAGTCCAGGGAGGGGGAGGTCATGTCAGTCCAGTCTCGCTCATGCCCATCATATTGTGCACAGGGCATTGTCGTAGCATCACATGCCTCAGACAGTCCATCGTGTTCCTGGCATCATACTGGCCGCAGATGGCATAATCAGTCAGGGAAAGCATCAGCAGCCTACAGATGGGGGAAAAGGCATTGTGGGTGTATCTGAGGGTGTGTGTTTGGGTGGGGGTGGGGGCGGTGGTGGGGGTATATGTTTAACTGTGCAAATGTCTTCAAGAGGGGGAGGGATGAGGTCCTCACAGGGGATAGGCTCATCCACCTCAAAATGTTCATGGGCTAACAAATGGATATCCACCACAATCATAATTGGATCGAGGAATACAGAGGGAGGGAAACCTGAACATTAAGCTCCTCCAGGACAATGGGAGGGATTTCTATACCCACACAGGGAGTGTCTAATCTTGTCTGGCAGCACCACCATCTTCCAACCTGCAGAGATGACACAGTACAATATTAAATTGAGGAGAAGCTCTGTTGGTGAGGGCTCTGAGGGCAGATTGGAGGGCAGGGGCATGCACCAGGGGGGCTGATTAAAGAGTCACCCAACTGAACTGTGTGATCCCAACTGAGGAGAGATGCACAGCCTTTCAATGACAATGCAGGGAATCAGGAAAGTGAAGCTATGATGTGCATTCATGCAAGACTAATCCTGCAAAGTGGCACTAATCAACCTCCTTCTATTAACACCGTGTTCACAACACGGAGATTCCCCAGAGCAGTAATGCACTCCAGAGAAACTGGGTGACTGGACAAGCTTCAGATGCACTTTACAATCAGCTTCACAGAAGGGAAGCCTCAGCCCCCCGTCTCCACCCCCTCCCCCCACCTCAAATAATCTAAGATCCTGACTGAACATTTCCCCTCATGCGTATTCCAAAGAGTGTGATATTAGAGTGCAATGCATGAGGATCCTAGTGCCTGGGCTGAAAGCAGCACCTCCAAGCACCTGGCTGAAGCAATCTCATGGCAGTCGGTCATGTAGAGGATGGGGTGGAGGGGGCACTTTAAAATGCACCCAGCATTGGCCATCATTTCAGGGGTGAGCAGTTGCCGACATAGGAACAAAGCCCTTGAACCCACATTCATGGATAGTCATTAACATAATGAGGACCTTTGGAGACTATTTGTCTATTTCTCATTGATGCTGCAGAGAGAAGACCATCAGGAAGATGGAGCCTGGCCTTGTTTCTGTCTGTTTAATCACATACAGGCGGGGGAGAAGAAGGAGAAGATTGCGACAGAGTCACCAGGCTCTACAAAGAGAGGAGCTAAACCCTCAAGACCAAGGTCCTGGAGGGACCCTTCTGGACGCAGAGGATGATGCTCACAGGAACGTGTTGCGTAGGTGGCTCACAAGCCTTAAGTGTTTACAGAACTTGCATGTCTAATCTGCAGATGTGCGAGAACCAGTGTCTCCGACGTCGCGGCGTGTCCAGGGATCTGGTGACTCACCTTTGCCACGTTCTCCAGGAATTGGCGCCACGGGGACTGGGAGGGCGCCCCTTGCCAATGGCTCTGAAAGTAATGGCCGCAGTCACCTTCTACGCCAGTGGCTCCTCCCAGGGCTCCACGGGGGGCCTCTGTGGGATCTCTCAGGGGTCCACACACAAGCATACATGAGGTCACAAACGCCTCTTTTGCCAAGGCCCACAATTACTTCCAAGAGATCAAGCAAGCCAGGATGCCAGAGCACTGGGATAAAAGCAAAACACTACAGATGCTGAAAACCTGAAACAAAAACAGAAAATGCTGGAAAAACTCAGCAGGGCATCTGAAGAAGAATCATATGGATTCAGAACGTTAACTCTTTTTTTTTTCTCCACAGATGCTGTTAGACCTGCCGAGTTTTTCCAGCATTTTCTGTTTTTGTGCCAGAGCACTGGGCTTTGCAGAGATTGATGGATTCCCAGAGGTGCAGGGTGCCAGCTTATCCTGCAGGTTTGCGCCAGACACCCAGGAAGTGTCCATGATTCACACATTTTGAGTAGATTGCAGATCCCGGACATCTTCGAGGGACCACACAGGATCCAGGGCTGGCTTCTTGGTGACAAAGGAGACCCACCAAGGACATGGCTGATGACACTTGTGCAGCGACCCCAGCCTCCTGCATAGCGAAGGGACAACGATGCTCATGCTGCTAGCCGAGTATTGGTGGAGCAGACCGTAGGCATCTTAAAGATGTGATTCCAATGCCTGGACAGATGTGGCAGAGCACTCCAGTACTGTTCCCAGAGGATCTCAGAGATCATTGTAGCTTACTGTGCGCTGCACAACCTGGTGCTGCTAAGGGGGGAGGACTTTCCAGATGCCGACATGAAGGAGCTGCCCCTCTCCCCCGATGAGGAGGACATCGAAGGGGATGAGGGCATTGAGCTTGAGGGAGCCAAAGCTGCAGGGGAAGAGGCCATAGCATGGACCAGACAAGGCTGGTGTGCACATGAGGCCCTCATAGCCACCAGATTCCATGAGGAGGATGACGGGTTGCAGTGGGTACCCTCTTGGACAAGTGGCCTCCATCATGGGCCAACATGAGCAGCAGCATTGCTATTCTTCTCATTTCAACCATGCACTTCAATATGAGAGTGAACAGTTACACATCAGGCTCACATTGTCCTGATCCTATGAAGGATGCTGAACCCTCGGAGCGTGTGTCCTTGCTGCAATGAGGTGCTAACTGGAGGAGGGGGTCCCGGCATCAGACATCAGAAGGTGTTGCCTCTTCAAGCATCCATCCAACATCCCAGTCGCAGTGGCAGCTTAGAGCCAAGGGCTGCTCCACTATCCTCAGTGGGCTCGTAGCTGTATACCTTCAATCTGACAAACTCCTCAGGGAGACCCATCTCCACAACGGGACAATGCATTCTGCGTAACCTCGATGGTGAACCTGATAGTTGACATGGCCAAGACAGCCGATGACGTGCTGCAGGTGTGCATCTATTCAGAGATAACTCAATCCTCTGTGCCGCCTTCTTCTCTGTCACATTAACATCTGGCAGTCTCAGTTAGGGATGCCGGCCTGCTTTTACCTTCACCTTACTATGCTTGTGGACGACCTGAGGATGACGATGCTTAAACACTTGCGTGCCAGACATGAAAATGCCTCCTCTTTAAGACACATATTGTGATCTCGTGGCCAGTCTTGGCCCTTGCGAACTCCAAAATTCTCAGACACCACGAGGTCCTCAAAGTCACGAGTCGCTAAACAAGAGCACAATTCAGCTTCAGCACGTACTTGGTCCTATCCCATTGCTCCCCTCAACATCGCCTAAAGCCATGATGTATGTTTCCAAAGCATGCTCAAAGGTTCTGTTGACTGCCAAAAATCACATAGTCTTGGCAAGTGCTTAGGTGATGGGATGCACAGCACTGCATCCAAACATTATGAGGAGAGTCTTGTGGCCACAATACAGACAATTACAGGTTGAGAAACAATCAAGGCTGTAGGATCGAGCACCAGGGCAATAATGTGGCTGAGAGTGGCAGAGCTTTGGCACCTTGAGGTGGCAAGGTCTTCCCACTTATTGGTTAGCTTAGCAGATGTACACTTGGAAAGTATGAAATGCAATTGGCACACAGGAGCACACACAAACTCTGAGTATGGGCTCATAGCATGAAAGCCCTGCGGGATGACAGAGAGCACATGGAGTTGATGATTTATGAGCCTTCTCCATGCATAAACACATCTCTCCTTGTACACTACACCCTCACCTTTCAGGAATGCAGACAAGATAGGAGAACACCTCTGCCTCAATCTTACGTAGCCAAGAATAAACATGACTTGGCCCTGCAAAGCACTTGAACGAGGTTCATCCCACAAGCACACTTAGCATTAATGTTGAGGCATCACTGATGTCGAGAGTGATCTGGAAAAGGGGCACGCACTGTGGTGATATGGAATCACACTACATAGACCCGTGATCGGGATAGCTGTGCTAATTTGAGGACAGGGGCCATGGTATCACACCTGATTGACAGCAACACAGCTCATCATAAAAAGGAAGCATACACAAGAGGAGATGTGAAATGGTTGTGATTCTATTTACCTTTGTGAACATTATATACATGTTGTGAACACCTGTGTCACTGCTGTGCTCCAAAATCTTTTTAACTTTCCTAAACCTACTGCTACATCTTGGTCCTTCCAAGACATCCACAGCAGAGGCGCAGGGAGCCTGCTGACTGCTGCACCCTGTTGTCTCTGATGGCTTTGCAGGCGTCCTCTGGAGAGCCGAGATCTGGAGGGCCCGGCCTGCTTTGGGTGTCCAGCTGTGGGGCAGGTGCACCCTCCTCAGCCTGTGGAGCTGGAGGTGATGGAGTCACAGAATTGACCAGACAGTCCCAGAGTCACCTGGTGGATGGTCCTCGGGTGTCCAGCTGCTGATCCTCCTCCCTACGGGTGCCCGAGGGCCCTTGGCTGACCCCTTGAGGAGAAGGGGCAGCTGGGATGAGATCTAGGTGTCCCACCTCCTCTTGCGTAGCCACTGATGGATGTCATTAATGGCTACAGCGATGGAGTGCAGCTCCTGCAGCAGTGCAGGACCGATGTCCTGGACCAAGGCCTCCATGGCAGTTGCTATCCTACCAGTATTGACATTGGTGCTTTGGCATGCCAACACTATCACCTCAAACTGAACATGGACGGACTCCTCCATTGTCAATTGCAATCTGAGGAGAGGTGCTGACATTCCTTCCTCATGTTCCCATGATTGCTGCTACGGCTCCACCAACTGATTTAGGACCGAGTCCAAAGGTTCGTCATCTGACTTGGACCCCGCAGGTTCCTGGGCTCCAACAGTGCTCCAAATTCCAGTGACCTTAGATGTCCCAGCCTCCGCCTGCTGTGGATCAGATCATGTGCTGTGCTCACCAAACTGTGACCATGAGGTTACACTAGAACTAGGCCTGTAAAATTCCATGGGTGCCTTTTCTGCTACCTACCCACCCTCGAGCTGGCTGCCATTTACCAGGCAGTGGGTGAGGCCTCAGGCAGCCCACCCCTCTTTGCACCAGTTGACGTCCTTAAGTGGCCAATTAACGGTCAATTAAGGGCTACCTCCCACCTAGCTGCAATTTTACAGCCAGCCCATGGAGGTTAACAATGGGTGGGAAGCCCAGCAGGTAAGCTGGCTTGGGCCTGAGGTGTGAAAAGGGGATTGCCACCTCCACAGGCTCCCTTTCCTAATCAGGGCCCCCCTCTGAGGTCTGGCTAACCCCTGGGTGCCCCCAGCCCCTCTCCTGTGCCACAGACTGCCCCCCCCCACCCCCCAACCCTACCTCCCAAAAAACATGCCTCTCATCCAACTCTTGGCTCTTTTCTCTTCTTCGTTGGGGATTGGGTGCAGTCCCAGAAGTGGCCACCACTCCCAGTGGTACTGCTGTGACCAGAGACCTGCTAGCCAATCAGAATGGCTGGCAGCTCTCGGAGGCGGGACCTTCTCCCCAGGGCAGAAGCCTCGGCCTAGCTAATTAATGCAGCCCTGCCAGAGCAATGGCAGGCTTCATGATGATTTTTTTTCCAGCAGCATGGTGGGAAAACCACAACCTGTGAGAACCTGCCCTTTATAACCTGTCTCTTTTTCTCTCCTCTGTTAATCCAATCTTTCTTTTCCTCTCTTAATTTCTCCTTCCCTACCTGATTTGACATTGAATTCATCCGCTTAACCTTCCTACTCAGTCCTTGCGTTGGTAATTTCACAATTCTTCAATCTGATTGGTTAAGGAGATGCACAATTGCTTACCCTATTCATTCAGATGGGCAGTGGGCCTCCAGCAAAGAGCAGAGCAAAATATCATGGAGATTAAACAGGACAAGCCTAACTAGCAGTGGCCACTGTCCATTAACTAATTACAGCAAATTCTGCTCCATTGCAGCATTCTCTCAGCATTGTATTGAATTTACTAATGCAGGAAGACTCAATTCATTTGTATAAAATTCCCTTCTCCACTATTTTAGTGAGATCATTTTGAAATAAGTGGATTAGGACATTGGCTAAACTGGTGAAGGATGCAATTTCAATGAACGCATTAAGCTTTTGCACACTAATATCCCATGGTGCAACATTTGAACCCAGGAGTAATATGGACTGAGTGGTTTACAAGGTTCACTCAGTTGATTTGCAATTGCACACTGAAGATATAATGTGTGAGCACTTAAAATGAACGTTCTAACTAGATGCCAGTTTGCTCTTTCCTTCACTAACTCAGCAGCCTCATGTGTGCAACAATCGACTTTTCTAACTCTAATATATAACATTATACTAACACTAATATGCACTCCTCGCCACTCCCCCACACACACATGGTATACACCCTGAAGACTTCCTTCCCACAGGAAAGGCATATCAAATATCATCTCAGTGCTCTTTACACAGCCAGAATGCAATTTAACGATATTATTACTGGGCGCTGTATTTTAAACGCGATTGAAAAGAAAAAATATTTTGTACTTCAAACCATTTTGTGGTGTCTTTCAAGAATGCCTGAAACTACATCCCTTGTATAGCGGGAGGAGTTTTCAACTGCGGTGGAGACATAAAACAGGAGTAAATGGATTGGTCACCCATTATATACCCTGCTCAACTTTCCTTTTGATTCGCTTCAAGTTCTGCACAATGACCTACATATGACCTATCATTTGCTATCAAAATGTGATTGCGAGAGGCCCCTTGGCACCTCTAGATGAAGAGCAGTGGAGTTAACCCTGGCATCCCGGTCAACAAGATCATTAAAGCAAATTATCAGGTCACTTTCCGATTGCTGTTTGTGGGAGCTTGCTGTGTGCCAATTGGCTCTTGCGTTTTCTACATTACAACAGTGATTTCATTTCAAAAGTACTCCATTGGCTGTAAAGTGCAGTGGGAGGCCCTGAAGTCGTAAAAGTCACGATGTAAGTGCAAGACTTTCTTTTTAAAATAACAGCGAGGTTAATAGAGATAAAAACAAAAAAACTGCGGATGCTGGAAATCCAAAACAAAAACAGAATTACCTGGAAAAAGTCAGCAGGTCTGGCAGCATCGGCGGAGAAGAAAAGAGTGGTCTCCTCTACATTGGAGAGACCAAACGTAAACTGGGCGACCGCTTTGCAGAACACCTGCGGTCTGTCCGCAAGAATGACCCAAACCTCCCTGTCGCTTGCCATTTTAACACTCCACCCTGCTCTCTTGCCCACATGTCTGTCCTTGGCTTGCTGCATTGTTCCAGTGAAGCCCAACACAAACTGGAGGAACAACACCTCATCTTCCGACTAGGGACTTTACAGCCTTCCGGACTGAATATTGAATTCAACAGCTTTAGGTCGTGAGCTCCCTCCCCCATCCCCACCCCCTTTCTGTTTCCCCCTTCCTTTTTTTTTCCAATAAATTATAAAGATTTTCCTTTTCCCACCTATTTCCATTTTATAAAAAAAAAACCCCACTAGAGCTATACCTTGAGTGCCCTACCATCCATTCTTAATTAGCACATTCTTTTAGGTAATATCACCAACTTTAACTTTAACACCTATGTGTTCTATTGTACTATTGTCATTGACATCTTTTGATGATCTGCTTCTATCACTGCTTGTTTGTCCCTACAACCACACCCCCCCCCCCTCCACCTCTCTGTCTCTCTATCTCTCCGCCCCCCACACACACACCTTAAACCAGCTTATATTTCAACTCTTTCTTGGACTCGAACTCAAGTTCTGTCGAAGGGTCATGAGGACTCGAAACGTCAACTCTTTTCTTCTCCGCCGATGCTGCCAGACCTGCTGAGTTTTTCCAGGTAATTCTGTTTTTGTTTTAGCGAGGTTAATAGCACTGGCAGCTATTTTTGCACAGGTGATGCAGCAACTCAAGACTAGAGGCAGGTGTGTGCTTAAATGTGGATATGCAAAAGTCACTGGCCAAGACGCAACACACGACTGTTAGCTTCACAAAAACGGTATCTCACTGTCTGACTCATTATTGAAATACATTGAAAGGAATGACATTCCTTGCACAATAGATACAAACTAAACTCTCTGCAGATGTTTTGTTCATGTCCGTTTTAGTCGAAGTACCATTTAATAATCAATAATTGTTAATTACTGGCAATCAACTTCTCTAGCACTGAAGATTTGCTATTATAAGTGCAGAGCCTCTGACCTTAAGATGTTAAAGGAGATTTAAAACATATAAACATTTTAATTTATTATTTTTACTTTTCCTGTCTTTATTTTCTCTTTCTCTTAATCCAATCTTTCTTTATCTCCCTTTCTGTAACTGAGTTGACATTGACTCCGGACCTCATGAAGTCTCATGGCATCAGGCCAAACATGGGCAAGGAAACCTCCTGCTGATTATCACATACAGACCACCACCACACCCACTGCCCCACCCCAGCTGATTAATCAGTGTTCTTCCATGTTGAACACCACTTGGAAGAAACACTGAGGGTGGCAATGACGCAGAATGTACTCAGGGTGGGGGACTTCAATGTACATCACCAAGAGTGGCTCGGTAGCATCACCACACACTGAGCTGGCTGAGTCCTAAAGGACATAGCTGCTAGAATTGGTGTGCGGCAGGTGGTGAGGGAACCAACAAGAGGGAAAAACATAGTTGACCTCACCCTCATCAACCTGCCTGCAGCAGGTGCATCTGTCCAAGACAGTATCGGTAGGAGTGACCACTGCACAATCCTTGTGGAGACAAAGTCCCATCTTCATACTGAGGATACCCTTTATCACTTTGTGTGACACTACCACCGTGATAAATGGGATAGATTTTGAACGGATTTAGCAACCCAAGACTGGGCATCCATGAGGTGCTGTAGGCCATCAGCAGCAGCAGAATTGTACTCAAATACAATCTGTAACCTTATGGCTCAGCATATCTCCCACTCTACTATTGCCACCAAGCCAGGGTATCAAGATTGGTCAATGAAGAGTGCAGGAGGGCATGGCAGGAGCAACGCCAGGCATACCTAAAAATGAGCTGTCAACCTGATGAAACTACAAGACAGGACTCCTTCTGTGCCAAACGTTATAAGCAGCAAGTGATAGACAGAACAAAAACAGAATTACCTGGAAAAACTCAGCAGGTCTGGCAGCATCGGCGGAGAAGAAAAGAGTTGACGTTTCGAGTCCTCATCCTTCAAGACCCTCTGATAGACAGAGTTCACCGATTCTGCAACCAACAAATCAGATCTAAGCTCAGCAGTCCTGCCACTTCCAGTTATGTATGGTGGTGGACAATTAAACATCTCACTGGAGGAGGAGGTTCCACAAATATCCCCATCCTCAATGAATGGAGGAGCCCAGCACATCAAAAGATAAGGCTGAAGCATTTGCTACAAGCTTCAGCCAGAAGTGCCAAGTGGATGATCCATCGCAGCCTCCTCCAGAGGTCCCTAGCATCGCAGATGCCAGTCTTCAGCCAATTTAATTCACTCCACATGATATCAAGAAATGGCTGAAGGCACTGTATACTGCAAAGGCTATGGGCTCTGACAATATGGCAACAGTACTGAAGACTTGTGCTGCAGAACTTGCCATGCCCCTAGCCAAGCTGTTCCAGTACAGTTACAACACTGGCATCTACCTGGCAATGTAGAAAATTGCCCAAGTATGTCTTGTACACAAAAAGCAGGACAAATCCAAACTGGCCAATTACTGCCCCATCAGTCTACTCTCAATCATTAGTAAAGTGGTGGAAGGGGTCTTCAGCAGTGCTATCAAGCGGCACTTGCTTAGAATAAGGGCAATTAGGGTTGGGCAATAAACACTTGCAGAGCTAGTGACGCCCACACCCCATGAATGAATAAATCAAAAAACCTGTTCACCGGTACTCAATTTGGATTCTGACAGGGACACTCAGCTCCTGACCTCATTGCAGCCTTCGTTCAAACATGGATAAAAGAGCTGAGTCTGGAACGAACGTCCTGAAAAGTTGGTGGAAGCAGGTTTGTCTAGATATTCAAAAGGGAATTGGATTGCTATTTGAAAAGAAAGAATGTGCAATGTTATGGGGATAAAGCAGGAGAGTGGGTTTAGGCAGTTTGCACTTTCAGTGAGCCAATGTAGACTTGATGGGCCGAATGGCCTCCTTCTGCACTGTAAGGATTCTGTGATTCTGTGAACTACATTTGTGAGATGATAGTGACTGCCCTTGGCATCAAGGCAGCATTTGAACTAGTGTGGCATCAAGGAGCTCTCACAAAACTGGAGTCAATGGGAATCGGGGGGGAAAACTCTCCGCTGATTGGAGTCATACCAAGCACAAAGGAAGATGGTTGTGGTTGTTGGAGGTCAGTCATCTCAGTTCCAGGACATCACTGCAGGAGTTCCTCAGGGTAGTGTCCTCAGCCCAACCATCTTCAGCTGCTTCATCAATGAACTTCATTCCAACATAAGGTCAGAAGAGGGGATGTTCGCTGATGATTGCACAATGTTCAGCACTGTTCGCAACTTCTCAGGTACTGAAGCAGTCCATGTCCAAATGCAGCATGAGCTGGGCAATATCCAGGCTTGGGCTGACAAGTGGCAAATGATATTCAAGCCACACACGTGTCAGGCAATGACCATCTCCAACAAGGGAATCTAACCATCGCTCCTTGACATTCAATGGCATTACCATCACTGAGTCCCTCACTATCAACATCCTGGACTTAACATTGACCAGACACTGAACTGGACTCACCACATATATACTATGGGCAGGATATTCCCTTCGTCGCACGCGCAGTGGGCAGGCCCAGGAGTGGCCGCAAAACCGACCACAAGCAATCGGGCTCCGACTGCAATTTCACGCTGGCTGGCCAATTAACGGCACAGAACTGCCTCAGGGAGCTGACGCATTTTAAATACAAAAATAAGCATTTAACATGTGAGATAAACATGTCCCCACATGTGACTCAGTCAAATGAAGACGGACATGTGATAAAGGATGTTGAAAAGTTTTTATTTTTTTTAGCAAACCTTATCCTGCCCATGGAAGTTCCCCTCCAAGTCACTCAACATCCTGACTTGGAAATATATCGCCATTCCTTCTCTGTCGCTGGGTCAAAATCCTGGAACCTCCTCCCTAACAGCACTGTGGGTGTACTTACCCCACGTAGACTGTAGCAGTTCACCGAGAAGGCAGCTCACCAACACCTTACAATGGGCAGTTTGGGATGGAAAATAAATGTTTACCTAACCAGTGACACCTACATCCTGTAAATGAATAAAAATGAAATAATTCACTCGCTCTAATTGACACTTCCTTCTCAATCCTTGCCCTATTATTTACACAAACTTTCCAACTGATTGGTTAAGGATGTACACCATTGCTTGCCTTGTTTAATCTCGTCCCAGTTCAACATTCAGTTCCCAATGATTTGACCCATGCAGCGTTTAAGTGTAATTCCCCAAAGAAAGCACACAATTAGATTTATTTACCCTCCTGTTATGAAGGTGTATTTAGTCAAATGCAATGAAAGTTTGCAATGTATAAACAATTACCTTCTGCTGTGAGTTTGATAAGTATATTTTGGAAATGAAATCCGAATCAAAAAACATTATGTTCATTTGGGGATTATACCTGGAGTTTCAATTTTACAAAGTATAGATAAGGCGAGTCAATTGGTGAGGACTTATTTCATTAATCCTTTATTCATTCATTCAACAACTCAGTCTAAGAACAGAAATTTAGAAAACAAAAGCTCCAGAAGATATACTACATGATCGAGTTAAAACTTAAAATATGATTCTGCCTCTGTGTGAGATTCAGTCAACAGCTAACTGTTTTTAAAATGTTGAGCGTTCAAGTGTGTGATAGAAAGACTACATTCTATCTTGAGTCAGGATCCCTATTCAAATGGAGAAAGCAGGATGGAGATTCATAAGCTGCATTTCCATGCTGCAATGAAATGATCCTGGGATTGGATATACTTCTGAACTTGATTGTTATAGTTAAGTAATTGTGCTTACAGGCCAGAGAAGGAAGAAATTGGGGGGAGAAAAAGTGAATCGTTAAGAAAATGTTAAATTAGGGATTAAGATGTCATTCATTTTCAGACTCTTATAGAACAGAAGGAGGCCAATCAGCCCTTTTATCCTGTCAGGCTATTCAGTTAGATTATGGTTGATCGGTACCTTAACTCCATCTACTGGCCTTGGCTCCATCACCCTTAATACCCTTACCCAACAAAAAAACTCTCAATCTCAGCTTTAACATTTTCAAATGATCATTGGCAATGCGATAACTTGGATATTGTTCCACGAAATGTGGTACACCTTTATTAAACCACTAAGCGATAGCACATATGATAACACTGGTTACTTAGTTTCACCGTGAGCCGGCATCTGTCTCGCATCAATCTGCCCACAAGCCCTCGGTGCGTGACTTCTAAGCGATTGACCAGGTCACACTATCCATTGCAGCGACAATTACTTTGTGCACTCTTTCTTTATACTGTTTTCGGATCTGGTTTTGTGCCATATAATACCTGTTTTCAGCCCGTTTAATTGGTTTTCAATTACATCAGTGTGCTTTTCCATACCATCTCCATATGTCTCCTGTTTAGGCCTTTTGAAGGGTTTTCAAGCTCAATGCTTGAGTAAACATGGCCATTTAGCTTCACTTATTATCTCCTGTGCTATAATCAATCCCTGAGGGCCAGTAAAGGAAGACAGGTTTATTAGCTCTAACGACCAAAAAAGGGGTCTGTCGTAAGTACTTCTGCACAGTTTTTAATCTGTTTTGTAGAACTTGCTGATTCCAGCAAGATTCTGCCTTGGCTGAATTACCCATCATGCATTCCTCCATGCCCATACTGCATGTTTCTTAAGATGTCTTGGGTCCTTTTTCACCTCCACGTTCCAAGTTACCACCATAAGATGAGCTCCACACAAAGGGTCACACCACAACTGGTTTAAAGTCAATAATAGAAAAGAACTAGTTACATGGTTAAAAAGTGTTTGTACATTAAAGAGGTAAGTAACATGTTGGCTTGCAATACAGAGCTGGAAAGAGGTAATGGAGAAAATAGTTAGTAGGTGAAGGCAATAGTATGTCATTCCAAATAGACAGTTTTCTCACTGAAGCGTAAGTTTGTGATGTAGACTGAGTGAGGTGGGAGTGCATGGGGGATAGTTAGCAAATGGTATGCTGGCCTTCATTGCAAGAGAACTTCAGTACAGGAGCAAGAGTGTCTTACTGAAGCTATATAGGGCCTTGGTGAGACTACACCTGGAGTATTGTGTCCAGTTTTGGTCTCCTTACCCAAGAAAGTATATACTTGCCACAGAGGGAGTGCAGTGAAGATTCACCAGACCTGGGAAGGCAAGATTGTCATTTGAGGAGAGATTGGGTCAACTAGGTCTGTATTCACTGGAGTTTAGACGAATGAGGGGGCATCTCATTGAAACATATAACATTCTGACAGGGATGGACAGACTGGATGCAGGGATGATGTTTCCTCTGGCTGGGGGGTCTAGAACAACGGGTCACGGACTCAGGATACCGGGTAGCCCATTTAGGACTGGGATGAGGAGAAACTTCACTCAGGTGGTGAACCTGTGGAATTCTCTACCACAGAAGGCTGTGGAGGCCAAGTCACTGAATATATATTTAAGAAGGAAATAGATAGATTTCTGGACTCTAAAGGTGTCAAGGGGTATGAGGAGAGAGCGGGAGTATAGCATTGAGATAGAGGATCGGCCATGATCATATTGAATGGCGGAGCAGGCTCGAAGGGCCGAATTACCTATTCCTACTTTCTATATTTTTCTGTAAGAGAAATAGATGGTTATAGGGCCAAACACCCTCTGGCATTCTTCCCTGTTTGCTGCAATGCACAAAATGTATAGGATACCTTTAAGCATTATTGCTAATGCTTCTACACTAATAGAAAAGACAAAGATTAACTATAAACTGGGCTTTAAAATTGGAATGTCTGAATATTCATATGACAGCCACACTGATGGAAAGGATCTGAGAATATTTAAGGAAATTAGAAAAGAAGTAGCAGAGTCAGTGGATTAATGTATTTCACAGATCATTGAATTTGGACCAGTACCAAAAGACTGAAAGGTATTAATGTTCTAAGAATTAGAAACAAGTAGGAGCTTGAACATGGAAATTATAGCCCTGTTAACTTGAATCTTGGAATCCAACACAATAGACACCGGTCACATACAATTAACAGGTGAAAAGACAATGACTCCAGCAAGTAGGGCAGATCATTTGGGCTATAAAATTTACACAAAGGTCCTGTGAATATTATTCATGCTTGGGGTTGGAAAATAAGCTATTATTCAATATCATTGGTCAGGAATTTCCTCCAAGCTCCACCACTTACCGGAGCTCCTCTGTAAATTTGCCAGAGGTTGGGGGAGTGATGCCATTAACGTAAATGGTGTTCCTATTGCGTTTTTGACGAAGTTACGATGAATGAGCCAGAGCAGCTCCAAGAAGCTTCCTGACCTTTTGCCAAGATCACCATAGGTACCGTACTTCAAAAAAAAAAGAATTGTGCAAAATGCGAGTTGTTTAGACAAAATTCGTTGACATCAACGTTGCCTCTCAATTTTCCCTTGTCCTGTGCGGTCTGTTTCTTGCACTGCTTGATCCCTTTAAGATGATTATTGGGTGGCCAGGCGCAGACACACCTTAAAAGATATGCTGGGCGTGCACAGCCTTTATGACATGTTGTGCAGTACCTTCCAGGTTGCCGCTGGGATCACAAACTCTCTTAGGGAGAAGAGTGGCTGACGTGCGTCCATTTTGCAGGCATATAGCAGGTCCTTTAGTGCCTTACCTGGCAGCTGATGTGCAAACACGCATTCCATCTGAAAAGTGCGTATACCACTGCCACAGTTTATACTTAACTATTTTCCGTGAGAATCAGTGTGCCACAGATCTTTGGGGTAAGACACCAGGGAATATTGGGATGGAGTCACCAATTTTGGCTGCGTTATTGTAGAGAGAACCGGGCAGAGAGTAAGCCTTCCCATACTGGGGAAGAGTAAAACTGGAGGATAATTTGTGAGTCTTTCTATTCCTCCCCACCAGCTCATGTAAAACGTTGCATTGCAATGGTCTTGGGAAAACAATTAGCAATGCAACTCGCGCTTGGGGTATAGCCAGTGGATAAGTAGGGGGTGGGGTGGGGCAGTGGGTTGGTGGGAAACATACTTTCCATCCCAGGCAAAACAAAAATTTGGGTTTGAATGAACTTAAAATAAATTTAAGACCTGTTAGATCTCTGACTTTTTCCAGTTCACATGAAAAGCTCATCAGTCTGAAATGTTAACCCAGTTTCTCTTCCCACAGATGCTGAGCTTTTCCAGCATTTTCTGTTGTTATTTATGCCTTTCATCTTCACGCCTCTCATCTTCCTTTTCTGTCCCAAGCCCTCATCGCCAAGAATCTCTTGGGGTAGAATTTTTACCTCATCGGGCAGGCGGGCAGGCCCAGGAGCGGCCGTGAAACTGACCGCTGCCCGCGATCGGGCCCTGACCGCAATTTCACGCTATCTGGCCAATTGATGACCTGCAAGCGTGAAAGGTGCGCTAAGAGCCTCAGTGTTGCTGGGGTGAGGGCGGGAGGAGCGCGAGCACTGAAGGTTGTGCATACGCAGTGGGGGAGGAGGGAGGGATGGTGCACTCGGTGAAAGGTCCCTGAAGGCAGAGAGCTGCCTCAGAGAGCTGAAGATTTTTAACATGACAAAGAAAGAATTGAAAAATAAGGAAATTGTGTCCCCACATGTGACTCTGTCACATGATCAGGGACATGTGAAATATGAGTTCTAAAAATTTTTATAGTTTTTTTTAATCACTGCTCGAAATCTCATCCCACCCCTGGATGAAGTTTCGTTAGAAATGCAAAGGCCGCCTGGCCTATTCACCCACCCGCCAAGTGAAGAGTTGGACAGACAGTGAAAAAAATCAATTTAATTAATTGATTAAGGGCCTCAGTAGGCCTCTTAATTGATTAAGGGCCTCAATAGGCCTCTTAATTGATTAAGGGCCTCAATAGGCCTCTTAATTGATTGCAAGAGTACGCGATGACATCCGGATGTGTAATCGTGCACTATTTCACGCCTGTTTGGATTGGGCACGTGCCCATCCATGGGATGAAAAGTTCTGCCCTTATTATCTTCTTGCCTCTCCCTTGTGATTCCTTCACCCTGTCCTTGCTGATCTGCAGCATCTCTTCCCTCATGACCTTTTCCTCTTGATCTATTTATAATCAATTTCAGCAAGTTTCTCACTTGACTTTCTTTCACCTTTGTGTGCTTAACCCATGTCCGCAGGGAACTGGAAGTTTTTACAACAGCCTCCTCAAACCCAGGATACTGTATCGTTTTGTTGTGATTGTATCATGTTGCGTGACTCTGAGATATTTCTCCTGGACTTTATGCTTGCTCCTCTTCATCGAACTTGAATGCTTGAAGGTTTCAGATGGTTTGGCTCAGACAAGAAGTTCATAGTTTCCTGTTTACAAACTTTTCTGAATTCTTCCTGGATTGGGTACAGTCAGTAGAAGATGTTTTTGACGATCTCAAAGGATGGTCATGAGCTGGGAGAGATCTAATGATCTTACCATAAGATATATCAGGCATTGATGAATTAATCAGAACAACCTTCCACTTCCCATAATGGGTGTTCTAGGGAAGCACCTCATAGCAGATCAGTAGGATTATGAAGCCAATCAGATACTGTAAGAACAAAAATGGCTTTTGACTTCACCATCTACCTTTCCCCAAATAAATAAACTGGAGAAGATACAATATGTCTGCAGGATCTTTCCTCAAAGAGTTTGATTGAGAACATGTTTGTGTGTGTGTGTGTATGGCTGCATATGTGTGTGTGTGTGTGTGTGTGTATATATGGCTGTATCTGTGTTTGTGTGTGTCTGTGCCTGTGTGGTGTGTGTTTGTGTTTGCGCATTTCTGGGTGTCTATGTGTGCGCCTTTGCACCTTTGAGTATATTTAAGGCTGAGATGCACAGATTTTTTGATCTCTCAGGGAATCAAGGAATATGAGGAGCAGGCAAGAAAGTGGAGTTGAGGCAGAAAATGGGCCATGATCATATTGAATGGCAGAGCAGTCTCGATGGGTCATATGGTCTACTCCTGTTCGCTTATGGTCTTTTGTTCTTAAATAGAATTCCAGATCATCTCACAGAGTTACTCACCAAGGCCAAAAGTATACTGATTAAAAAACTAAAAGGGTATCAAACCACTTTCAACTGCTGTCAGTTGGTGTCCAGTTGACAAGTAAGAGCATTACTTTAATGGCTTCCCACCACTCAAAAGAGGAATGCTCCTACAGTCAGCTGGGGTTTCTGAAATCTCTTTCCATATGCTGTTCCATGTCTAACAATCAATGATATCCACTTTTTATAGGTCCGGAACATTAATCATTAGTTCAGCATTGGCTGGAATGGTGCATTGACACACAAATGCCATAAGTTAGATATTGTGTTCCCTGATTTTCCGTTGAGGATTTCCTTTTTTCCTTCATGGGATGTGAGCATCAATGACAAATCCAGCATTATTGCCCATCCTGAATGGTCCATAAGAAGGCAGTGGTGAGCCACCTTCTCAGATCACTGTAGCTCATGTGGTGTACGTACACCTACGGTGTTGTTAGTCACGAGTTCCAGGATTTTGACCCAGCAACAGTAAAGGAACATATGAACATATGAATTAGGAGCAGAGGTAGGCCATTTGTCCCCTTGATTCTGCTCTGCCATTCCATAAGATCATGGCTGATCTGATTGTGTCCTCAACTCCACTTTCTGCGTATCCTTGATAACCTTTGACTCCCTTGTTAATGAAGAATCTATTTACCTCCGCCTTAAAAAAATGTTCCTGCCTCTACTGCTCTCTGGGGAAGAGAGTTCCAAAGACTCCCAACCCTCTGAGAGAAAAAAAATCTTCTCATCTCCTTCTTAAATGGGACACCTCTTATTTTTAAACTGTGTCCCCTAGTTCTAGTCTCTTCCACAAGGGGAAATAGCCTTTTAGCATCTACCTTAGTAAGTCCCAATGGCAATATAGTTCCAAGCCAAGGTGGTATATAACTCGATGGGGATCATGCAGGTGGTGGTGTTCTGTATGTCTGCTGCCCTTGTTCTTCTAGGTGGCAGATGTCACAGATTTGGGAGATGCTGTTAAAGGAGGCTGGGCGAGTTGCTGAGGTGCATTTAGACCAAAACTTGCAAACAACTTATCAGAATATATTGTCATGAAGATGATGGTGATAGAAACATATTAAGTCCCTAACATTGTAGGCTAAAAAGTTCAGAAGATGCAATAACCTCCAGCGAGGACATCCTGTACAATATTCAATTAATTATTTGGGTGCTTATTCAAAATTAAGTGTTAACGCAATTGATTAAAAATTAATTAAGGATTAATTGATTATGTTCCCAGATAGGTTCAATGAACCATTAATACTAAAACAACAGTAGTTTCTAAAAATATGTTCTTAAAGATTTATATTTTCAAAGTGCAAAAATTCTGCTTCAGATTAGCCAGTGTCTTTATGTTAAAAATACAAAATGTATACATTTGGTATGATTTGGGATTGCCTATTATTTTAAGGAGTAGTGAAGGGGTTCATGCAACTTGCTCTGAACCCTGTTTGACAACAAACCTGGGTAATTTGATTGCTCAGGGGCAGTGAGGTTCAGATTGATTTACAGGGAAGAAGCTGCAAGATGTTCATACCTATAAACAATGCCTAGAGCTGCTGTGCTGACATTGGATCAATGTTTAGTCTCCAAGCCTAATAGGAAGGTGTTAACCTATTAATTTCAAGCTAGAAAGGACTTGGGGGTCTCAAAGATAGCTGGTCAGCATTTCCACCTGTATACAAGGCCTATGTGATTCATGTTGCCATGGAGTTAGGCTTTGAGAGGGAACAGGCCACAGAAATGCAATGGAATATAACATTATGGGGCTTTCCTAAGATAATACTGGTTCTCACACACCCAAGTCAGTCTACAAGAATCTGACAGAGGGTGGGAGAGAGAGAGCAGTGAGATAGAGGCAGCCAGTATCGAATATTCACTATTCTGAATGCAGGTGGTAGCTCACACTTGAATTGATGAGACCAAGTTTGTGAGGACTTAAACAAGGTTTGGAAGATTCACCTGGCTGTGGCTAGAGAGAGGAATCTTCAAGGTAACCCTCACCATGAAGAGGCCTCATTCTGTAAAATGATCTGTCCACTTAAGGGACAGAATAAAGAACAATTATGACATTTTAAAAGTTAAGTAGGGGCTCAATTCTGCAGTTTAGATTTTAAGCTGCCTACTGAATTGTGTTTAGACAATGTTGCTTTTAGCTTGTTTCTTATAGTAAAAGTCTTAAAAGTTAAAATCTCATTGTATGATCCTTCCAGTTAGTCACTTAAAATTCAATTATCAGTCTATGGGGATCTTAAAATATAGTACCCATGTCTGATCAGTTCTCCTCTCTTCATATGCATTACTAGATTTATGTTTAATTTGCTATATATACCTGCTGTTTATGTTAGTAAATTAGTGCACCTTGTAGCTTCTGGAAACTCTCCAATGAAATTTTGTTTTCCCCTGCCTTCAGTACACATCAGTTCACTGGCAGGTCACCTGCACAGTTCCAGTTCAGCCTAACTAGCAGAAACAATAAAGCAATATTAACGCAGCAAGTTGATTTTATAGGGGGATGGGGTTATGATCATGGGATTCTCATGTTTTTGGTGCGGGTCACTAATGAGTGGTGCAACAGACCCCAAGTAATTAAAGAATGGTACAAGTGATGATTCGAGTCAACACTGCCATGATTCCTGGATGCTTTTGTGATAGTAAATCTACAGCATATTCCATCACTATGCTACAATTTCCCAGCAAATTTCTTCCCAACAACATTCAATTGGGGACAGTGGGAAATACTATGCACGACTTTTGGATGAGATGGTAAACTGAGGCCCTGCTCAACCTCTCAGGTGAATGTAAAAGATCCCAGGACAGTATCTCAAAGCAGAGCAAAGGAATTATCCCCAGTGTCCTAGCCAATATTTATCCTTCAACCAACATCACCAACCACAAGAAAACAGGTCGTTGTCACAATGCTCTTTATGGGACATAGCATTGAGTAAATTGGCCTCATCTTCACAGCAGTGACTAAAGGAATGTTCTGAGGTCATGAAAGGGGCTAAATATATAGAAGTCCTTCCTCGTTAAATGACATCATCAGGGTTTCATCAGCAGATTAAAATTACATTGCAGATGAGAGCTTCTTGAGCCCGTCAAAACTAGAAATAGAATATGGGTAATGTGCTAAATGGGACAAGTTCTGATGTGATGGACCTCCAGTCTTTCTTTTTCCACCATTTACACCCACTTTACAACACAGAATCTAAAATTAAAAGATCTAACCCACAATGTTTGAAATGAAAAATTAACAAAAAATATAGTTTACCAGTTACCACATCAGAAGAAATGAATTTCAAGGATATAAGTAACGAGGGTAATGAATGCAACGCAGGGACCAGATTTTCACTCCTGGTCAGGTGCACAGAAACAGGAGAATTCCCGGCCCTGTAAATCGAACCTTTAATATTGATCACACGCAGGTCATATTTTCATTCTGGGCAGGTGGTGGGCTGCATTGCAAGTCAAGCCCACCAAACCTGGAACGAGTGCGGAGATTACAGGGTGTGTTGGAGGGCTGGGCAGAGGCCTACCTCTGTGCTCCGACACTGTGTTGAAAAACCTTTTTAAAAAGAATAAAACAAAAAATATCCCTCCAGCCATCACCCTCACCCTGTCTCACCACCCCACACACTCCCAATGCCCCATCCATGCCAACCTATACCACCTAATGACCCCACCAACCGCCCCATTGTCCATCATGCCCTCTACACCAACCAATGCCCCTCTACACATTCCCATGTCACTTCATACCCCCATGCTGCCATATTGTATGGCCCTTTATAGACTCTATGCCAACTTAGTGCCAACCCATGTCCCCACCCATCACCCTTTGCCCTTAACCCATCCATGTCAACTCACCTAATACCCTTTGACAATTCCTTGATAACTTTAACATTCCTTAACAGCTATTATAGCTTTGAAAGCTCCCTGAGCAGCTCTTTGACAGTTGGACAGTTCTTTGGCAGCTTGACAGTTCTTTAACATTTCTTTGACAGCTGGACAGTTCCTTGACAGCTTGGCAATTCCGATGAGCTTGTGCATAAAAAGTGTGTAATCATGTTTACTTTTAACAATCCCAAAGGGTGTTTTACCTCTCCAATAGGGTACCCTGGCTATCCAAATGAATCCAATGAGTTCAGACTTCCTCTTACCTGTAATAAACTGCACACTCTGACTTTCACACTCCTGGCCTACAAAAATCCCAATTCAGTGCGGGCAGTTGCTGATTTAAATGACCAGCTTCCTCTGTAAGCCACACATGCATGAACCCCAGTCTGACTCCACTCCTGCCCCCTTGAAAATGGAACACTTTCAAGGGAATAATCCAAATTAGTTGTTTCTATTTTATTTTTACTTTACAGATTAGGTTTTATATATGCATGACTTCAGCAGTTCATTGCAAAGAAGGTAGTATGCGTTACTCGTTGCTTTACTTTCTAATTTATATGTCTGAGGTTTTTGTATCGCCTTTGCTTAACCAGACTTTCAACAAAACATTAAGAGTTAGACATTTACAGCAAACTTCAAAGTTGACGCAACAACACCTGCAAAGATAAATGCATTATTTCTCTAGATATGAATCAAAGCACTGATCACTGTAGCAAACTGAGCGTATATCAATCACAATGTGAGGTATGAGTGCTTGTAATGATTGTAGTGTGGAATTGAAGTTTATTATGCCCATTGTGTGATTTTCATGTGATATGTGCACTTGGCAAGCCGCATGAAAACTGTAGCTGTCTAGGTCCTAAGCTCTGGAATTCCTTCCCTGAAACGCACCTACTATCTATCTTTTTCCTTTAAGATGGACCTTAAGATCTTTGACCAATTTCTCTGAATGTCTTAACATCTGCTTATATGGGTCAATATTAAATTTTGATCGATCATGCTCCTGTGAAGTAGCTTGGACTAATTTTACTACATTACAGGTGCTGGATAAATGCAAGTTATTGTTGTGACAATCAATGTATTAGTTTCTGAGTGCAATCACTTTTGTTACATAAGGAATAAGATTGAAGGAGCTAATAATGCAAGTTTGAATCATCTGTGCGTTTTTGTTCTTCCTTTTTAGTTATATTTCTTTGAACTATTTAGTTCCTTCACTGCAATTTGCAGTTTGTTTGTGGCTGTGTAACAGTTCATGTGTGTTGGGCAGACAGACTAGGGGCTTAGCTGCTAACCCAGAGGTAGGGTCAGAATGTTTTTGTGTTCAGTGTGGAATACTACAACAGGAACCTGCATTTATATAGGAACAGAAACATCTCAAGGCAATTTATTTTTGCACAAAGCCAATCAGGCAAAAATGGACTCTTAGCCAAAGAAGGAGATGGTCAAAAGATTTGAGTTTGGCTGAGTGTTCTGATTAAGTTCCAAGTAATACTGCTAGTTAGCTGCTTTGCACTCAATAGCTGTCTTCAACTTTGTTGCATTGTCACTATTCTTAGCTGCCAGCAGTAACTTTATTGGAAATCCACCATTAAGTGAAGAGATGTTTGTTCAGGAGCTGGCTGGATCAACAATTCAGCACTGGGATGCCCAATGTCCATTTGTAGATCTAGATTGAGGCATTTATGTAAAGTATCTGAAAGTAATGACCTACAAAAATTATCTTCTCCCAGAAATGCCTCACAGGCAATGGCCGGGATTTCCCATGCCCGCCGGGTTTGGGTATGTTCGGTGGCGCGAGCAGACAATATGGCGCAATTGTTTTCACGAAGGCGTGAAACCAGTTTGCAATCGTCCGCTCAGCCCATCGATGGGCTGCCTTCGGACTTCGGGAACCTCATTGTAACACATCAGCATATCGTCATAAGGCCAGCCCGCTGGACTCATCCCCCCTGCTGGATGTTCTGTGTTTTTCCGCCGCCGTGTTTCCCAACTGTACATAAGTGACGCGCACATTGCGAGCTGCACTTTGCTCAGGACTTCAAGGTTTGTCTGCCTACCTTGCTTGGGGCAGCACTCGCAGTCATCAGCGCCAGGCTTCACAGACAGCACCAAATCGCTTTCAGGGGAGCTCACGGGTAGGTCTCTACCTAACAGATCAGCCATATGTGATTGGCTTTTCAATGGCTTCAGGGCTAGGGCTTGCTTGAGGAAGGGGGAGAATTGGCCTCAGGCAAGGGAAGAGGCTGCAGGGCGAAGGCTGTCCTGGGGAAGGAGGGTGTCCCAGGGTGTGTGCAGGGGCTGCATTTTAGCTTGTTTAAGTGGCCTCAAGGTGGCAAGAACTGAGGAGGCAGTCTCCAGAGGAGATGAGGCCAGGTGGACATGTGAGGATGTGTGTGTGAGAATAGGTGGTGAAGTCCCTTGAGCTGGCAGTGAATGTGTGATGGGCTTGAGTGTGAGAGTTTAGAGTGATGAAATGGTTGCGTTACCCTGGATGCATGGATGAGATCATTCATCCTCTATCTGCATTGGATGGCCAACCTCTTCTGTGCAGCATTGGCACTGACCACCGCTGCCATCGCCTGCCATGCTGGATTGGCGATGCTGCTGCCCGTACTCCGGCCAGAGCGGGGGTAGACGACATGATGGCGGCCTCCACGGTGTCCAAAGGGCATTCCAGTGATGTATCATTAAACCTGGGGGCTGCAGTCTTTTTGCCTTTCGTGGGCATCTTCCCTGCAGTAGTCGTGGACTGAAAGCACTGAGATATGTGTGCCCAACTGGACTTTAAGTATGGCACCCGAACAGATGAAGCGGCGAGGTAATGACAAATGAGAGTCATTCTGCCATGGAATCGGCCTGTTTCCTGGGAATGCATAAGTAATGCGGCGGGTTTGGAACAATATGGCGTGTAAACCCTCCATCGCAGCCGGCGGATAAAACATCATTTTACCTGCCCGCTACCGCACCTAGTGCAAATCTGGGACGATTCCACTCAATGAATCAGCTTAAAGTGCAATGGCTATTCAAAGCTCTTTCTAAATGCAAAGCAAACCTGAATGTACAGAAGTGACATGGGGAACAGAAAAGGAACATTGAAGTGAGTTCCTTCCCAGGCATGAGCTTGCCTTAATGGAGAAGATTAACATTTTTCCAAAAAGCTAATGGCTTGAGTAGCACAGGGAGAATGAAGAATGTCACCATCAGTTGCAGCACAGCTCCATTAAGTGAGCAATGGGTGCTTTTTACTGTCAAACCATCAAACACTGTTGCATGTTCCATTTTCTATCCTTACCAATATTTCTCCCTCAGCTGATATTATTAAACAAATTATCTGGTCATTATCATATGACTGTTTTTAGGACTTTGCTGAGGGTAAATTGGTCACGGCATTCCTACATTATAATAGTGACTACACTTTAAATCAAGTTATATTTATTAAGTGTCATTAACATAATGAAACATCCCAAGGAGCTTCACAGGAATATTAAAAAACAAAATATGACACCGAGTCACATAAGGAGATATTAGGTCAGGTGACCACAATCTTAGTCAAAGAGGTAGGTTTTAAGGAGTGTCTTAAAGGAGGAAAGTGAGTTAGAGAGGTGTAAGGAAAGAATTCCGGAGCTTAGCGCCTTGTTAAATGTAGGCACAGCCACCAATGGTGGACCAGTTATAATTGGGAATGTACTAGAAGCCCAAATTAGAGGAGTGCAGATATCTTGGAGGATTATGGGATTGGAGGAGATTACAGAGATAGGGAGGGGCAAGGCCATGAAGGGATTCAAAAACAAGGATGAGAACAAGGATGAGAAGTCAAAGCCTTGCTTGACCAGGAGCCAATGCAAGTCAGTGAGCCCAAGGGCGATAGGAGAAGGGGACTTGCTGTGAGTTAAGACAAGGGCAGCTGAGCTTTGGATAACTTCAACTAGAATGTGGGGAGACCAGTCAGACTGTTTCAAAACTAACAAGAAACACTATACAATTGGGACTTACCTTACACATAACTGAATTGTGTCCAATTGATTATTTGTCATAGATGCAACTCCTTTTTTTAATGCATAAAGGAATTCAAAACACTGATGTGGCAAGTTATCAATCATATGGCTGATTTTGAGTGTATACAAGATTATTCATAACGTTGCCACACAACATCTCACAACTGATGAGAAAGGGATAACACAGCTTCTCCCTGCAGCTACAGCAGCTATAAGTGCAATTCCATTAAATATACAGCTGATACTTGTGGTCAAAATAAAATGTCAGTTCTGTTAGGGAATGGAGCTGATGCAAAATCGAAGGGTTGGCACACAGCCAATTAATATTGGAAGACTGGTGATGATTATAATATGACAGATTATTGCATCTGCCCGATATGAATGATGTTATCATCACCTGGTGATAGAAAAATAACGTATCCTTTGGTTCCCCTTCAGAAAATGTCATTCCTTTCAAAAACAAAGCTTCAATCAATCAAAGCAAACAAAGAGGGAATACAAAAATGAAAAACAGAAACCTTGGAAGAATGAAACTGAGTGAGGAAAATTCCACTCACCACAATGTCACGGCCTCGAGCTAGCAAGCTACCACAAGCAGCTCCTTGTGGCATTGTTCTTTCTGAAATGTTCAAAAGCACCTTCAATCTCATACTAATGTACCAAATAACGGGAAAGACTGAAGATTGAACAGGCTAGGGCTCTTTGTTCTAAAATAGAGAAGACTGAGAGATGACCCAATAGAGGAAGAGAAGGACCTTAGGTTGTGTGTCCACAGACCCCTGAGAGTGGCAGGACAATTAGATAAGGTGCTAAGAAGGTGTACTGGATACTTTCCTTTACTGACTGAGGCCTAGAGTATAAGTAGGGAGGTTATGCTAGAACTGTATAAAACACTTGATAGACCTCAGCTAGAGTATTGCATCCTGGCCACCACATTACAAGAAGGACGTTATTGCACTAAAAAGGGTACAGGAATATTTAAATGGATGTTGTCATGGATGGAGAACATTAACTATGAGGAAAGACTGCATAGGCTGGGGTGGTTTTATTTGGAACAGAGGAGACCGAGGGGAGATTTAATTGAGGCGTATAAAATTATGAGGGCCCTAGACAGAGTAGATAAGAAGGACCTATTTCCCTTAGAAGAGAAGTCAATAACCAGGGGCTATATATTTAAAGTAATTGATGGAAAGATTTAAGGGGAGTTGAAGAGAACATTTTTCACCCAGAGGGTGGTGGGGGTTGGAGCTGAAAAGAGTGATAGAGGCAGAAACCCTCATTGCATTTAAAAAAAAACATTTAAGTATGCACTTGAGGTGCCGTAACCTACAGGGTTATGGACCAAGAGCGAGAAGCTGAGATTAGATTGGATAATTCTTCCTCGCTGACACAAGTGCGATGTGTCGAATGGCCTCCTCCTGTGCTGTAAATTTTCCTTTGCTTTTATATGTTGCCATGATAGAGATCATTAAAATTATGAGGGGGTTCAGCAAGATAGACAAGCTTCCACTGATGGGGGAATCCAAAACTAAATGCCATAAATTTAACATACAGTGAAGTCTTGCCGTTCGCAGCTTCCTCTTTTGCGAATTCGCTTATCCGTGAATGAGTCTTTGCACATCAATTCACCCATTGCAGGCCCAAATGTTCATTTATCCACGGTTTTAAAAATAGGAGTCGTCTTTAGAAAATACCGAAATAAAGAAAGTTAAAAATTGAAGTTAAAAAAAGAAGATGCCCATGACACATTTCCTGCAGTAGGAAGTGTGCACTGTGTGTGCATCACCTGCTGCTGTTTGCATGTGGGTGTTCCTTGTTGCTGCGATTTAATTCCTGATCGCAGTCCACCTCCACTCTCAAGTAAAGAACCGTAAGTGTGACAAATTTTAAATGTTTCTTATTTTCTTGTTTGAGTAAGCAATTTCTGCAGTAAATTTCTCTATAAATGCATTAAAAATGATATTGCCTTTGATCCTTTACACATGTAAAATTTTGGGACGGCTGGACCCTATCTAATTGGCTCCCATTGTAAAGTCTGTTCCACGTTCACAATTTCGCCATTTGCGTGGTTTCGCAGGAACATAACCCCCCCACAAACGGCAGGATTTTACGACTGTAGTTATTAATAAATTCAATATGGCGTTCAGGAGAAGCTTCTTTATCAGAGTGGCGAGGCTGTGCAATTCATTCATGGGATGTGGGCGTCGCTGGCTGGGCCAGCATTTATTGCCCATCCCTAGTTGCCCTTGAGAAGATGGTGGTGAGCTGCCTTCTTGAACCGCTGCAGTCCATGTGGTGTAGGTACATCCACAGTGCCGTTAGGGAGGGAGTCCCAGGATTTTAACCCAGCGACAGCGAAGGAACGGCGATATATTTCCAAGTCAGGATGGTGAATGACGTTGAGGGGAACTTCCAGGTGGTGGAGTTCCTTTGTCCTTCTAGACAGTAGTGGTCGGGGATTTGGAAGATGCTGTCTATGGAGCTGTGGTGAATTCCTGCAGTGCATCTTGCACGTGGTGCACACTGTAACTGCACATGCCACTGTGCATCAGTGGTGGAGGGATGAATGTTTGTGGGTGTGGTGCCAATCAAGCAAGCTGCTTTGTCCTGGATGGTATCAAGCTTCTTCAGTGTTGTGGGAGCTGCACTCATCCAGGCAAATGGGGAGTATTCCATCACACTCCTGACTTGTGCCTTGTAGATGGTGGGCAGGCTTTGGGGAGTCGAGAAGTAAGTTACTTGTCGCAGCATTTGTATGGCTAGTCCAATTCAGTTTCTGGTCAATGGTAACCCCCAGGATGTTGATAGTGGTGGATTCAGTGATGGCAATGACATTGAACAGCAGTGGGCGATGGTTAGATTCTCACCTGTTGGAGATGGTCATTGCCTGACACTAGTGTGGTATGAATGTTACTTGCCTCTTGTCAGCCCAAGCCTGTATATTGTCCAGGTCTTGCTGCATTTGGACATGAACTGCTTCAGTATCTGAGGAATTGTGAAGGGTGCTGAACATTGTGCAATCATCAGCGAACATCCCCTCTACTTAGCTTATGATGGAAGGTCATTGATGAAGCATCTGAAGATGGTTGGGCTGAGGACACTAGCATGAAGAACTCCTGCAGTGATGTCCTGGAGCTGAGATGACTGACCTCCAACAACCACAGCCATCTTTCTTTGTCCTAGGTATGAATCCAACCAGCAGAGAGTTTTCCCCTTGATTCCTATTGTCTCCAGTTTTGCTAGGGCTCCTTGATGCCACACTCACTCAAATGAGGTCTTGATGTTAAGGGCAGTCACTCTCACCTCACCTCAGGAGTTGACTGATGGGTGGTAATTGGCCGGATTGGATTTGTCCTGATTTTTGTGTATAGAACATACCTGGCTAATTTTCCACATAGCTGGGTAGAAGCTATGTACTGGAACAGCTTGGCAAGGGGTGTGGCAAGTTCTGGAGCACAAGCCTTCAGTACTATTGCAGGAATATTGTCAGGGCCCATAGCCTTTGCGGTATCCAGTCCTTTCAGCCGTTTCCTGATATCACGTGGAGTGAATTGAATTGGCTGAAGACTGGCATCTGTGATTCTTGGGACCTCCGGAGGAGGCCGAAAAGGATCATCCACTTGACACTTCTGGCTGAAGATTGTAGCAAATGCTTCAGCCTTATCTTTTACACTGATGTGCTGGGCTCCTCCATCATTGAGGATGGGCATATTTGTGCAGCCTCCTCCTACAGTGAGTTGTTTAATTGTCCACCACCATTCATGACTAGATGTGGCAGGACTTCAGAGCTTAGATCTGATCTGTTGGTTGTGGGATTGCTTAGCTCTATCTATCATTTGCTGCTTATGCTGTTTGGAACGCAAGTAGTCCTGTATTATAACTTCACTAGGTTGACACCTCATTTTTAGGAATGCCTGGTGCTGCTCCTGGCATGCCCACCTGCACTCTTCATTGTATCAGGGTTGACCCCCTGGCTTGGTGGTAATGGTAGAGTGCGGGATAAGCTGGGCCATGAGGTTACAAATTTTGTTCAAATAAAATTCTGCTCATAGTCCACAGCGCATCATGGATGCCCAGCCTTGAGTTGCTAGATCTGTTTGAAATCTATCCCATTTAGCACAGTGTTAATGCCACATAACATGATGGAGGGTATCCTCAATGTGAAGGTGAGACTTCATCTCCACAATGACTATGTGGTGGTCATTCTGACCAATACTGTCATGGACTGATGCACCTGTGGCTGGCAGGTTCATGAGGATGAGGTCAAGTATGTTGTTCCCTCTTGTTGGTTCCCTCACCACCTACTGCAGACTCAGTCTAGCAGCTATGTCCTTTAGGATTCAACCTGCTTAGTCAGTAGGGGTGCTACTGAGCCACTCTTGGTGATGGAGATTGAAATCCCCCACCCAAAGTACATTCTGTGCCCTTGCCACCCTCAGTGCTTCATCCAAGTGGTGTTCATCAGCTGAGGGAGCACAATACGTGTTAATCAGCAGGTTTCCTTGACCATTTTGACCTGATGCCATGAGACTTCATGGGGGTCCAGAGTCAATGTTAATGACTCCCAGGGCAACTCCCTCCTGACTTTATACCACTGTGCTACCACTTCTGCAGTGATGGTGATGTTGCTGTCTGGGACATTATCTGTAAGACATGATTCCGTGAGGATGAGTATGTCAGGCTTGATGTAGTAAATGCTGAGTTGTTCAAATCCCAGAGGTAAACTTGAGTCAACTGCCACAACTATTTTTGCAATTTGTATGTTTTGAGATGCAGACTTTGAATTCAGTAGGAATAAGACCACCGACCACTGAGCCTTATAGGTTTTTACAAAACTAGATTAAACATTTATTAATAAGAAAAATGATTTTTAAGCAAATGCAAATGTCTGCAAATTACTACTATAATAACTTCTAAATTCTCTAATTAATCTGACTCCCAGTTACACCTCTGTTAAAGCAACTGTAAGGCACATAGATTTTAAAAGACCCAGGCAAAGAAACATGATACCCTGAGCAATCCAATTCAAAGTCAGTTTCCTTAACTTCAGTTCCTTGCAGACATAATGCTGAAGGCGTTTCACACTTGTTAGATCTTAAAAATGCCTACCTTTACATACGGCCTTCTCTCCTTTATACTCATTCCCCTCACCCTTGAATGCAAATTCCCATTGTTTCACTTTGTCTTTGGACTTTACCTCCTGATCATAGAAGTTTATCATTGTGCCAATTTTACCAGTAATCTTTGGGAAAAATAAACACACTGTTTCTGAACTTCACCTGGCTAGGTGAGACATTTCACCCGTCCTTTGAAAACAATCTAGTCTGGTTTATTAAAACAAAAGCAAATGTTATTTTACGCCTTACATTCTAAACTTCCCCCATGTTTACCTACATTACATTTCAAACCAAGCTTATCTTCTAATACATCAAAGCCTTCAGACCAGCTCCCTTTAATCCAATTAAGTCACACATAGAGAGACACACATAAATATACATACCACCATTTTACAGTAAATTCCAATAACATTTTTAAATTTTCCTGCCAAGGCTTGACTAGTCTGTGAGACAGCTCTCCCAATTTTGGCACTAGCCCCCAGATGTTAGTAAGGGGGACTGAGTTTGCCATTGTCGTTTCCAGTGCCTAGGTTGATGCCGGGTGGTCCGTCCAGTTTCCCTTTTTGAGGCTTTGATACAACTGAGTGGTTTGCTCGGCTATTTCAGAGGGAATTTAAGAGTCAACCACATTGCTGTGGGGCTTTGTGTCTGGAGACACATGTAGGCCTCAGCAGGTAAGGACAGCAGGTTCCCTTTATGGGATTTTAGGACAATCAACGATGGTTTCATGGTCATCATTAGAACTCCAGATTTTTATTGGATTAAAATTCCACCAGCTGCTATGGTGGGTTTTGAACCCAGGTGCTCAGAGCATTACCCTAAGTTATTACTGGATTACTAGTCTAGCCATTACACCATCACCTCTCGCTGAATAAGGTCAATGGTGCAGACGCATTTAAGGGCCGTTAGATAAGTACATGAGGGTGAAAGAAATAGGATATGCTGAGATGAAAATGGTTGGGAAAAAGCCCATGTGGAGCATAAACTCCAGCATGGATCTGTTGGGCTTACTGATTTTGGTGATTAAATAAATCAAATTGGGTTTTCACCGTACTAGCAGGGTTAAAAGCTTCAACAAGGTATTAAATAAAATTAAAGACAGAAAGTGTGAATTTAAAATTGTGGCTAAATTATATCTGTATTCCCTCATCCAATTATTCTCTGTCCTCAAATTCCACTTTACCTGAAGGATGCACATGAGATTAGCTAATAATATATTAAAGCTCTTACAGCTGAACGGATTTCAGGTCAACTTTTCACATAGACTCTTTTATAATGGGAACTTCCCATGTCAACTTGTCACACTGCCATTATACCCCCTAGCCCTCGATGGTGTGGCAGTGCTTTCACTGGCACGAGGGCAATAATTACAGCACCACATCAGGAGTTAGAACATTGCATCTAGGTATAAGAATTTAGAAGGTAAGTGGTAATGAAAATCTGGTGCGACAAGGTTGCATTTCAGTGTGAGTGCTGAGATGTCCATGCCCCAAGTCTAAGCTGCTGCCTCAACAAATTTCAAAAAATCAAGGAAGCCACCTTAATTTACATGGCTTCGGTCTTTTGAATGGCATATCTCAACATGTCACTGAAGCAGCAGTGAAGTCTGGTTTCTAGAATCGTAGCATCATACCACGCAGAAGGAGGTCATTCAGCCCATTATGCGTATACTGGCTTCGTAAAAGAGCTATCCAGTTAGTCCCACCCTCCATGCTCTTTTTCTGTAGCCCCACAAATGTTTCCCCTTCAAAGCTCTGTGCAAATCCCCTTTTGAAAATTATCATTGTGTCTGCTTCCACCATCCTTTCAGGCAGCACATTCCAGATGCAAGACCATGAGGTGTCTTCATTTTCCAATCTATTAACAACCAATTATCCTTTAAATGGTTGAAAAGCAGCTGCCATTCCATTTAGTGGGTCCTGAACTTTTAGCCAGGGGTATAATCTGGCATCCCATCTAATTCAGCCCATAGAACCTTACAGTGCAGAAGGAGTCCATTTGACCCATTGTGACTATACTAGCTCTCTGAAAGCATTATCTACTTTGTCCTGTTCCCCGGCTTATTCCCCACAGACCTCCAATTGTTCGCCCCTTCAGCTATTTATAGAATTTCCTTCTCAAAGTTACTATTGAAGTGCTGCCACTACCCATATGGGCAGTGCATTTCAGATCATGATAAGTGACTATTCAGGCCTTGACAGGGTGGATGTGGAAAAGATGTTTCTTCTTGTGGGAGGAACTAGAACTAGGGCTCACTGTTTAAAAATAAGACAGAGATGAGGAGAATTTTTTTTCTCACAGAGAGTTGCGAGTCTTTTGAACTTTCTTCCTCAAAAGATGGTGTAAGCAGAGTCTTCGGATATTTTTCAGGCAGAGCTAGATAGATTTTTGATGAGCAAGGGGGTGAAAGGTTGTTGGGGTAGGTGGGATTGTGGGGCTGAGGTTACAATCTGATCAGCCAAGTGGCCTATTCCTGCTCTTAACTCACATGTTCATATGTATGTATATTCCTGTCCACCAGTTCCTTTGCCAATTACCTTAATTGTATCCTGACCCTCCTGCTCTTGGATCTGAAAGTAAGTCGAACCCAGAATGATGGGTTGAAGTTCCTCTATCTTGCTTAGCTGCTGGGATATAAATGAAAATAATTTGAGCATTCTTAGCCGAGTGCCTAGTAGGTTTGTATCCGCATGAAACATTTCCAGAGAAATTGAAACTAGTCAGCAGTCTCATTCTGAGGAGTCACAAAGAGTAGGAATTGAAATGGAGCAACAGGGAATTCTAAAATTGGGGTTAAGCCACAAGTTGCGAGTAGATAGCTTTTCTCAGCACTTAGCAACTATTGTAGCTGACCTTTGGAGTTTTTAAAGTTGACAAAGTGTCAACAGTAAAATTGTGCTCCATTTCCTGGCAATGATATTCCTCGCAACGCAGAAATAGAGAGAAAATCTCTGTCACAACAATTCTGTCAATAAAATATTAGTTGTTTTACCATTAGGTGGCCAATGAATTAGTTATTAAGTATGAAGAGATACCAGCCCCATTGTTATTGTCAATCTCTGGTGTGAGTATTATAGCAATGAAACAAGGAATGATATATGTTGATTCTCTTGGTCAACAATGGATAAAGACTATATCCAAAGCCAATAAAAATCTTGATGCAATTTTATGTTGCAATCCTTCATGTACCTGCTCCCAACCCATTCCAAAAGTCTCCCCTATCATCCCTGATTTAGGCTACTTGTTTTCACCACATTTTGCCTCAGTCTTTGTTACATAGTCTTTGGCAAGCATAGCGTCAAGCCAACCATATACTATTTCCATCATCAGTTGCCACATTGCCAACTATCCACCCTAGACAGGTTGTTGTCTAATTTATTCCCAGGATATTGTCAATGCCAGGCTGGAACAACCTCCTAGGAGATACATGAGAACAGGTGAAGTTAACTTTTTTTAGCATTTCATAGAATCATAGAATGGTTACAGCACAGAAGGAGGCCAGTCAACTCTTGGTGTCTCTGCGGGCTCTCTGCAGGAGCAAATCAGCCAGTCGCACTCCCCTACTTTTTCCCAGTAGCCCTTTAATTTCTTTTTCTCTTTAGAGAATATACAATTCCATCGTGAAAGCCACAAATGTATCTGCTTCCAACACTCTCAGGCAGGGCATTCCAGATTCAAACCACTCGTTGCATAAAACGCTTTTCCTCATGCTGCCTCTGGTTCTCCTGCCATTCACCTTAACTTGGTGTCCCCAGTTCTCAACCCTTCTCCCAAGAGGGTCAGTTTCTCCCTATCCACTGTGTCCAGACCCATCGTGATTTTCAACAGCTCTATCAAATCTCCTCTCAACCCTCTCCTCTCTAAAGAGAGCAGACCATCTTCTCCAATCTGTCCATGTAACTGAAGTCCCTCATCCCTGGGATAATTTTTGTAAATTTTTTCTGCACCCTCTATAATGCCTTTACATTATTCTTGAAATGTGATGCCCAGAATTGGACACAATACTCCAGTTGAGGCCATGCCAGTGTTTTATAAGAGTTCATCATAACTTCCTTGCTTCTGTACTCTATGGCTCTATTTATAAAGCCCAGGATCCCATTTGCCTTGCTAACTGCTTTCTTAATTTGCCCTGCCACCTTCAGTGATTTGTGCACATACAATCCTGGGTTCCTTTACTCCTACACCCTCTTTAGAATTGTATCCTTTATCTTATATTGTTTCTTATTATTTTTCCTACCAAAATGTGCCACTTCACATGTCTCTGCAAAATGCTTTCACTCAAGACTATCTTAATCGTTGAATCATTTTGCATCGAATGGGGTCATTCAGCCCATTATGCCTCTGCCAGCTCTTTGAAAGAGCTTTTGAATTAATGCAATTCCTTTTCCCTTTCCCCACAGCCCTGCAATTCTTTTTCCCTTCAATTATTTATTAATTCAGAGTATCACTGTTAATGTATTGTCTCTTTTACACAAGTTTAGGTGTCAGGAGGCACTTTCTTTTCCCAGAAGATTGTAAGTGCGTGAGTTTCTGGCTCATACCGCGGAGAATTGGACCAGGACATGGATGAAGCAGGAATCACGGCATGTAAAGCTTAGTGAGATACTAAGTAATATAAATCAGCTTTAATGTAGTCCCCAAGATGGGATCAGAAAGTATTTTTCCTGTATTCCTTCAATCTCAATTGACCTTCCATTGCTGAAAAGAGAGACATGTTGTCGAGGCTTGGTTTCTTGCACTCATCAGGACAAATACAAGAACGCCATATTTCAAACAATCGCAAAAGTTTATACTATTAGTGAAAAGGATGCTGATTGGCTGAGTCATCATCCTGGAAGCAATGGGGAACTATGGATTCCCCAAGCTCCTAGGTGATTCAAAAAATACTCAAGGCTTGAACATATTCCTTTCAAGTTACATACCTTCATACAGAAGAACCTGTTCTCTGCAAGCAAACAGAATAGTTTCAAGACTTGCACCTTCTTTGAATTAACCGGGAAGTTGGGGAGCTTATAATTTCCCGTTGCTTTCTCCGTGGCAATGCCTCAGCCAATCAGAGTCGACTTACCAACTGATCAGCACGATTTTCTACTGTAGTATAAATTGTTGTGATTGTTTGAAATTTGGCATTCTTGCATTTTTCCTGCTGAGTGCGCGATGAAAAGCTTCGGCAACATGCCTTTCTTTTCACCAATGTTCAAGATCTGTGCTACCAAATCACTGACCTTGCATTCCTTACCTTTTTTATAGCCTGTCTCATGAGATTAGGTGGCTGGGGTCGTGTTGAGAATCCTGATGCTAAAAGCATCATTACTGTATATGGCAAGCTCAGTGAAGCAGCTGGTCTTTTCCTGTCATATGTTTTCTAACCTGCAAACACTTGTGATTACTGGGGCGGCACTAATTGAACATCTTATCACCAACAATGTCTTATGCTGATTCCATGAAGAAAAGTTATTGACCTGGGAGTAATGGGCACCTGTACTGCTAGGATGTAAATTAATAAGTTTTAATGTTTACAAGTCAGATTGTTACCATTTAAATTCTTTCTTTAGCTCATAACAACAAAACATACGCCTTTTAGCATTGCAACTGTATTACTTTCTATCTTTCATTATAAAATGTTAAACCAAGGCCACGTCTGCTCTCTCAGGTAGACATAAAAGATCCTAAGGCACTATCTCAAAGAAGGGCAGGGAAATTGCACCCTGTGACCTTCCCAATACGTAACCCTCAATCAACATCACAAAAACCGATTATCTGATCAATGCTGTTTGTGGGAGCTTGCTGTGTGCAAATTGGTTGTCACACTTCCTACATTACAACACTGACTACACCTCAAAATTACTTAATTGGCTGTAAAACATTTTGGGGTATCCTGTAGTCATGGAAGGAACTATATAAATGCAAGTCTTTCTTCACTAACATCTACTTTTTTGTGCACACTTCACCAAGTTTCTTGACATCCTTTGTTTGAATGTGGACCATGTCAGAAAATAGATAGGGGATTTGCGAATTACAGTTTTGAATATTGCTGCAAGGTTGCATTAGAGATGTTGGGTAGGATTAGATTTATGAATTTAATTGAACTTTCATTCATGGAGCTATCTGGCAAAATAACACTGAACATTCATTCAAATGGTAGATATCAGTGTGAATAAAATCTCAGATAGCTTCAAAAAATTGCTCACACTATTGTTCTATCTTCTCAACACCTCCCTGTTATCAGTTTATTCCATTATAGGTCTTCAACTGAAAAAAAAAGTTGACTCAGCTGCTATCCACACTTTTCCCATCTCCCATTAACATTTCAGAAATATTTTAAGTCAGAATTTAGGTCTGACTTCACTCAGCCTAAAGTACAAGTTATTTTAATAATTGGATTAAGGTTGGAACACCACAACTCAGAAACAGCTGTAATATTTGTAAGATATTACTTAAAAAAGATCACATTACAAAATGTGAGTGCTTTAAACATTACTTATATTTATTAGAAACTTGAAATTATTGTTTTTTTTTCTGACAATCTCAATTTGCACAGTTCTATGACTTACTTTTCCAGCATCTGTATTTGCTTAAACACTGTTAAAACTCCAACTTAAACCATTCTAATAAAAGGGTCATCATCATGAATCATTAACTCTATCTCTCTCCTTGCACAGATGCCCCCTGACCTGCTGAATATTTCCAGAATTTTCTGTTTTTATTACAGAATCTGAAGAATTTTGCTTTTGAACTAATAGTTATCTCATTTGTAATAATCTGCATAGTGGGTTAATGCAGCCTCATGCTGCAATACTTTTTGTCATGTTCAAATGTTCTGTGTTCAATTATATGAGTCTGGTAACTGATCTCTGCTCACTGTGCTTGATTGGTTAAGCCTGAGCATTGACTCAGAACTTGAGTAAACAGAGAAGTCCTAAAGAAGCTGAGTTTGGATAAGCCTGATGTAATGTATCAGTGTTTTGAAAATTGCAATGTACATATTGTTCACTTGAAGATATCTTACCGAATTATTCCAGCAGAGAGAGTCTGCAAACAGAAGGAGAGTTTGAAGAAGCTGTTTTAATAAAAGAAGACATTATGCTTATGCACTTTTAATTCTGCCTATTTCTGGCTGCTTCTAGTCCCAAGAACCTCAAATATTGGTGCAGATAATTTGTGATGCAGAGATACTTTAAAGCACTGTTGCACACTTAGAAATGAGTGTTATTTCTGCATGTTCTGAGATATATAAAATATACAACAAACCATATATAAAATATACAACACTATTCTTTTTGGATTGATGGAACATCAAGTTCAGATTAGCTGTCTGAAGACATAAAATGTATCATGCAGGAACAGGCTTACTGGTCTATGTTGGTGTTTACACTCCACATGAGACTCCTCCACCCCTGTCCTTCTAACCCTATCAATAAGCAATGCTCCTGTAATTTGTCCATGGCTTTTTAAATTTATTTCTTGATCAACTACATACCCGACCCTCTTTTAGAAACTATTGTGGGCTCTATTTCCAACAGGGCATTCCATAATCGAACAGGTCACTGTGTAAAAGTAAAAACAGAATTACCGGGAAAAACTCAGCAGGTCTGGCAGCATCGGCGGAGAAGAAAAGAGTTGACATTTCGAATCTTCGGAGAGGGGTGAAATATAAGCTGGTTTAAGGTGGGGGGTGGTGTTGGGTGGGGGGAGAGAGGGGGGGGTGGTGTTGGGTGGGGAGAGAGAAGTGGAGGGGGGTGGTGTGGTTGTAGGAACAAGCAAGCAGTGATAAGAGCAGATAATCAAAAGATGTCACAGACAAAAGAACAAAAGAACACAGAGGTGTTGAAGTTGGTGATATTATCTAAATGAATGTGCTAATTAAAAATGGATGGTAGGGCACTCAAGGTATAGCTCTAGTGGGGGTGGGGGGCATAAAAGATTTAAAAATAATGGAAATAGGTGGGAAAAGAAAAATCTATATAAATTATTGGAAAAAACAAAAGGAAGGGGGAAGAAATGGAAAGGGGGTGGGGATGGAGAAGGAAGTTCAAGATCTAAAGTTGTTGAACTCAATATTCAGTCCGGAAGGCTGTAAAGTGCTTAGTCGGAAGATGAGCTGCTGTTCCTCCAGTTTGCGTTGGGCTTCACTGGAACAATGCAGCAAGCCAAGGACAGACATGTGGGCAAGAGAGCAGGGTGGAGTGTTAAAATGGCAAGCGACAAGGAGGTTTGGGTCTGTCTGCAAGAATGAGGGAGAAAGAACTGCGAGAAAAGATAGAATGGATATACAACTTTTAGCACATTCGTTTAGATAATATCACCACCTTCAACACCCCTGTGTTCTTTTGTTCTTTTGTCTGTGACATCTTTTGATTATCTGCTCCTATCACTGCTTGCTTGTCCCTATAACCATACCACCCCTTTCCACTTCTCTCCCTCCACCAACACCACCCCCCCTCCACCCCCCACCTTAAACCAGCTTATATTTCACCCCTCTCCTTGGATTCACCCAGTTCTGTTGAAGGGTCATGAGGACTCGAAACGTCAACTCTTTTATTCTCAGCCAAAGCTGCCGGACTTGCTGAGTTTTTCCAGGTAATTCTGATTTTGTTTTGGATTTCCAGCATCCGCAGTTTTTTTGTTTTTATCACTGTGTAAAAGTAATTGCTCCTACTTTCTTCTGTCACAATATAACGATGCTATCGACAAACAGAATGTAATACACAAATTTAGGCACAATGGAAACTCCTCATTTTAGAGGAGAAAATGTCCTGCTGTTTGCAGTTGTCCATACTGAAAGAAAAATTGTGTTTACAGCTGATTACAACAATAGATACACAATGGTTGAACGAACAAACTCATTGGAAATCTGGGACTGTCTGCTACTTGATTGAACTGGGCACGAGCAATTTAAAACAGTGGCTTACTCTTATCACAGTATTAAAGGAAGGCCTATTTCCTTCTCACGATTGATTGGCAGCAGCTCACTTCCTAGATTAAAAAGAACCTGCGAGATGGAATATTTCAATACTGGCTGTAATGCCCTGACTTCAAAGCAAAATATAAAGCTGATCTATTAACAGAGTATTCATTACAATACTCAAGCTACTTCCCCAACATCGAACATTAAAGTTATATTTAAATAAAGGCACCTGCTTTCCTCTGTATTAGCCCGTGGTGTATTTACTCCCTGAGAACAATATAGAGGGAAAAAAAGGGATCGAGATTATACATGTCTGTTTTCACAGTTTCTGCATTATTAGCACTTCTGATTGAGAGTATTTCAATTCGAATTTTATTTAACAAAAGCTAAGTGGGTGTCCTTGTCGAATACAACTAGGTGGTTTTTTTTCCTCATTTCCCCTGGTTGCATTTTGCCTTACATTCAGGCCTAGTTGGGGTTTATTTTAGAGTTTGCCTGTTAGCATAACAATGCCACCATAGAGTGTCATTTGTTAAAACCGGTCTTGTTTATTCACAGATCCATGTACATATCAGTGCTCTGTACAAGTTTGCACTTCTGCTACCTATCAGGTCTCAGATACGTAACCATGTGACATTGCATTATTGTTACATCAGTAATTACATCAGAATCAAGCGCTCCTGATGTAAACCCTTATTCTACAGTAACAGATACAGAGTGCTCCTTTGAAAACTACACTTCCAGTCTCAAATATTGGCTATCTTAAAAAGACAGACAGCAACTTAGTATAAGTTAAATTTGATGTTTTGGTATTTTGGTGATAACAAAAATAAAGTAGATCATCCAGTCATTATCAGATTGTTGTTTGTGGGAATCTTGCTGTAAATTAAAGACTTTCATTGCGATAGTGCTTTTCACAGTCACAGGATGATCCAAAGCACTTTATAACCAACAACACTCCAGCACAGTACTAAGGGAATGCTGCACTGTCAGAGGTACTATCTTTCAGATGAGATTTGTGCACAGAAAGCTTCCACAAATTACAATATGATAAGGACCAGGTAATCTGTTTTTGTGACGTTGATTGAGGGTTAAATGTTCACAATGACAGCAGGGAAAACACTCCTGCTCGTCTTCAAAATTGTGCAGTCAGATTTTTACATCCACTTGAGAGGGCAGGCAAGGCCTCAGTTTAAAGTCTTACCTTAAGTCGGCACAGCTGACACCACCACCTGCTAATTCACCTCCAAGCCACACACCATCGGAATTATATCACTGTTCCTTCATTGCTGCTGGGTCAAAACCCTGGACTCCCTCCGTAACAGCACTGTGGGTGTGCCTACACCACATGGACTGCAGCAGTTCAAGAAGGCAGCTCACCACCACCATCTCAAGGGCAATTAGTGATGGGCAATAAAAATGCTGGCCCAGCCAGCGACGACCATGTCCTGCGGAAATATTTTTTTTTAAAAAGCACCCTTTTAGTATTGTACAGAGAATCAGCTCCAGGAGTGGGATTTGAACTCACAGCCTTCAAACTCAAAGGCAAGAATGCTATCTATTGAGCTACAACTGACACTGTAAATGCAAATTGGGTGCCATACTGTCTACATTACAACAATGATCAGACTTCAAAAGTACTTCATTATCCATAAAGTACTTTAGAACACCCTGTAGTTGTGCAGGATGCTATATAAATTCAACTTTTCTTTCTTCTTTTCAAAATCAACCTTCTTTTAAAAGTTGGGCCCCAGAGTCACGAAAAAGCACTATGTAAGTTAAAGTATTTCTCTCTTTTTAATTGCAGTATAATTTACTCTGTTTATGCCAATCTGAGTAAGTTTGGCATTACTCCATTGGGGCAACTATCTGTTGCTGTGCGTTGGTGGTAAAATTGGAGGTGGGCAATGTTTTGTAATGGCTATCCCCCTCGCTGGTTAATTGGCTCAGAGTCACTGTTACTAACATTAGGCAGCTTTGAAATAGGACGCAGTGCTCTTAACACAGAAACTGAGCACACAAAAATCCTGGTTGCTTTTCTTTCTGGGGTTTCAATTTCATGACACAGTACAGACATTTAACAGAAATGATTCCCAACAAATGAACAATGTTTAATAGTATGCTTGTTTTAGGCTTTTATAATTAGTTTTCATTGTTGTTTGGTCCTTCCAATACCTTCCCAATTAAGCAATTGTTCCATTTTATCAAACTGATATACATCAAATTTGCTGCGTCTCCTGGACAATAAATGACCCTCGTGCTGATTAAATGGTAAAACTACATCCAAAGCTGTTTATTAAAACATGAGCCAATTTTCACTGTTTAACCTCAGTAGATCTAACATAGCTAACAGTTACATATACTCATGGAAAAGTTGACTTCCTGAGACCAAATTCTTAGCCAAAAAGTAGGGGGTGGACTTAAACATGAGTGATATTTTCGAGGGGTCAAAATCCACCCTCTTCCATCGATCTGTTAACTGTTCACGCCGTACATCAACAGATTGCGGAGTTGACAGTTTGGAGGCTTCTTGCCAACCCTGCCTCTAATACCAGCTCAAAATGAGCCAGAAAGCTTTTTTATTATTCTGCACAGACGTGAGGCGCTGAACAGCCACCTTCGATTGAGTAGGTTTGCACCAGGCAAAGTTTGGCTTCAGCAGCGAGCGAGTAAGTAGAAGGTGTTTGGATTTTTTTAGCCGAAAGTCAGGGGTTGGCTTATGCACAAAATGTTTGGAAAATTAAGACCCTTTTGGTTAAAAGTCGAGGGCCCGACTTTTACATGAGATCAATTATTACTCAAGTATGTATGGTATTTTAGACCAGCTAGAAGTTATCCAAACATTGTTCTAAGTATTGGCACATATTTTACTGTGATTTATGTGCAATCAGTTGTGCAGTAGATAGAGGGGAGATGTGAAAGGGCAGGGAAGGAGAGGGAGTTAGAATTTTGTACATGGATATTGATTAAGTTGACCACTGCTGCTTTATAGCCTAGAATCAGAATGGATTGAGATATCAACATGCTTGCAGGTTTCATTCCATAATGTCTAATTTATGCTTGCTGTATTATCCTACATTAGATGTGAACTGATATATAGGCCAGGGATGTACGGTCCATCCTGCCAGACCAGGTATTACAGTTCTGCCAAACTGAATGGAGATTTAAGTGGCTCACTGCATTCATTGGGTGGGGGTGGGGTGGTGGGGGGGTGTGGGGGTTTGTGGGGGGGAGGTGGTGGGTGGGTGGGGGTGCTGGTGTAGGGGGGAACCAGTCAAACCAGGTAGCAGAACTTCTCCTGTTAAAAATACTTATTTTTGATGATAAACCTATTCTCAACTGCAATAATAAAACTACATCAGGTTATCCCTCTTGAATGCATCAAGGATAATGTTTAGGGCAAGTACAAAGAAATAAATAACTACATTCTAAAGTGCTGCCGAATTGTGTTAGTTCATGTAAGATGTTGTGTTTGTGGTTAAGTTAGTTAGTTAGTCAGAGCTGATAGTTGAATCACAACCTTACTTTGCAAAATCATCACAGTCTCCAGTGCAATTTGAATTCAGGTTTCCAGTTGTGCCCAAAATGGAAACTTAACCCTGCAATGTTTCAAATGATTTGATGGAAAGAGGGAGAAAGTTGAAAATATCTTACACTGAGAGCAAAATACTGTGGATGCTGAGAATTTGAAATAAAAAGACAAAATGCTGGACAGCATTCTCCAGGTCAACAGGATCGGAAGTGAGAACCAGAGTTAATGGCTGGATTTTAATCCAACAGGCATGTAGCAGGAGTCTGGAAATTTCTCAGCTCGGCCCGCCCACCTCAGGAGGAAGTGCCAGCAAAGGTGGGACTTTCGTTCCAGGGTTGTGGCGGGGGTGGGGGGGCGGGGTGCTAATAGGAGTCTGGTTCTTCACCCCTCCCCCAGGAGGAGTTTGAAGGCAGCCACTGAGGCTGCCAGGTGCTGAGGTGGGCTCTTTAAAAAGCCTCTTCAGGGACCTGGGATTTCGCCCCAGTTATAATAACGACAGCAAAACAAAGAACAGCCCTCTAACCCTCACCCCTCACACCCCCACACACTCCCCATGCCTCATCCATGCCAACTCATGCCACCTCATGTCCCCACTCACCCCCCCCCCCCATAGCCTCTCATACACTGCATCTCAAGCCCTGCCCTACATCCACACCCCTTTGGCCCCTCAGACTCTAAATGCCAAGCTCTGCCCTTCCAGCCACCCCCATGGCCCCTTATGCCCTCTATGCAAAGCTCTGGCACCTCCATGCCCACACACTTTGGCCAGAACCGATGAACTCTTAGCAGCAATAGGATGTGTCAAAAAGCTTTAAAAAAATGTCCTTCATTCATAAGTTTCTACATTAAGAAAAAATCTTTCACTAAAGTGCAATAGAAGTGTCATTCATCCAGACCCTTTAAAGTATCAATAGCAGAAACTGAAAGCACATGACACCTCTTTATTTTGTGTAAATAAACATTGTACAATTGACTGAATAGGTCACAAAGAAAGAGCTGAAAATCAAGCAATGTTTTGCCTTGGATGCAGCTGTTTAAATGAACTAATGGATGTCTGGGCTCTCAGCCAAGCCCCATTACGCATTCTTGGCTGATAGCCCAGACATCCATTAGTCTGTTGAAACAGCTGCACCCAAGGGAAGATATTGCTTGACTAACAGCTTTTGGTCTGTGATATTCTTGGGCACTGGGAATAGGGTTGTGAAACCCAGAATCGGGTACTGGCCACCATTGTTTACCTCCTGACTTTATGAAAATCTAGCCCAACATTTCAGATCAATGATCTTTCATCAACAAAGGTCTTTTATGATACATTCACATGCTTGTGGTCAATTTTGAAAAATTTTGTAACTGTGAAAATATGTTTAAGTGCCTTTCTGTACCAAACATGACATGTACTATTCTTACTTTTGAGTTGTATTTTATTTTCAATCTGAATTCTGTGACAAACAAATGCACAATATTGGTTTCAAACTGTTTAACAATATTCCAGTTCAAATCCGATGCATTTTGACCCTCCCATCTCTCTCAGCTAAGTTTTTTTAACAACGTATTTTTTCAAGTCACAGAGGTGGGGCTGATGACCCTGGATGACTTTCAAAGGACAGATCACCATGGCAATGAAGAAAAGGTGGAAGATGACGCCAGTTGTTTAGTGAACTGCTGTTAATGATAGTATAAATGAAGACTAGATCTTCTCAAATTTATATTATTCCCAGCTTGTGCTGTTCACCAACTGTATTAAGAATTGACCTTGTGAAGCCAGAAGATAAATTTGCACATTTTAAATAAGTCTGTTCATTTCCTCCATGTTCTCAAAAGACTAGAACCTATTTGCACAGAACAGCAGTAAATTACGACCTGTACCATTATAATTCCTATCCTCTTGTACTCAGCGACTGGCCTAGGTACACCTTTGAAGTGATATCCATCTCACTCCTGGCCCACTTGTGGAGCTCATTAGCAGGATGAGGAAAATCTCACTCACTGCTGCAGAACTGCCTGTGGCAATTTTCAAATGGGCCTCCACATATAGGGAGCTCGTACAAATGGCAGGAAGAGGCAGTGGCCACATAAATATAGAATAATAGGAGTCATGTCCACCAGCGCTTTCACCCCCATGACCTGAACTTGCCAACAAGCGTTGGGGAGTACAAATTGAAGGTGACCACTACAGCATTGCTTACAAAGAATGCTAAGGATCACTTAAAAACATTTTTAGTTCAATGCTTTGAACCCTAAAGGCTCCCAATATTCAGCAACAATGACTTGTATTTGCATAGCACCTTTAACGTCCCAAGGCATTTCAAATGAGCATTATCAAACGTGCGACGAGTAACTCACCTCTTAACTCTCCAACGCCTGTCCACCTCTACAAGGCACAAGTCGGGGGTGTGATGGAATACTCTCCACTTGCCTGGATGAGTGCAGCTCCCACAATACTCAAGTAGTTTGACACTGTCCAGGACAAAGCAGCGCACTTGATTGGCACCCCATCCACCACATTCACTCCCTCCACCACTGACGTACAGTAGCAGCAGTGTGTACCATCTACAAGATGCACTGCAGGAATTCACCAAGGCTCCTTAGACAGCATCTTCCAAACCTACGACCACTACCATCTAGAAGGACAAGGGCAGCAGATAGATGGGAACACCACCACCTGTCTTGGAAATATATTACCGTTTCTTCACTGTCGCTGGGTCAAAATCCTGGAACTCCCTCCCTAACAGCACTGTGGGTGTACCTACACCACATGGACTGCAGCAGTTCAAGAAGGCAGGTCACCACCACCTTCTCAAGGACAACTAGGGATGGGTAATAAAAGCTGGCCCAGCCAGAGAAGCTCACATCCCATAAAAGAATTTTTAAAAATTAACACCGTGCCAGATAAGGAAATATTAGGACCAGCAACCAAAACTTGGTCCCACCACTTTGCTCACAAAATATTTTTGCTCCTTTGTTTAATGCCACATGCTTCCTGTCCTCTGCCATGACAAAAGCCCAGCCCACCAGATCTCCCACCCTCCGAAATGTGGGCTTCTGACGAGCAGCACAAGTCACACCGACAGTTTGTCTGTCCTGTTTAACCGAGACTTCAGAACCAAAAATCCAGCTGCCTCCCCACCACCCCCACATCATCGGGTCAATGGAAGCGGACACCCCAACCCTTGTCTCACCCAATCTGTGCTTAAACCCTGAAGTGAAAGGAAGGTTCAGTTTCTCACTATTGTCTATTAGAACCTTTACATTCACACTGACCATCATTTGGTTTGTGATGAAACATAGTGAGTCGAATGATGAGGATGGGACAGTCAGGAAGAAGGAGAAGAGGAAGGCATAAGATCAGATGGAAAGATGCAGTGGCGAGAGGCTTAAATGAACTGGATTGGTAGATAAATGGATGACTGACAGGGGGAGATGGGGAAGGGTGTCCAGCCTGCGTTGTGGTGACCACAAGTAAAATAGGAGAAAGCAAAGAAGAAGGCGATGACTCTCCAGTGTAGGAAATTGTTGACCGTGGCATCAGTATTGATCTTGAGGGACATTCCCAATTCCTCATCTCTTTACTTACATTTCCAGGTACTTTTTCCTTGAGGTTTGCTTTGAGCTGACACCATCATACACAACCCCACTGCCTTCAGTTAACAGCATGTCTTAAGTCATGGGTTCAGCTGCAGTCCAATCCCATCAATGTGTCACCAAGAGAGTTAAATTAAAATTTCTCCCAATGAAAGAGCGTGGAAGCAGCAAAGGTATTTCCTGGTTTTTAATGCATTGAACTATGAAGATGGGTTAAGCAACAGGAACCTATTTGGGTTCATCGAAGCTTTTGAAGAATGAAGGGAATCGATATGGTGATTGTGGAGATGTACATATTACAAAACCAGGAGAGGAGAACCACAATTCATAATAAAATGTTAGAGAGACTCATACTGAGCTTTAGTGTCAGCTATGGCTAAGTGGGTAGAACTCTCATCTCTGGGTCAGAAGGCCCACTCCAGAGACTTGACGATCAATCTAGGCTGATGCTCCAATGTACTACTGAAGGAGCATTGCACTATCAGAGGTGCTGTCTTTTGTCAGAGTTCTCAGGTGAATGAAGAAGATCCCATTTGAGAGGAGAACAGAGGAATTCTTCCCAATGGCCTGGTCAATATTTATCCATGGAGTCACAGAATTATTACAGCACAGATGGAGGCCATTTGGCCCATTGTGTCTGCTCCAGCACTCCAAATGAGCAATTCACTGAGTGGCATTCTCCTGCCTTCTCTCCGTAACTCTGCACATTCTTCCTTTTCAGATAACAGAATAATCCTCTTTTGAATGCTTTGATTGAACCTGCATCCACCACACTCTCAGGTAGTGCATTCCAGACCTTAACCACTTGCTGCATGATAAAGAAATTTCTCTCATTGCTTTTGCTTCTTTTGCCAATTACTTTAAATCTGTGCCCTCTCGTTCTCAATCCTTTCATGAGTGCGACAGTTTCTCCCTATCTACTCTGTCCAGACCCTACATGATTTTCAATACCTCTACTAAATATCTTCTCAGCCTTCTTTTCTCATAAGAGAACAGACTTCTCCAATCTAACTTGATGATTCTGTCGAAGGGTCATGAGGACTCGAAACGTCAACTCTTTTCTTCTCCGCCGATGCTGCCAGACCTGCTGAGTTTTTCCAGGTAATTCTGTTTTTGTTCATGATTCAAGTTCCTCATTCCTGGAACCATTCTTGTGAATCTTTTCTGCACTCTCTCCAATGTCTACACATCCTTCCTAAAGCACGGTGCTCAGAACTGGAAGCAATACTCCAGTTGAGGCTGAACTAGTGTCTTACACAAGTTCAGCATAACTTCCTTGCTCTTGGTCTCTATGCCCCTATTAATAAAGCCTCGGATACTGTATGTTTTATTAACTGCACTCTCAGCCTGTCCTGTTGCTTTTAATAATGTATGCACATATACATCCAGGTCCCTCTGCTCCTGCACCCCCTTTAGAGTTGTACCCTCTGTTTTACATCATCTCTCCATGTTTTTCCTACCATAATTTCACAGCATTGAACTCCATCTGCCAACCCCTCAACCAATGTCACAAAAACAGATTACCTAATCATTATCACATTGCTGTTTGTGGGAGCTTGTGGGGCACAGTTTAGCTACCACACTTCTGACGTCACAACCACAGCAATACTTCAAAAGTACCTCATTTGCTGTAAAGCACTTTGAGATATCCTGCAAAAGCTGCTACATAAATGTAAGTCTTTCTTTCTTAGGGAATAACTTCTTCATATTTTGAACTGGAAACTAATGGAATAGGCTGCCACCTAGTGAAGTAAATACTGACTCACTTTAACCATACCAAAAGGAATTTGAGCATTTCCTGATTCAACCTGATGCATTGAGGTACACGAGGGGTAGGGTAGGAAAATAATAAAATCGATGAGAACCTGAATTAGAATCTGGGTGATAGGACGGGTTGACAGGGCAGAATTGGTGATACTTGCCCTTTAATCCCTATCAATCATGTGTCCATCTCTTGGTTTTCTGACTCTCCCAAGTTGTGGTGTAGCCTGTGTGACATTAACTGGTATTGAGTTGAATGTGCAGGGTGGGGGTGGGGGTGGGGGAGGTGATGGGTGGTTGCAGAGATTAACAAGCTCCCACAAACAGCAATGTGATAATGATCAGGTAATCTGTTTTTGTGACTTTGGTTCAGGGAGGCAGATGGAGTTCAATGCGGTGAAATGTGGTGATTCATTATGCTGAAAACCAAGAGATGGACACATGATTGATAGGGATTAAAGGGCAAGTATCACCAATTCTGCCCAGGGTCAACCTGTCCTTTCACCCAGATTCTAATTCAGGGTCTCATCGATTTTCTAGATGAAGGAACTGAGGGCATCCTGGCTAAGTTTGAAGATGATACAAAGATAGGTGAAGGGACAGGTAGTATTGAGGAGGTGGGGAGGCTGCAGAAGGATTTGGACAGGTTAGGAGAATGGGCAAAGAAGTGACAGATGCAATACAACGTGGGCAAGTGTGATGCACTTTGGTAGGAAAAATAGAGGCATAAACTATTTTCTAAATGGGGGAGAGAATTCAGAAATCTGGAGTGCAAGGGGACTTGGGAGTCCTAGTCCAGGATTCTCTTAAGGTTAACTTGCAGGTTGAGTCGGTAGTTAGGAAGGCAAATGCAATGTTGGCATTTATTTCGAGAGGACTAGAATATAAAAGCAGGGATGTGCTGCTGAGGCTTTATAAGGCTCTGGTCAGACCACATTTAGAATATTGTGAGCAATTTGGGGCCCCGTATCTCAGGAAGGATGTGCTGGCCCTGGAGAGGGTCCAGAAGAGGTTCATGAGAATGATCCCAGGAATGAAAGGCTTAACATAGGAGGAACATTTGAGGACTCTGGGAATATACTCGATGGAGTTTAGAAGGATGAGGGGGGATCTGATTGAAACTTTTTGGAGCAGCTTGTGGTGGAGCCCACTAGGGAACAGGCAATTCTAGATTTAGTGATGTGTAATGAGGCAGATTTGATAAGGGAGCTTAAGGTGAAGGAACCCTTAGGAGGAAGTCACCATAATATGGTAGAATTTACCCTGCAATTTGAGAGGAAAAAGCTGGAATCAGATGTAACGGTATTACATTTGAATAAAGGCAACTACAGAGGCATGAGGGAGGAGCTGGCCGGAATTGACTGGGAGATGAGCCTAGCGGGAAAGACAGTGGAACAGCAATGGCAGGAGTTTCTGGGAGTAATTTGGGAGACACAGCAAAAATTCATCCCTAGGAAGAAGAAGCATGCTAAAGGGAGGACGAGGCAACCATGGCTGACAGGGGAAGTCAGGGACAGCATAAAAGCTAAAGAGAAAGCATACAATGTGGCGAAGAGCAGTGGGAAAACAGGAGATTGGGAAGCCTACAAGGACCAACAGAGGACAACTAAAAAAGAAATAAGGAGGGAGAAGATTAAATATGAGGCAAACTAGCCATTAATATAAAAGAAGATTGCAAGAGTTTTTTGGATATATAAAGGGTAAGAGAGAGGCAAAAGTGGACATTGGGCCATTGGAAAATGACACAGGAGAAGTAGTAGTGGGGAACAAAGAAATGGCGGAGGAACTGAATAGGTACTTTGCGTCAGTCTTCACGGTGGAAGACACGAGTAACATCCCCAAAGTTCAAGCGAGTTGGGGGGGCAGAGGTGATTATGGTGGCCATTACCAAGGAGAAGGTGCTAGGAAAACTGAAAGGTCTGAAGGTGGATAAATCACCTGGGCCAGATGGATTACACCCCAGAGTTCTGAAGGAGATAGCTGAAGAGATAGTGGAGGCGTTAGTGGTGATCTTTCAGGAATCACTGGAGTCAGGGAGGGTCCCAGAGGACTGGAAAATTGCTAATGTACCCCCCCCCCCCCCCCCCCCCCCCCCCCCCCCCCCCCGTTTAAGAAGGGAGCGAGGCAAAAGACGGGAAATTACAGGCCGATTAGCCTTACCTCGGTCGTTGGTAAGATTTTAGAGTCCATTATTAAGGATGAGATTTCAGAATTCTTGGAAGTGCATGGTAAAATCAGGCAAAGCCAGCATGGTTTCATCATGGGGAGGTCATGCCTGACAAATCTGTTAGAATTCTTTGAGGAGGTAATGAGTAGGTTAGACAAAGGAGAGCCAATGGATGTTAGCTACTTGGACTTCCAGAAGGCCTTTGACAAGGTGCCGCACAGGAGGCTGCTCAGTAAGTTAAGAGCCCATGGTGTTAGAAGCAAGGTACTAGCATGGATAGAAGATTGGCTGTCTGGCAGGAGGCAGAGAGTGGGGATAAGGGGGTCCTCCTCAGGATGTCGGCCGGTGACTAGTGGAGTTCCGCAGGGGTCAGTGTTGGGACCACAACTTTTCACTTTTTACATTAATGATCTTGATGAAGGAACTGAGGGCATCCTGGCTAAGTTTGCAGATGATGCAAAGATAGGTGGAGGGACAGGTAGTATTGAGGAGGCGGGGAGGCTGCAGAAGGATTTGGACAGGTTAGGAGAATGGGCAAAGAAGTGGCAGATGGAATACAACGTGGGCAAGTGTGAGGTCATGCACTTTGGTAGGAAGAATAGAGGCACAGATTGTTTTCTAAATGGGAAGAGAATTCAGAAATCTGGAGTGCAAAGGGACTTGGGAGTCCTAGTCCAGGATTGTCTTAAGGTTAACTTGCAGGTTGAGTCGGTAGTTAGGAAGGCAAATGCAATGTTGGCAATTATTTCGAGCGGACTAGAATATAAAAGCAGGGATGTGCTGCTGAGGCTTTATCAGACTCTGGTCAGACCACATTTAGAATATTGTGAGCAGTTTGGGGCCCCGTATCTCAAGAAGGATGTGCTGGTCCTGGAGAGGGTCCAGAGGAGGTTCACAACAACGATCCCAGGAATGAAAGGCTTAACATGTGAGGAACATTTGAGGACTCTGGGAATATACTCAATGGAGTTTAGAAGGATGAGGGGGGGATTTGATTGAAACTTACAGAATACTGAAAGGCCTGGATAGAGTGGACATGGGGAAGATGTTTCCATTAGTAGGAGAGACTAGGACTCGAGGGCACAGCCTCAGAGTAAAGGGAAGACCTTTTAGAACAGAGATGAGGAGAAACATTTTTAGCCAGAGAGTGGTGAATATATGGAATTCATTGCCACAGAAGGCTGTGGAGGCCAGTCATTGAGTATATTTAAGACCGAGATAGATAGGTTCTTGATTGGTAAGAGGATCAAAGGTTATGGGGAGAAGGCGGGAGAATGGGGTTGAATGGCAGAGCAGACTCAATGGGCTGAATGGCCTAACTTCTGCTCCTATGTCTTATGGTCTTATGTTCTTATGGACTTAAGTTTTTTCAGTTGTGACTCAGTGTATAACTGCTCCATATTCAGGCGCACAGACCAAGACAGCTTTCAGTTTGTGCGGCATTCACCTATTTTAGCCAGCTATGGTTGGATGCCATATTTTGAGCTAGTGAGAGAAGAATTGACCAATCCGCTCCTGATTACTATAACGTGACACCCAACCTCCTGCCCCCTCAATACTCAGAAATGGGATTCATGTGGCAGCATCATGTGAAGGTGGGCCCATCTGTGATGTCCCGAATAGCCTTTTTGGTGAAGTACCATGTGTACACATGGAACGTTACCCCAGGATATGTCAGTGACACGAAATGAATATATGAATAAAAGACCAGGGAAAGTAAAGGAAAATGCAGATTTGGAAATATAGCAGTTCGTTGGGTTCAGTCAGAGATGAGGTGAGGGTTACAATGAACCTCCCCTTTATCAAACAGCTCATTAAAGAAAAGAAAGCCAAAGAAGGACTTGTATTTATATAGCATCTGTCATGACCTCAGGATATCCCAAAGCATTTTACAATCAATAAAATGGCCAGCATTTTACGGCCCCTCCTGCCCAGTGAGATATTACGTTCCTGCCGAATTGAATGGAGATTTATATGGATCGCCCCATCCTCTGGGGAGGGGAGACACGCTGCTCTGGGGCCGTAAGATCTTGGCCAATAGCTTTTGAAGTGTAGTCTCTGATGTAATGTGGGAGTGTGGAAGCCAATTTGTGCACAGAAAGCTCCCACAAACAGCAAGAGATAATGAAAAGACAATCTGTTCCATTTTGAGTCGGCTGAGGGATAAATATTGGCCAGGACATTGGGAATAACTTCCCTGCCCTTCTTTGAAATTATCCAGTGCAATCTTTTATATCCACTGAGAGGATAAGTGAGGCTTTGGTTTCATATCTCATCGGAAAAACGGCATCTCTGACTGTGCAGCACTCCCTCATTACCGCCTTGGAGTGTCAGCCCAGGTTATGTGTTGAAGTCTCTGGAGTGCAACTTGAGCCCACAACCCTCTGACTTAGAGGTGAGAATGTTACTTAACTGTTTTATGGGTCATTAATCAAACTTTTATCTCCTATTCCTTCAGTTCAAAAGTGCGTGCAATCAATGTCCTCCTGCCTTATTATTGATCAGCCTTGATTAAGTGCAGAGTCTGCTTTAGGCACCTAAAAATGTTTTGGTTGAATCAGCCACCAAATGAACAGAGGGATCCCAGCTGATTGTAAATTCTATTCTTTGCCCTGCATCAGCTAATGCATTAAATTATAAAAACAAAAATAAAAACAAAAAGCTGCGGATGCTGGAAATCCAAAACAAAAACAGAATTACCTGGAAAAACTCAGCAGGTCTGGCAGCATCGGCGGAGAAGAAAAGAGTTGACGTTTCGAGTCCTCATGACCCTTCGACAGAACTCTGTCGAAGGGTCATGAGGACTCGAAACGTCAACTCTTTTCTTCTCCGCCGATGCTGCCAGACCTGCTGAGTTTTTCCAATGCATTAAATTGTTGATTTACTTCCAGCAAAAAAAGAGTTACAGAAGACAATAACCTCAATCAGGTCTGTTCCACATGGCAGTCAGGGATCTTCCTCTCCTCTTCTCAACTATGCTGGACTTTGTGTCAATGATTCCTTAAAAATTATGTTTATTCACTTCTTTACTCCATCTCCCCGCTTCATGAAGTCCATTGGAATCAGAGAGGCATCTGTGGTATTGATTTTAATTATGTCATTTCCATGTGTTACATTTTAATATTAATAACATCAGCACTAGACATTAGCTTGGTTGTTTTAAGGTGAATTGGTAAGTACCCAGACCAGGAGTAATAATCTTTGAGGAAAATATATCAAAATTAAAAATCATGACAGAAAATAAGAAGCTGGAAATATTACAGTTGACGTGGCATGTAACTTTTAATGAGTGAGACTTGTGAAGATATGTTTTACAAACCTGCATTCCCAACTTTAAGGGCCTGATTTTCTCAGAGTCATGGAGAGTCTGCGAACCTTAAAAAATGGCGGACGGGAATCGGATCTGGAAGTCCCATCCCCATTTTTGGTGGATCCCATTTTCGCTGGATGGGGAAAGGGGATGGGGTATGAAATGCATAGTTGTGAATCGTGAGTTAGGTCATTTACACTCAGTTCACAGGACAAACAGATCCAATTTTCTCTCCAGGGACAGCCTCACCTACAGTCTACGATCCATGACTTTACTGCAAAGATGTAAATGCCCTTGAAGAGCAGATAAGGTATGTAGAATAGCCAAGCTGTCAAGATATTTAAATGTACAGCCTTTTAAAAATTGAAAAACAAAACTGTGTGTGAGAATAAAAACAATTGTTCCAGAAATTTCAATAGCTGATTGTTAACATAACTCTACATGCTAATGTTATAGCGTTTTTACTGCTTGACTGCTTTCCACAATCTATTTTTATCATAGTGGGGGGCTGTAAGTTTACAGTTTGATTGACAACTCAAAAAAAGTAATTAAAGGATCAGCTATCTTTGATGTGGGGTTATGAATACAAATGTTTGTTTTTATAAGTGATCAAGTACTTCAGGTCATTTAAATATTGTCACGAAGGATATTAATGTCTATAATGTTATTGGAAATTCATTTTTTTAAAATAGAGTCCTCGTGGGATCTTTGTCTATGTGTGTTTATGTGTGTGTCTTAATTGGATTAAAACCAGCTAGTCTGGGTGCTTTGATGTATAATAGTTTTGAGATGTTAATTAGGTAAACACAAGGTGGGTAGAAGGTAAAGTATAAATGTGTATTTGTTAAAAGAAACCATTCAAGACTGCAGGTGAAATCTTACACCTAGCTAGAAGATGCCAAGCAATTTGTTGTTTTTTCAACCTACTAACAATATTGGTGGGATGAAAGGGTGTTATTGTTTGAAGAGGTAATGTTAAAAGCCTAGTGATACAATGGAAAATTTACATTCAAAGAGAGATGTTTATAAAGGAGAAAAGATATTGTGTGTAAGGTAGAGGCATTTTAAGATCCAACAAGTTTGAGAAGCCTCGAGCTTGTAAGCCTCAAGTCTGCCTGTCAGGATCCAGAGCTGAAAGAAACTCATTTTGAATACGACTGTCCAAGGTGTACTTTGCCAGAGGTCTGTTAAATCTATGAGTTTTATTGTTGCCCTAACAGGGGTGTAACTGAGAGTCAGATTAATTAGGGGATTTTTGTAGTTATTTTGGTAATAATTTTGTAGATGTACAATCTTTCTTGTTTAATTTAGTTTTATTTTTTAAAAAAAGCCTCTTGAGACTCAGTGGGTTTGTTACTACTGAATTCAAAGCCTGCATCTCAAAACATACAAATTGCAAAAATGGGTTATGAAAGTTGCTTCAAGTTTCCCTCTGGGATTTGAACAGCATTTACCATCGGCTGCATCATAATAAACATATTGAATGGGCTTTCATGAATGAACAGTTTTATATAGTGTGGTCTGCAATTTATATTTAGAACTTTATTTTATTTCATCTCAGCATGGTTTCTGAGATCTGCTCATGGTGAATACTGGGTGAGTTGTCATGTGGAGTGTAAGAGAAAAGGATGGTTGGTGGGGGCATCTGTTGGCATGATTTGGCACAAAGTTGGTAGAGGGATTGCAAAAAGTCATAGGGATGGGTGGGGTGGTGGGTTGACATGGATGGTATGAAGGACCATTGGGAGTGGATGGGGCCATCAGTTAGAATGAGCTGGCATGGTTGGGCATGCAGAGTGGGTGGGGGTGTTGAGGGGATGTGAGGGGTGAGGACTAGAGGGACTAATGCTTAATAAACTGCTGGGGTGAGAACCTAGGCAGGCCTTTTAAACAGCCCACCTTGGAACTTGACAACTAATGTGGCCACCTCCGATCTGCATCTGAGGGAGGTGGGCCTGACTGCACCCTGCACTCGCACTCCAACCCCAGGAGAGAAAATCACACCATCCAGGGCACCTTCTCGCAAGGCGGGTACGCCAAGCTCGAGCTACCCACCTTGGGAGCGAAAATCAAGTCTTAAAATCAGGAGCACATATTAGGAATTATTGGGTGAAAAATCCTTTAGGGCCCAATGATAACTCCAAGTTATATAACATACCCTGCACATTAATAAACGAGTACATTTAAACTGATACAAAAATATTCTATGACTGCAACTCTGCCTCTGTCTGTTTTGGACCTCCTACAGTCTGGTGCTGGTAATCAGTCCAACTTCTGGTGACACTAGAATTAACATGGTGGGTAATGATCTGGCATTGTGCTGGTTTTGGGGAACCTGAACTACCAAGGGTGGGGGTGAAAGAATTATGAATAATAAATTACAACAGGCACAGCTCTGACAAAGTTTCACCCTTGCACCTTGCTGTGAAAATTTGATTTGAGTTCCTGAAATAAGAGTATCTAGCCATTACTTCTCTTGTTTGCTTTTCACTTCCACTCTGAAACTTTTATATTTAGCCTGGTTCTCGGCTATATTCACCATCTGATATCTGTCACAAGCAGACTGTTCCTTCTTCATCTTAATTTCTATCACTTCTCTCATCTGGGTTTGTGCTGCCCTGGATTGGTTTGCCCTACCTTTCCCCCTTGTGGGAATACACCTTGAATGTGCTATAATGATCTCTTCTTCAAAGGCAGCCCATTATCCAGCTAGTCTTAGCTGCCAATCTTTGAGTCCAATTCATTTGGGTCAGAGCCATGCTTACCCTACTGAAGTTGGCTTCCCCCAGTTAAATATGCTAGTTCTGGATTGCTCCTCGTCCTTTATGACAATCAACATAAACCCTTCGATGCAATGATCACTGCCCCTATATGTTCCCCCACTGACACTTGATCCACTTGGCCCACCTCATTCCCAAGAACCAGGTCTAGCATTGCCCCTTTTCTTGTTGGACTGGAAACATACTGCCGCAGAAAATTCTCACACATTCTAGGAACTCTTGCCCATCTCTTCCCTTTATTTACCATAACTATGCCAGTCAATATCCTGAATGTTAAAGCGTCCTCCCCCCCCGCCATTATAAATACTCTATATTCTACTCTATGTTCATATTTAGTTTATAAAGTAAATGTGTATGGATCGCTTGCTATCAGTATGACAAAGTTACAAATTACCTGGGATACAGAATCAATGAAAGGCAACAATAATGCTACCCACAGTTTATAGCATGCAACCAAACACCTATAACTCTCACTTTAAATGTTAGTGTTGCATTTAATGACATCCAATGAAATAAGCAACTAGCCTCTGTACTATTTCCCTGTTCAAACATTAATAAGCTGTAATTGTAATGCTGGAGTACTTCTTAGTGAGATTGGTTAATGACACTGTGCCGAAAATGACAACTAGCACCATCCAGTTCTGTGAGCAGTGAACCTCATGTAAATGTTTGAGTTATAAGGCCAGTGAAGGTGCCTGGAGATACTAACATCTGTGTGACTGCAGCAAGCATTTTACAATTCAGTGGACCTTAAACAAACTGCAGATAGAAATCTGTTCAGTACACAAATTGGATTTTAACATACACTCAATTACTGCTTATTGTTCCAGCTGCTCAGAGTCAGTGGAACAAATCTCACAGAGGCAGTAAGGAATGTGTTCTTTCCAAGAGATGCAGACACAGTGGGAATCTTTTGTTCCTTTCCTTGAGATCAGAATTCTCCACAATAATCCTATTGAGGAAATTGTGAAAGGAGTCACTGACACGGAACACTCACATTAGAATATTTTTTAGCCCCTTTAGCTTAGCACAAGGCTAGACATCCCAAGAAGATCAGTCACGATCATATTGAAGAGCAGAGCAGGCTCAAAGAGCTGCATGGCCTATTCCGACTCCCATTTCTTTCTGGTTTTGTGAAGCACTAACCCACTAGACACAAAAATTAAAAGACAGATGGCTTAATTTACCTGTACCGTGGTTTGTTGGCATTTGTCATTTGTCATTTCATTTTGTTGACTGTATCAAAAGTTACACTAATTATCACTAATGAATCAACACATTGATTGGTTCCCCACTCAGTAACCAGTTGATTGACATACTTGACTTCCAATTAGATTGCAGGGAACGGACCGATTAAGGCAGCAGGACAAGGTAGGTCCATGCTCGAGGAGAGCATGGTGGTGGGCTGGGTGTTGTGGCAGCGGCTGTTTACGAGCTGGACGGGTGATGGAGATTTGATCCTGTAGAAGGGCTGCCTCAATCTTGGGGAGTGGGGTGGAGCGGACCCCATCAGGGGTGGGTGACCTTCCCAGAGGGTGTGGGGCTGGCGAGGTTGGGGTCTCCGGGGAGTGAGGGTAGGGCGTGGGTTGTGGTGGTGGGGAGTTGAGGTTCTGGGAATAGGATTACAGGACTGGGGATGGGACAGAGGCAGAATGGGGAGAAAGGGGATATTGGTAGTAGAGGCTTGTGTGGTGGTGGAGAACGGGAGTGTGCTAGGAAGGAGGATCAGAGGCTTGGAGGAAGGAGGTAGGAGGCCTGGGAAAGGGATCAGAAGTCTCTGGGGGAATTGGAGATTTGGATGAGGGTGTGTAAGTCGCAGGCCTTTGGGGGGGTGGGATTGAAAGCCTGGGAAAGGGACTGGAGGACTGGGAGTGGGATTGGAGGACTGGGAATGGGTTTGGAAACCTTGTAATGGATTGGAAGCTTCTCAGGAGTAATCAGAGGCCTGGGGAGTGTGGCACAGTTTGGGTTGTGTGTGAGGGAAAGTCAGTGGTCCCGTGTGAAAGTTCAGGATGGGTGCCTGATTGCAGAGTTTGCCCAGATAGGAAATGTGGGATCCAGCAGATAGATGTAAAGTCACTCCCCTCCACTGGCACTATTTCACCGAGGCAACCTCCCACCTAATTAAATACCTCTCCCCCACCCAAGGACCAAACTCACCACAGGGGATGGCACTAAATTCCTCCCCCTGTTTTGATTAGTTCTCGCTTGGATGTGCCTGTTTTTTTCCTGAAAACCCAGCCTGCAACAACGCTGAAAAACTGCGTGACAACGACACTTTTAAAAACAGAAGATGCTTGAAATACTCAGCAGGTCAGGCAGCATCTGTGGAGAGGGGAACAGAGTTAACATTTCAGATTGGTGACCTTTCATCAAAACATTTTTTTATTAATTCATGAGATGTGGGAGTCGCTGGCTAGGCCAGCATTTATTGCCCATCCATAATCGCCCTTGAGAAGGTGGCGGTGAGCTGCCATCTTGAACCACCACAGTCCATTAGTGTAGCTACATCCAGAGTGCAGTTAGAAGGGAGTTTCAGGATTTTAACCCAGTGGCAGTGAGGGAATGGTAATATATTTCCAAGTCAGGGTAATGTGTGGCTTGGAGGGTTCTTTGCAGGTGATGGCATTTCTATGCATCTGCTGCAGTTGTCCTAGGTGGTAGAGGTCACAGGTTTGGAAAGTGCTGTTGAGGGAGCCCTGGTGAGTGGTTGCAGTGCATCTTGAAGATGGTACACACTGCTGCCACTGTGCGTCAGTGGTGGAGGGAATGAATGTTTAAGGTGGTGGATGGGGTGCCCACAAGCTGCTATGTTCTGTTGAGCTTCTTGAATGTTTTAGGAGCTGCACTCATCCAGGCAAATGGTCAGCATTCCTTCACATTCCTGATTTGTGCCTTGTAAATGGTGGTCAGGCTTTGGAGAGTCAGGAAGTGAGTTACCCGCCGCAGAATTCCCAGCCTCTGACCTGTTCTTGTAGCCGCAATATTTATTTGGCTGGCCTAGTTCAATTTCTGGTCCATGGTAACCCCCAGGATGTTGACAGTGGGGTATTCAGCGATGGTAAAGCCATTGAACAACAAGGGGAGATGGTTAAATTCTCTCTTCTTGGAGATGGTGACTGTCTGTCACTTGTTGACGCGAATGTTATTTGGTCACAGCCTCACCCCTTCTCCTTTGTTTGGGCTGGTTATCTGCCCACCTTCCCATCTCCGTTAAAGGCAGAAGTGGGTGAATTGATGGGTTGGGATTCTAGTCTTTTTTTTTGGATAAAATTTTCCATTAAAAATTCCAGCATTGTCCTGAATGTAATTCTCATTAACTAAACGGAAATCCTGCTGGATCGATAAAACATTCCATGGATCAGTTCCCTTGCCAAGTGGAGTATGTAAAGTTGGTCCATCCAGGACAAAGCCGCCCTGCTTGATTGGCACCCCATCCACCACATTCACTCCCTCTACCGCCGAGGCACAGTAGCAGCAGTGTGTACCATCTACAAGATGCACTGCAGGAACTCACCAAGGCTCCTTCAACAGTAGCTTCAAACAGTAACCAACAACTGCCACAAAAATCAAGCAACTGAATCTGTCATCACTTTTTCCCAAGCTTACTATTTACCGATTAACAACTAGCTTTGACCTTTCAATTTTTTTTTTCAAGAATGCTGACTGGCAATGAACACAACCCCGAAGTAGACAATTAAAAATATTGTTTTGAAAACAGAATGCACATGTGAAAAATTCAACAGGTCAACAAAATTACTCATCTCGGCAACAATTCTTTTCACTTCGTGGGCCTCCCTTCTGTAGGGGCCTTAGGTTTGTGCAGCATTATCTTCTTGGGATCTTGTCTGTTTGTCTGGTGGTTTCTGAGCATGCGGAACCTGACTGCACTGTCAATGTCCCTCAGCCTTTTGCCTGCAATACTAAGGGATTGAGAAAGGCCATTGGCCTGAAACATTAACTCTTTCTCTGACTCCAGATAATTGGAGTCCAACACACCCTGTTAAAAATGAACGTAGCTCTGTCTTGAAAACCCTGAATGCTTATTTTTAAGTGGAAATTCAAAACGGCTTCACGTATTAGCTGTGGCTCTGTTACCCTGGCCTCCGAATCACAAGGTGCAGGGTTCAAGTTCCACTGCAGGACTTAGAGCGCAAAAAAACAAGAGGGACACTCCAGTGCAGTGTTGAGGGCATGCTGCATTGTCAGAGATGTCGGGTGGAATTTTCCAACCCCCGCCGTCCAGTCCTGCCAAAAGTCAATGGACCTTTGGCTGGGCTGCCGGATATCCAGCGGCAGGTCCCATCACAATGGGGCCGGAAAATCCCGGTCGTTGTCTTTTGGATGCGATATTAAGGAAAAGCCCCTTGGTGGATATAAAATATCCCGTGGCAATATTCCCAAGAAGAGCACGAGATTTATGCCGGGTGTCCTGGTCAATATTTGTCCCTCAATCAACTTAAAAAACACAGATTATTGGTCATTGTCACATTGCTGTTTGTGGGATCTTGCTGTGTGCAAATTGGCTGCCGTATTTCCTGCACTACAACAGTGGTTGCACTTCATAAGTACTTCATTGGCTAGAAATTGCTTTGAAACATCTGGTGGTTGTGAAAAATACAATATTAATGTGCCTTTCTTTGAAAGACAGCATCTCTGACAGTGCAGCATTCCTTCCATATTGCACTGGAGCTCAAGCCTAGTTTATTGCTCAAGTCTTTGGAGTAGTTCTTAAACACACAACCACATGTAATATAAAAGCTACTTACCACGGATGCTGGAAAACTGAAATCAAGACCTTTTGATGAAAATTTATTGGCCTGAAATGTTAACTTTGCCTCTCTCTCCACCAATGCTGCCTTGTCTGCCAAGTATTTCCAGCATTTTCTGTTTTTATTCCTGAGTGCAAAACCTTCTGACTCAGAGGCTAGAGTAAGACCCATAAGATCATGAGATGTAGGAGCAGAAGTAGGCCATTCGGCCGATGGAGCCTGCCCCACCACTCATTGAGATCATGGATGGTCTGATAACCCTCAACTCCACTTTCCTGGCTTTTCTCCATCACCTTTGATTCCTTTACTGATTAAAAATCTGTCTAACTCAGCCTTGAACATGCTGAATGAACCAACCTCTACAGCCCAGATTCACTACCCTCCGAGAGCAAAAGTTCCTCCTCATCTCTGTCTTAAATGGGCAACCCCCTTACTTTGCCCTCTGGTCCTAGACCCTCCCACAAGGGGAAACAATCTCTCATCCACTGAGCCGCAATGAGAGCTTTATGTGTCACGCAACCTCCTGGTAACATGTACCCACCTAATCCAGTCATCTGTAGCTGACCTACTATGTGTGACCTTCCATTTAGTTCTCTATCCAACACCTTTATGAAGCTGAAGAGTGCAGAGCAGTTGCGAACGTGTTCTCCTGTTCCACAGATTCTTAACAGTAGACTGATTGATTTTAATTACAGCGAGGAACATCCTCCAAGCACTGTTATTTGTGCATTCGTTAATGTGTCTGAATGTTAACAAGATCGTAAAAAATCCGGCATTTGTGAACAATGCACAAAGAAAGTTGAACTCCCAAGACTTCAGGGGATGGGGATGGGGATGGGGGCAAAGAGAGGGGATGGAATTATCTACACCAGCAGTGCAAAACACACATAGCAAGTTGGTGGCTAATGTTTCACCGTGGCCACTTTCATTCCCTGAAGCTCACAGAACATTAGTTCGAACTCTTGTCCAAGGCTCATTCCTTCATCTCACTGCATCATTTTCTTGGGACTGGATTCTCCTTCCAGTCAGTTCCTGTGTCCTGCACCCATCCCCTAAAGGGAAGCTGTCGCTCCTTGGGATTTTCATGGAGATATCCTCACAATTGACATGGACACAGATTCCCTACCCAATTAAGGGCAGCAGGTGGGCCCTTGGAGCTGGAGGGCCAGTTAGTGGCCTTCCAACTTGAGAGGAGCAGCAGGCTGTAGTAGAGGGTAAGTAATGGAGAGGGTACTTCAAAATGGAAGTGCCCCTTCACCGACCTTTTTGAAAGCTTTAAATAAAAAAAAAAATGGTCCCTGCATCTAGACCATCTCTGTTGGAGGGGATCCCTCTTCAGGGCTCTCTGACTGTCACACAGCGGCAGGCAGGGAAGGCCTTTATGACTGGCTAAAGTGCTTCCCCTCCACCTCCACTCCCGCCAAGCCACCTCCGGGCATTAAACTTCACCCCTCCATCCACCCATCCCTACCAGTTCAGGAAACTGAAAGGCCACCTGGAAAATTTCAGTCGGTCCCAATAATTGCTGTTAATGAGGCTCTTAACTAACCTAATGGGCCTCATGGGGACGTCAAAAATAGCTGGTGCTGGGAACGGGGTCAGGAAACTTGCATACGCCTTCCGTCTGCATTCCCTTCTCCAGGGAGCCCAAAAATCCTGCCCTCCGTTTGAAATTAAAAACCTTGGCAATGTTTTCCAAGTCAATGGAAAATAAAAACCAGTGGAGTGTAAGATCATCTGTGAGCCTTATTCATGTCACTGATATAGACCTATTTCAGCTCCCTTTGATTTCAGAAAAAAATTGAGAAGCCTTTTATGAAACAGATTGTATATTTTAACAATTAATTCATGACAATTTAGGTTTGCTCCCAGTTTTTACATGTTTCCTATTTCACGTGTCAGTTGTCTAAATGTATTCCATACATCAGGAATTGTTGGAACCACTACTTGGCTTATGAACTCTCGTGTCAGTCAATATTGGCCTACCAAATACAATCATAGCGTTCTGAAGCACTTGACACCCGCCTGATACACTAAGTGGTTCTGCTCTTTATTCTGACATCACTGTAATGAGCCAAATTGAACTTAAGTCCAAATTTAATTTGTGTGAAGCGAGCACAAATCCCCTCTGCAAATGGAATGGCAACAAACTGTAACTGCAAATTGAGAAAAATGCAAGCCAGCATGTTCTTTAAAGATCTGAAAGCCATAGCCACATACAAACTGATCTTCCATTTTGCTGCTGTGGTTAAATTGGATTCTGTGCCTTTGAAAAAGGAAATAGCCAAAGTCCTTGATTTTGTTGAAGAAAAATCTCACAAGCAATTAGAAAGAGAAATGAAGGAATTTGGCATTTGTATATTTTTCCATAGGTCAGAGGCTGGGAGTTCTGTGATGAATACATTTCCTCCTGACTCCCCAAAGCCTGTTCACCATCTACAAGGCTCAAGTCAGAGCGTGATGAAATACTCTCCTCTTGCCTGGATGAGTGTAGTTCTAACAATACTCAAGTGTTAATATCTTGTCAACTATATTGTACAGGTTTGTTAATGCCATGTCAATTACATTGTTAAGGTTAAGAGAAACAGATGATGTATATTAATTGTCTTTGAACACATATAAATTAGGGATCTTTCAAGATTGGTGGGCACTGCGGGGGCTGGAGTGCATTGTCAGCCCTGGTAATGATATTTTGGTTTGATTCGGTAAGTTTCCTTTTTCATTTTGATTTTTGTTAAATTGCCCCACCAGGGGCTGTCACCACCACTCATTAATTTGCTCTACTGATCATTTGTTTTATTCAAAAAGAGAATATAAATTGGGGACGGCTGGGACACTGGGTTGGGCAGGAGGAGAGCTGTGAGACTGAATAAAGTCAATAAACTATCTCAATGAAGAAAACCTCTGGGTATAGGTTTCAGCTTTTCCAATTGGCTTGGATCTTATTAGCATCAAGAATCTCAACACTATCCAGGACAAAGCAGAAGGTACATCAACATAGGTGCACCTTCTCACCAGCTTTTCAACAACATTTTTAAAAAAGCAAAAAATGTAAACAAGCCTCTGCAGTGGGGTGTGTGTCCATGGGGCAGGTTAACCCTCCACAGGAGGGCCTTTAGCTGCACCTTCACCCCAGGTGGGCAGAGAGAGCCTGCAAGCCTGTCTGGAGTGCTGTGCACCTGGCCTGCTAATGGGTGCTTGCATCCATGCAGTTAAACTGGCCTGTTGTATCAGGAAACTGGAGACTGACTCAAAATTCCCACTCAGCCTCTGATTACTGCCCTTCATGAGGCTCTTGATGAGCTTAATTGGCTGCTCTCCACATGGGGTCAGGCAGTCCTGCAAAGCCCTGAGCCTGACTCTAAAATTGCTGTGTCAGGAATGGGTACGGAAGCCCGGCATGCTGGCCCACACCAGTTTTGTCAGGAACAAAAGCAAAAATACCTGGAAAAACTCAGCAGAAGAGTCATTTGGACTCAAAGCATTGACTGTGTTCCTCGCCACAGATGCTGTCAGACCTGCTGAGTTTTTCCATGTATTTTTGTTTCTGTTTCGGATTTCCAGCGTCCACGGTTTTTTGCTTTTATCTCAGTTTTGTCAGGCGCTGTCTGCGCCCGTTGCCAATCACCCTGGGGCCTGAAAGTTCTTCCCCAAATACCAGCCAACAGCCAACCAGGACCATTCACACCATAGTTCTGAAATGACTGATGAGCTGCATAATCGGTAAACAAACAATGAAATCATAGGAATTGCTGCTCAGGGGAGTGCATAACTGAGAGCCTTTAATTTAAAGGATTGGCTGAGACACTTGCAAGATCTTGGTTGCTGGCATTCATCGACTTATGTCAGCTACCCGGATCCTCGCTCATCCCTGCTGCCAACCTCAGCCTGATTCCTACTGAATCTTAAGTACTCCAGCCCAGAGCTCCGTCCTTAGCAAAGGGAGGCATATAATTTACAAGCTACTGCAGTGAGTGCACATATTGAAAATAAACTGATATTTCTATCTCACCAGCTTCCATTAAAACGCTAATAAAATGCATCAAATGATTGGCTGTAATTAATCCGTTATCACTTCTGAGTAGGAAATCTTGTCATTTGCCCATTCATATTTCATCCCTTCATATAATTCATAAGTTCACAAAGTTATTTTGCATGCCTTGTATGCCTGATCTCCAAATTAAGAGCACTTGATGTGGAATGCCAGAACTGTCAATTTGTTAAAATTATGAATGAAAAATTCAAAGCCTCGCATGGCAGGGATATGATCAAATGGCATTTGGATGCTTCTCTAATCTCTGACTACTCTTGTGATATTTTTTAGCACTTGATGTACCACATTTTGCACTACTAATGGAATCACTTATTCAATACGGTATCTGACACATTACAACAGTGCAATAATTCTGTGAGACTCATCCGGGAGCCCATGGCACAAAACTCATTATTATTTAGCTTGTGAAGTAGACTAATCCGCAGAAATCCACACTGCCCTGTCCTCTTATTTAAAGATGGAGGTGTATCTGAACTTAAGGTTGCCAACCCTCCATGATTACACTGGACTCTCCAAGAATTAAAGAATAAACTCCGGGGCAGTTCTGCGAAAAACCTGGGAGGAACATTTTTGAGACACTTAGAAGAATTGTATTTCATTTTTTTCATTTACTGCCGCCCACTAGCCCTCTCCCCCACTCCCCCGGCGCTCCCCTCCCATCCCTATCCCCGACCTCCCCCAACCTGCTTCCTTTTAACTGGCCTTAATAAGCCTTTTTATGAGCCTCAGTGGCTTCTTGCCTCGTGGGGTCTGTGTCTTGTATTGCAAAACCTGAGCATTTTGTTATGTTGCCCTCTCTGCTGCCCTCTCTGATCTAAATAAAATTAGTTCAATAATGGCTGCTGGCTGTGAGTCCACATGTTAATCTTTTCTCAGTGCAATATGCAACAGAGAGATGAGGGCGAGGCTGGAATAGAATTCTTTTTTGCACATCATTTGAGAAATTAAAGGGTGAAGAACATTCTGACACATACCTGGAACTCCTAAAGTTGACTTGAGGATGTCTAAGTGCTTTGAAAGATTGCTCCACGCGTGCACATTGTATTCAGGTACACATTGAGTCAGTATGTAATTGAAAACACTGAAGACATATTTGGGGGCAATGGGGAAATTCAACCCTGACAAATAGGACTGGTGTAAGTATGAACAAAGGTTACACGTTTGGCTGAAAGTGAATAAAATAGTAGATGAGAATAAAGTAAATGTTTCCCTCACCATAATGGAGCTAGGTTCTTTTGATATAGTTTTTAACTATTGTTGTCCGAGGGTTTGGAATATATTGAAACTAATGAAATTCTGACTCATATTACGGCATGACTAAGAATGAAATTGCGCTGAGAGTTATGTTCCATCAAAAGAGGCAGCTGTCAAGTGAGACTGTAGCAGATTACATTCTCGAATGAAAGAAACGCTCTCATCACCGTGGGTATGGCAAGAACTTAGAAATCAACTTTAAAGACACCTTCATAGGAGGCCTAAGGAACAATAAAATCCAGGCCAAGCTTTTGCGCAAAGGCAATAAGCTGATGTGGATGAAGGCCTGCACTGAGGCCACGGTCATGGAAATGGCAGAAAGAGATAGTTGCTAATTGAAATGGGGCTCTTTTCCTGAGCTGACAGGAGGGGTCCACTGGTTTTCAGCGAGATGCAGGCCAAGTGCAGAGTTAGTAATTTAGATTGTACCATAGCCATGGTAAAGCCACCAACCAATTAACTGCTCCCATTTCCAGTCAAATTGTTATGCCTGTGGGGAAGTTGGTCATATCCGGATGACACACAGGACCAGAGGAAACAGTAATACTAAAAGTCATTTTAAAGCTTCAGGTCACAGCCATGTATCAGATCAAGATTATGGTAGATCCAAAGCTAGCTCAGGAGTCTGGAAATCATCAAATGAGCATATGATAGATGAGGAAACAGAAGCTGATGTTATCGAGCAGGAAGATCAAGTGTTGTGCTCAGTCAAAGAGCAAGATAAACAGAAGATGGGAGTAATTACGCTGAAGATACAGTTCCAGCACCCTAGGTAAAAATTAAATATTTGTGAAACAAATGCCACAACTTACTTTCATGATTGATACAGCTGTACATATGTCTGTTAACTCAGAGGAGAGTACAAGAAGTCCCTAGGTCACATTCCCTTTTGCAACACTGGTGTGAAACTGACTAGTTACTCTATTAATAGTATTCCAGTGTTAGATGAAGTTACTGTTATGGTGGAATACAATGGTACATCCTATTACTTGCTATTGGTAGTAGTAGTAAGGAACAGAATCTCCCTGATGGGAAGGAATTAGCTTAAGAAAATATGGTTAGACTAGGTCAAGTTATTTAAAGTAGGTACCAATAAGATTACATCTGACATTAAGGAAATGCTAAGAGGACACAAAGTGGTCTTTGAGTAAGGAGGGACCAAAAGCAAAATTAGCCATCAGCACAATATGAAACACCGTAAGTCAGCAGATCATGCAAATATGAACGTGCTTACAAGATTTCCCGTGAAGACTGGTTCATTTCTAGCCATTGAGTTACCTGTGAATTACTTTACATGCATACATGACATGCCAGTGTCTGCCAGAGAAATTAGTGAAGAAACACACAAGAATGTGATGCTAAGTAATGTGCTCGATTTTATCATGAATAGTTGGCCTAAAGAGTGTGGTGATGAGAAACTGTAGGAGTATTTCACATGTAGAAACGAACTGTGTGTAGATCAAGGCTGCCTCCTATGGGGCTTAAGGGTTATTGTTCCACCAAATTTAGAGAGAGATTGTTAGAGGAACTTCATCAAAAACGCATATGGAATAGACTATATGAAGACAGTAACAAGGAGCTATTTTTGGTATCCAAATGTTGATAGAGATATTGAAAAGTTGGTGAGAAGTTGTGGTGTGTCTCAGAATGGGAAATGATGCATTCCATGGTCAAACACAAAAAACCTAGGGGGGTGAGTGCATGTTGATTTCTTTGAAGTGGAAGGGAAGGAGTACTTTGTTTTGATCGATAGCTATAGCAAGTGGATAAATATTGAGTCTGTACCTGATACTACAAGTGCCAAAACTATTGAGGTTTTGAGAAGTTGGTTTGCAATTTATGGGTCACCATAAGTGTTGGCATCAGATACTGGTCCACAATTTACATTAGAAGTTTTGAAAATATTTTTGAGTAAGAATGGAGTGAAACAATAATAAATAATACCACCATATCACCAAGCATTGAATGGTGCTGCAGAAAGAAGCGTACAGATTGTGAAGAGGTCTTTGGAAAACTATTTGCTTGGTGACAATCCAGGCAGTAATTTCCATGTTTCTCTTTGACACAGATTAGACCATTTTCTGTTCTCTTACAGAATAACCCCACAGCCCACAACAGGTTGCTCACTTTACAAGTTAGTGTTTAAACACACTCTTAGGACAATGTTTAGCTTACTTTAGCTTGATGTCAAAAGCAAAGTAAGAGGAAAGCAAAACAAAGTGAAGATAAGTCATGATACACCTGGCATGGAACTTCGAGAGTTCAGTGCTGGTCAGAAGACCTTGGTGGAAAACCACTGAGATGATAAGGAAAAGTGTGTGATTGGAATGGTAAAGAGACTGGATGCACTCACATATCTAGTGAAGATTAGAGAAAAATTCTCTCCATCTCATGAAGATCATTTGCTTGAAAGAGGAAGCCGGACAAAGGGAGAACATGAGAAACCTCCTACAACCAAAATCCCTCCTTCAGCCCAAAGTGAAAGTCAGAAAGAAAGTGAAAGTTTGCCAGTATCACAGAATCCTCCAGTTGAGCTGTGAGTCAGGGTCTTTGATTAAGACAAATCAATCAACGTGACAGTCCCAATCATTAAGTGGAGTTGGTAGTCAAAGTCAAAGTTCAATTTGACACAGTCAGAGACGTTGAGAGCAGAGTCAAGCTAATGGAAATGGAAGGAGATACCCAGACAGAAAGAGAAAGAAGCCAGAAAAGCTAGAGAGGTTAAGGATGTAGGAAGGAGGAAAAATAAACTGTTATTTTCATTATTTCTTGTCAAATGATGAAATTTTTGTTCAACACATACTAATTTTAAAGAAAAACATTTTTTTTATATGTAAAGTATTGGTTAATTTAGGTCATAAATGTTTTGGTTAGGATTACAGTAAAAACAAATAAGCAACCCATCCTGCTAAAACTTTCAGGTATTCTTGATGTTAGTTTATATTCCGCGAATTTAATACATGTACCATTTTTTCATTTTAATGTATAAACTGTTTTTTTTAAGTGGGTAGGGAGTGTAGCATATTGCAAGATTGAAGTACCCTCTCTGCTGTCCCCTCTGTTGAGGAGGTGTAAATAAAGTTAGCTTAATAATGACGGCATACAGCTGAGCATGTTTTAATCTTACCGAATGCAATACACAACAGCCTGGCAATCCAACTGGGCCCTGAGCTGCCTCTTCTAGAATGGTCGCTGCTCTAAACAGGGTCAGGAAATTGGCATGCTAGCCAGCACAGGTATTTCAATTTCAATGTACTTTATTGTCCAAAAGGAAATTTGTTCCAGGTACATTGCCTGTTTGTTAAAAAAATTATATACAAATGAATTGTAACAATAAAAGAAAGAAAATTACCCCATCGCAGAGATATAACCTTGATCAAAATATGTATTAAAAACTATTCCAATACATTAAAATACTCAGTCAGTGAGTCCCATCTGAGTTCTTATCCTCATCCATACATCAAACTCCTGTTAAGAGTTCTTGTAGAGAAGGACACAAACAAGTTCAGGAAGTGAGGAATCTGAGGGATTGTAGCCTTTTCCCTGAATGCAACCAGTAGTAATATTGAGACAGGGAGTGATTCTCATTAATCATGACACTCTTTACTTTCATCAAAATTCTTTGAGAGCAGATTTCGCTAAGCAAGCTTTGCTCATCAGATACCTTTCCTGCTTAGTTTGTACTTCATCCGCCTTGGTTTATTCGTCTATTGGTTGTAAATCATTGGAGTCGGGTAAAATGTTATTGGTGCGATTGGAGATGGAAAGTTACTTGGTGAAACCTCCAGGAATACAGTCAATCAGAGTTCAACAATGACCTGAAAGGATACATTTTACTGGGCATATCTTAACAATAATATGGTTGGTAATTTGAAGTAATTCCTTTGTGATAACTGTACTGAAAGTATACACAATCCTGTGGAAGTCCAATATAAAATTAAATTAGCTCCATTGAGATTGTATCAGAATCGTTTATGCTGTGGGAGTTACTGAGAGCTTTCATGGTCATCAGTACGGTCATTGTGGAAGAGTTTACAGACTGTGCCTGGATCATTCAGGCCATGAGCCTGACTAAATTCCCCAGAAGGGTCCCAGTGTTTTTTTCTAAATTTAATTAACTACGATTATTCTAAGTTCTCCCTTTTGGGCAATTTTTGCAACATAGGAACATAGGAGTAGGAGTAGGCCATTCAGTCCATCGAGCCTGCTCCACCAGTCAAACAGATCATGGCTGACCATCGACCTCTACGCCATTTTCCCCCACTATCCCCATATCTCTCGGTGTCATTAGTATCCAGAAATCTATTGATTGTGTCTTGAATATGCTCAATGATTGCACTTCCACAGCCCTCTGGGGTAGAGAATTCCAAAGATTCACCACCCTTAGAATGAAGAAATTCTTCCTCATTTCAGTCTTAGATTGCCTTCCCCTTATTCTGAGAATATGTCCCCTGGTTCTAGATTCACCAGCCTGGGGAAACACCCTATCTACATCTACCTTCTCACACCTTGTAAGAATTCTGTACATTTCAATGAGATCACCTCTGATTGCATCACTTTGCTGAGAGTGTACCATAGGCCTCCAAACAGTCAGGAGGAGATAGAGGAGCAGATATGTAGGCAAATCTCAGAGGAGTGTAAAAATAATAAGGTAATAATAGTAGGGGGTTTCAACTTCCCTAACATTAACTGGGATAGTCTTCGTGTGAAAGGCTTAGAGTGGGCGGAATTCTTAAAGTGCATCCAGGAGAACCTTTTGAGCCAGCACGTAGAAAGTCCCACAAGAGAAGGGGTGGTACTGGACCTAATCTTAGGGAATGAAGCTGGGCAAGTGATAGATGTGTCAGTGGGGGAGCCTTTTGGGGATAGTGACCATAACTCTGTAAGATTTAAGATAGTTATGAAAAAGGACAAAGATGGTTCTGAATTGGGGGAAGGCCGATTTCAATATGATAAGATAGGATCTGGCCAAAGTAGACTGGGAGCAGCTACTTGTAGGAAAGTCTACACCGGACCAGTAGGAGTCATTTAAAAAGGAAATAGTGAGAGTTCAGGGCCAACATGTTCTCGTAAAGGTGAAGAGTAGGACCAACAAGTCCAGGGAACCTTGGATGTCATGGGCTATAGAGAATTGGATAAGGGAAAAAAAAAAGATTTAAGGCAAATACAGAGGCCTGAAAACAGCAGAAGCCCCAGAGGAGTATAGAAAGTGTAGGGGGTACTTAAAAAAAATAATTAGGAGAGCAAAGAGGGGGAATGAAAAAACACTGGCGGGCAAGATAAAGGAAAATCCCAAGGCATTTTATTAATGTATTAAGGGTAAGAGGATAACCAGGAAAGGATTAGGGCCAATTAGCAACTAAAGTGGCAATCCGTGCTCAGAGCTGGAGGGTGTAGGTGAGGTTTTAAATGATTACTTTTCATCTGTGTTCACTATGGAGAAGGATGATGTAGGTGTAGAAATCAGGGAGGGGGACTGTGATATACTTGAACAAATTAGCATTGAAAGGGAGGAGATATTAGCTGTTTTAGCAAGCTTTCAAGTGGATAAGTCACCAGGCCCAAATGAGATGTATCCCAGGCTGCTTTGTGAGGCAAGGGAGCAGATTGCAGGGGCTCTGATACAAATTTTCAAATCCTCTCTGGCCACAGGAGAGGTGCCAGAGGACTGGAGGACAGCAAATATAGTACCTTTATTCAAGAAGAGTAGTAGGGATACACCAGGTAATTACAGACCAGCGAGCCTAACATCAGTGGTAAGGAAACTGTTGGAAAAATTTCTGAGGGACAGGATTAATCTCCACTTGGAGAGGCAAGAATCAATCAGGGATAGTCGGCATGGCTTTGTTAGGGGGAGATTATGTGTAATAAATTTGAGTGAATTTTTTGAGGAGATGAATAGTTGTGTAGATGAGGGTAGTACAGTTGATGTCTACATGGACTTCAGTAAGGCTTTTGATAAGGTCCCGCATGGGAAAGTGGTCAAGAAGGTAAGAGCCCATGAGATTCAGGACAATTTGGTAAATTGGATCCAAAATTGGCTTAGTGGCAGAAGGCAGGGGGTGATGGTCAAAGGTTGTTTTTGTGATTGGGAGCCTATGATGAGTGGTGTACCGCAGGGATTGGTGCTGGGACCCTTGCTATTTGTAGTGTAAATTAATGATTTTGATGTGAATATAGGAGGTATGATCAGTAAGTTCACAGATGACATGAAAATTGGTAGTGTCGTAAGTAGTGAGGAAGAAAGTCTTAGATTACAGGACGATATGGGTGGGCTGGTAAGATGGGCAGAGCAGTGGCAAATGGAATTTAATCCTGAGAACTGTGAGGTGATGCATTTTGGGATGACTAACATAGCAAGGAAATACACAATGAATGGTAGGCCCTAAGAAGGACAGGGGATCAGAGGGACCTTAGAGTACATAGCCATAGATCCCTGAAGGCAGCAGTACAGGTAGATAAGCTGGTTAAGAAGGCTCGTGGGATACTTGCCTTTATTAGCTGAGGCATAGAATATAAGAGCAGGGAGGTTATGTTGGAGCTGTATAAAATGCTAGTTAGACCACAGCTGGAGTACTGTGTGCAGTTTTGGTCACCACACTATGGGAAGGATGTGATTGCACCAGAGACGGTGCAGAGGAGATTCACCAGGATGTTGCCTGGGCTGGAGCGTTTCAGCTATGAAGAGAGATTGGATAGGCTAGGGTTATTTTCCTTAGAGCAGAGAAAGCTGAGGGGGGGACCTGATAGAGGAATGCAAAATATGAGGGGCAAAGATAGGAAGAAACTTTTCCCCTTATCGGAGGTGTCAATAACCAGGGAGCATAAATTTAAGGTAAGGGACAGGAGATTTAGAGGGAAATTGAGGAAAAATTTTTTCACACAGAGGGTGGTTGGAATCTGGAACACACTGCCTGAGGGCGTAGTAGAGGCAGGAATCCTCACAACATTTAAGAAGTATTTAGATAAGCACTTGAAACGCCATAGCATACAGGGCTATGGGCCAAGTGCTGGAAAATGAGATTAGAATAGATAGGTGCTTGATGGCTGACATGGACACGATGGGCCAAAGGGCCTGTTTCTGTGCCGTATAACTCTATGACTCTATGACTCATTCTTCAAAGCTCTAGAGAATAAAGGCCCAGTTTCTTCAATCTCTCCTCATAAGACAATCCTGCCATCCCAGGGACTAGCCTGGTGAACCCCTATTGCACTCCCTCCAAAGCAAGTATATCATTCCTTAGATAAGGAGTTCAAAATTGCACACACTACTCCAGGTGCGGTCTTACCAATGCTCTGTACAACTGCAGCAAGACATCTTTACTCCTGTAGTCAAATCTCCTTGCGATGAAGGCCAGTGTACCATTTGCCTTCCTAATTGCTTGCTGCACTTGCATGCTAGCTTTTAGTGACTCATGGACAAAGACACTCAGGTCCCTTTGAACATCAACACTTCCCAACCTCTCACCATTTAAGAAATATTCTGCCTTTCTGTTTTTCTTTTGACGGAAGTGGATAACTTCACACTTGTTCACATTATATTCCATCTGTCATGTTCTTGCCCACTCACTTAGCTTGTCCAAATCCCCATGAAGTTTCCTTGCATCCTCCTCACAACTTACATTCCCAACTAGTTCTGTGTCATCAGTAAATTTGGAAATATTGCACTTGGTCCCCTTATCCAAATCATTTATATTGACTGAGAACAACTTTGGCCCCAGCACTGATCCTTGTGGTACCCTACTAGTCGCAGCCTGCCATCCTGAGAATGGCCCGTTTATTCCTACTCTCTGTTTTCTGTCTGTTAATCAATTCTCCATCCATCCATGCCAGTATATTACCCCTAGTCCTATGTGCTCTAATTTTGTTTACTAACCTCCCTTGAGGGACCTTATCAAAAACCTTCTAAAAATCCAAATATGCCACATCCACTGGTTCTCCTTTATCTATGCTACAAGTAACATCGTCAACAAACTCCAACAGGTTTGTCAAATATGATTTCCCTTTCATAAATTCATGTTCACTCTGCCCAATCATATCATTATTTTATGTGTTCAGTTATCACATCCTTTATAATAGATTCTAGCATTTTTCCTACGGCTGACATCAAATTAACAGGTTTGTAGCTCTCCGTTTTCTATCTCCCTCCCTTCTTGGATGGTGGGGTTACATTTCTACTTTCCAGTCTGCAGGAACCTTTCCTGAATCATTAGAATATTGAAAAATAAATACCAATGCATCCATTATCTCTATAGCCACTCCTTTCAACACCTTGAGGTGTATTTCATTTGGTCCAAGCGATTTATCAACCTTCAATCCAATTAATTTTTTGAGTACTGCCTCTTTATTGATACTAATGTCTTTTGGTTCCTCATTCTCGCAAGTCCTTCGGCTCCCTAGTATTTCTGGGAGATTTTCTGTTTCTTCCTCTGCGAAGACAGACACAAAATAATTGTTTAGTTTTTCTGCCATTTCCCTATTCTCCATTATAAATTCTCCTGTCACCACCTGTAATGGACCCACGTTTGCCCTTGCTAATATTTTCCATTCCACATACCTAAAGAAGCTTTTACAGTCCCTGTATGTTTCTCACTAGTTTGCATTCAGATTCCCTTTACCCTTTCTTTATCAGTTTCTTGGTCCTCCTTTGCTGGATTCTAAATTGCTCCCAATCCTCAGGTTTACTACTTTTTCTGGCAACCTTATAAGCCACTTCCTTTGATCTAATGTGACCTTTAACTTCTTTTGTTAGCCATGGTTGATTCACCTTTCCTGATGGGTTTTGTGTCTTATAGCAATGTATGTTTGTTGCCCATACACTGTCAAATATTTTAATGTTTTCTCCAAATCCATCATAGCCAATGTGCCCCTCATACTTTCATAGTTTTCTTTATTCAGATTTAAGACCTTAGGTTGGATTTTCTAGCCACCATGGGGGATGCGACAGCCCAGCCAAAATTCTATTGACTTTTGGCAGGGCCGGGTGATCCCGGTGATGGGCGGGGCCAGAAAATCCCACCCTTAGGTTCAGAATAAACTATATCACTTTCGAACTTAATGTAAAATTCCATCAAATTATGGTCACTATTTCCTAAAAGGCTCCTTTACTGCAAGGTTATTAATTAGCCCTTTCTCATTACATAATACTAAATCTAAAATAGCCCAATCCCTTGTTGGTTCTTCAACGTACTGCTCCAGAAACCCATCTCGTACACACTGCAGGAATTTATCCTCCACAGCATTGGTGCTAATTAGGTTTAGCTGGTCTATATGTAAGTTGAAGTCGCTCATTGTTGCTGTATTATCCATGTTACAGGCAGCTCTAATTTCCTGAATTTGAATTCTTGATTTGATTCACTGCAATGCATGAGATAGCGAAAAGGTAAAAACTGAGGCCCTTCAAAAAATTAAAGGCCCGAGGATTTCTCAATAACAACAACAACTTGCATTTATATGGCACCTTTAACACGGTAAAATGTCCCAAGGCATTTCTCGGGAACATTATCAAACAAAATTTGACGCTGAGCCACATAAGGATCTTTTAGGACAGGTTACCAAAAGCTTGGTAAAAGAGGTTGGTTTTAAGGAGCATCTTGGAAGAAGTGGGTATCTGAAGAGGCAGGGAGGCCTAGGGAAGGAAGTTCAGAGCTCAGGGTCTGGCAGCTGAAGCCACAATGGCAATCGGCGGGGTGACAAAAATTGTGGATGCGCAAATGGCCAGAATTGGTGGAGAGTTGAAATCACAGAGTGTTGTAGGTCAGGAAGGGGTTAACAGGGATGGGGAAGTCTGAGGCCATGGAGGGATTTGAAAAAGGAGGATGAGAACTTCTTTTGATGAACCAGGAGCCAATGCAAGCACAGGGGTGATTATGAATGGAACTCGGTTAAGAAAACAGTTTGGAGATGGGGGATGGGGAGGGTGGGGGATTGGTTGCGCATGCCTGGTTGAAATGTTCACAGTTCAAGCTTTGAAAGCAAAATAATATTCCCATTTTATCTTTCCTCTGTTGGTACGGACATCGAAATGGGAAACTATTATGTTAGTTGCAAAGGATTTGAAAGGCATTTAACTGATCATTCTCCAAAGTTTGAGAAATGAAGTAATTGTTGTGGTTGACTTTTTCCTTTGTGTATACAACTGCTTTATAATATTTTCTGTACGCAACACCAATTTGCTACAAACTGACACATAGGCCCTTGTTCTCCACTGTACAAAGTGAATGTAGCCTAGGTGTTAGAGCGTAAGGAGTGCTACAAACTGGCAGCAATTTCAAAGAACTGGCAGAGGCACAGTGGGCTGAATGGCCTCCTCTGCTATTTGATTCCATGATTCATGTGCATGAACTCCACTATGACTGCTGCCTCTAGTGGAAATATCCATCATCATCGAGGGCTTCGTACGAATAAACTTTTGTCCAGATTTATTTGCATTGAGAAATAATTCCCAAAAGAGAGTACATCAGCACAATATTAAACAGCACTAAAATATGTAGGGGAGAACTGGAACCACTCCACAAGGGGTTAATTAATTCTGATTCAGCCACTGTTCCTTGGTATCCAGTTTTTAGTCTCAATGTCAATCTTTTGGGATGAGACATCATCTAAAGCAATTTTTTTTTTATTTATAGAGCCTTTAATCTAATATAAATGTCCCAAAGTGCTTTACAAGAGTGTCATCGTACAAATGATGACACCGAGCTACACAAGGCACCAATTGGGATGATTGACAAAAGCTTGGTTAAAAAGGGAGGTTTTAAGTAGCATCTTTAAGGAGGATGAAGAGGCGGTAAGATTTATGGAGAGATTCTAGAAATTAGGGTCTAGGCAGCCAAAAGCACAGCCACCAATTGTGGGGTGATTAAAATTGAGGATGGTCAAGAGGCCAGATTTGGAGGAGCACAGGTATCTACGAGGGTTGTGGGGCTAGAGAATGTTGCGGTGATAGGGAGAGATGAGGCCATGGATGGATTTCAAAACAAGGGTGAGCATTTTAAAACTGATGATTATATAAAATATGTCCCCCTTAAATTGTCATGGTGTCTGTTCCTTTCCACATTAAAGAGCAAAAGATTAGTAGGCAGGATAGAATATTTATTGTCTGGATTCTTTTTTGATATTAAACAATTTCTTTGAAGCAATCCAAGCAAACTAAATGTTAACAGTCTTCACACCTTGGTAGACAGCGGGATAATAGCTTGCAACAGCTGCATTTCCTTGTTAGAATTTCCAGCAGACTGGTTTCGCACATAATCAGAACCAAAAATTAATTATCAATCTGAAGAAGGCAGCATCTATTAACATTTTAATCATGCTGCCTCTTCCCACCCCCATCAAAGCTTACATTGAAATTGCAATTTAAATCGATGTTATTGCATTAGTAAGTTAGTTTTCCTCCCTCGCTAATCTCCCTCATTGTACTCAGCACCAGCACCTGACAAGCCTGCCTGAGCTCAAGACTCTGCTAAGGGTGTGATAGAACTTCATTCTTTTGCTTCATAAAAATAGGATGATTGAATTTAAAGATCTCTATTCCTCTTAAGCAGTGGCAGCGTTTTACTGTTTTATTCCGGCAACACAGATGCACATAACCTGGCTAAACAGGCACGATTCTGACCCCTGCCAATCCCAAACTATACAGTAATGTCTTGGAGGTGCTTTGCATATTTAAGTTACTTCGCTCTACCGTGACGTTAGCCATTATTATTATCTTTTCACACTGTTCATCATTTAGAACATGCTGATGTGCTAAGCTAAACCTGTGATTAAAATCAACTGAAAGTACAAAATGTGCAAGGTGCCAGGGTCCTTTAACCAGATCCCTGAGAACTCCACAATGGCAACAGCAACTTGACTTTACGTAGCATTTTAATGTGGTAAAACTTCCCGAGCATTTAACAGGGGCTTTACCAAGCAAGATTTGACACCGAGTGGCGCAAGGAGAGACTAGGATGGGTGACCAAAAGTTTAGCCAAAGAGGTAGCTTTAAGGAGAGTCTTAAAAGGTGAGAAAAAGGTAGTGAGGTGGAGAGGTTGCCTAGGCTACTGAGCCACCAGTGATGGAGCGATTCAAATAAAGGATGCTATATGCTGGAATTGGAGGCAAGCAGAGGTCTCAGAGGGTTGGAAGGCTGGAGGGGATTACAAAGATAGTAAGGGGTGAAGCCATAAGGATTTGAACACAAGGGTGAGAAATTTAAAGTTGGAGAGGAGCCAATGTAGGTCGGCAAACACGGGAGTGGGGGGGAGGGGAGTGGAGGGGTGCTGGGTAAATAGAATTTGCAAATATGGACATCTTTCTCCTGATCATTGTGATGTTTGTTATGAACCTTATCTAGTATAGAGACTGCGAGTCATATTTGTGCTCATCTACCATTTTAGTGCATAGCCTGCAAATCGTACAATTATTTGAAATGCAGAGGATACAGTTAGGGAGCCTCCTGTATTTTACCATGGATACGGACTTACACCAGTATTGATACAAGTCCTACAATAAGCTGAGCAACAAGCCATGGAATGTGAGCCAACATTTTAATTGTTTGAAACAAAATTTTGTGGGGCATTAGTACCCTATCTGTTTACATTGTTGCAATATTTATCTTTCTAACATGAATCAGTGACATTCCCAATGAAGCCAATTAACAAAATGCCCAAATGCAAAACATGCAGCAAATGAGGATTCAAACAGGAAATTAGAGTGGGTGGGGGAGTACAGCCGAGAAAAGAATTATAGACAACTTAAGTGATATATGCAATGTGGTTGACTCTTAAATGCCCTCTGAAATGGCCGAGCAAGCCACTCGGTTGTATCAAATGGCTACAAAATCACAAAAAAGGAATGAATCCGGACAGACCACCCGGCATCAACCCAAGCAACGGCAAACTCAGCCCTGTCGACCCTACAAAGTCCTCCTTACTAACATCTGGGGGGGGGGGGCTAGTGCCAAAATTGGGAGAGCTGTCTCACAGACTAGTCAAGCAACAGACTGACATAGTCATCCTCACAGAATCATATCTGACTGATAATGTCCCAGACTCCATCATCACCATCCCCAGGTATGTCCTGTGCCACCAGCAGGACAGACTCAGAAAATACAGTGCTATACACTTGGGAGGGAGTTGCGCTGGGAGTCCTCAACATCAACTCTGGACCCCATGAAGGCTCATGGTATCAGGTCAAACATGGGCAAGGAAACCTCCTGCTGATTACCACGTACCGCCATCTGTCAGCTGGTGAGTCAGTGCTCCTCCATGTTGAACACCACTTGAAGGAAGCATTGAGGGTGGCAAAGGCACAGAATGTACTCTGGTTGGGGGACTTCAATGTCCATCACCAAGAGTGGCTCGGTAGCATCACTTCTGACCGAGCTGGCTGAGTCCTAAATGACATAGCTGCAGCAGGTAGTGAGTAAACCAACAAGAGGGAAAAACACACTTGACCTCATTCTCTCTATCCTGCCTGCCACAGATGCATCTGTCCATCACAGTATCGGTAGGAGTGACCACCACACAGTCATTATAAAGACAAAGACCGGCTTTCACCACCGTGCTAAATGAGATAGATTTCGAACAGATCTAGCAACTCGAGACTGTACATCCATGAGGTGCTGAGGGCCATCAGCAGCAGCAGAATTGTATTCGAGCACAATCTGTAACCTCATGGCCCAGCATATCTCCCACTCTACCATTACTGTCAAGACAGAGGATCAACCCTGGTTCAATAAAGAGTGCAGGAGGGCATACCAGGAACAGCACCAGGCATACCTAAAAGTGAAGTATCAACCTGATGAAGCTATAACACAGGACTACTTACATGCCAAACAGCATAAGCAGCAAGTGATAGTAGGAGCTAAGTGATCTCACAACCAATGGATCAGATCTAAGCTCTGCAGTCCTGCCACATCCAGTCGTGAATGGTGGTGGACAATTAAACAACTCACTGGAGGAGGAAGCTCCACAAATATCCCCATCCTCAATGACAGGGGAGCCCAGAACATCACTTCAAAAGATAAGGCTGAAGCATTCGCTACAATCTTCAGCCAGAAATGCTGAGTGGATGATTCATCTCGGCCTCTTCCAGAGGTCCCTGGAATCACAGATGCCAGTCTTCAGCCAATTTGATTCAATCCACGTGATATCAAGAAACAGCTGAAGGCAATGGAATGTGCAAATGTTAAGGGCCCTGATAACATTCCAGCAATAGTACTGAAGACTTGTGCTCCAGAACTTGCCGCGTCCCTAGCGAAGCTGTTCCAATACAGCTACAGCACTGGCATCTACCCGGCTATGTGGAAAATTGCCCAGGTATGTCCTCTACACAAAAAGCAAGACAAATCCTCCCTAGTCAATTACCACCCCATCTGTCTACTCTCGATCATCAGTAAAGTAATAGAAGGAGTCATCAATAGTGCTATCAAGTGGCACTTGCTTAGCAATAATCTGCTCATTGACACACAGTTTGGATTCCATCAGGGTCACCCAGCTCCTGAGCTCATTACAGCCTTGGTTCAAACATGGACAAAGGAGATGAACTCCCGAAGTGAGGTGACAGTGACTGCCCTTGATATCAAGGATGCATTTGACCGAGTGAGGCATCAAGGAGTCTAGCAAAACTGGAGTCAACGGGAATCAGGAGGAAAACTCTCCACTGGTTGGATTCATACCTAGCACAAAGTAAGATGGTTGTGTTTGTTGGAGGTCAGTCATCTCAGTTCCAGGACATCACGACAGGAGTTCCCCAGGGTAGTGTCCTCAGCCCAACCATTTTCAACTGTTTCATCAATGACCTCCCTGCCATCATAAAGTCAGAAGTGGGGATGTTCTCTGATAATTGCACAATGTTCAGCACCATTCACGACTCTGAAGCAGTCCATGTCCAAATGCAGCAAGACCTGGACAATACCCAGGCTTGGGCTGACAAGTGGCAAATAACATTTGGACCACACAAGTGTCTGGCAATGGCCATCTCCAACAAGAAAGAACCTAACCATCATTCTTTGACGTTCAATGGCATTACCATCACTGAATCCTCCACTATCAACATCCTGGAGGTTACCATTGACCAGAAACTGAACTGGACTAGCCATATAAGTACTGTGGCTACAAGAGCAGGTCAGAGGCTATGAATCATGCGACAAGTAACTCACCTCCTGACTCCCCAAAGCCTGTCCACCATCTACGAGGCACAAGTCAGGAGTGTGATGGAATACTCTGCCTGAATGAATGCAGTTCCCACAACACTTAAGAAGCTTGACACCATCCAGGACAAAGAAGCCTGCTTGATTGGCACCCAATCCACAAACATTCACTCCCTCCACCACCGAAGCACAGTAGCAGCAGTGTGTACCATCTACAAGATGCACTGTAGGAATTCACCAAGGCTCCTTTGTCAGCACTTTCCAAACCCACGACCACTACCATCCAGAAGGACAAGGACAGCAGATAGATGGGAACATCACCACCTGGAAGTTCACCTCCAAGTCCCTCACCATCCTGACTTGGAAATATATCATCGTTCCTTTACTGTTGCTGGGTCAAAATCCTGGAACTCCCTCCCTAACAGCACTATAACTGTACCTGCACCACATGGACTGCAGCGGTTCAAGAGGGCAGCTCACCACCACCTTCTCTAGGGTAACTGGGGATGAGCAATAAATGCTGGCCCAGCCAGCGAAGCCCAGATCCCGTGAATGAATAAATAAAAGAATAAGTAGTAAAATTTCTAACACAATGTGGAATATAAACAATAAAGTTTGTGCCAGGACATTGAAATCAATTACAGTTAAGAATGGCCAATAAATTGTTAGTGAGATATTGTAGATTTTTTCCCTTTGTCAATAGTGAAAATTTCCCAGTTACAAAGCTAAATTCGCAGCTTCCCTTTGAAAGCTTTCACAAGAAGATCTGTGCTACGCTAAAGCAAAATAGTGCAAATGCTAGAAATCTGAAATATGAGCAGAAAATGCTGGACTGCCTTAGCAAGCAAGGCGGCATCTGCGGAGAGAAACAGAGTTAATAGCCCATAGCTTCCAATTTCTGGAGTGTTGTTCCCAAAGATGCACTGTCCCCCCCACCGCCCCCACCCCCGCCGCCCCCCCCCCACCCCCCCCTCCTCCAAAGAAGACCCCCGATACTCTGCTTTAAATGGCAGTCTTTGGATGGTTTGGACTGTCTTGCAGGAATAGTTACCCAGAAAAAGTTTGAAGAATTAAAACCGCTTCTAACTCCTGGATAACTTCAGTACTGATCCCCTCCGACCACCACAGGACCACCCAACTACCCTCCCAACTACACCCCCCAATCCCCGACTAAACACCCAATATCCTGACTGACCTCCGTGCTCTGGACTACCCTCCCGGCCCCCCAACTGTCTCCACCTCTGACTGCCCCGCACCCTCATGACTACATCCCTGTTCCCCTGACAATCCTCCCACCCCCCACTACCCCCAACCCTCGCCAACCCCCTCGCCTCCCAACTATCCCCCCATTTCCCCAACTACACACCCATGCCCTCGATTGTTCTCCTGCCCCCCCCGACCACCCCTCATCCCCCCAGCTACCCCCCTGACTCACCTCTCAACTCCCTGACTACCCCATGCCTCTGACTATCCTCTTGCCCCCCCTATGATCGACAACCCTCTCACTCCCTGACTCTTCCCCAACCCCAACTGCCCTCCCAACCAACGCCCCCTCCATCTACCACCCCACCAACTTGATTATCCTCACAGACCATCTCCCCCAACTGATCAACCCTCTCACTGACTATCTGACACCCCCTTGACCTTCCGACTGCCCCCTTGACCACCCAAGACACCCCCCCACCCCCGCTAGCATCCCACCCACTTACCTCACACCTTCTCGCTGGCTTCTCAAAGCGGCTGGACTTTTAAATCTACCTGCTTTATGATAGCTCGTGCCATAAAAAGAGGGGCCTTGCTCCTTTCCTCCGACTGTCCTGGACTCAGCTGGGAGCCCACCGCCCTGCACTTTTCTCACCCGGCCTGACTTGGAAGGTCGAGCGAGAAAGGTGCAGCTGCATTGGTAGTGCAAGTAAATAGGCGTGGGGTGGCAATTCGCCTGTGACTGCCACTCCGAGGAAGTTATGGCTCCCAATGTTTCAGGGTGATGACCTTTCGTCAGACACTCCGGGTTCAGATAAAAGGCTTTTCGAACTGAAGAATCAACTCTGTTCCTCTCTCCATAGATGCTGCCAGAACTAATCATGCTACAATTCTGTTGCTCTGCTCTTGTGGGTTGTCTGATGAGCTGTGAAAGGACTGAATATTAGTTTGGATGATTAAAAAAAAATGTTTAGAAAGCGAATGCAGCCAAATAACAAGGATTGAAACAATCAGAAGAAGGACTGATACTAAAAGCTGCTACACACTTCTCCTCTTCCCCAGAAACAGCAGTGCTAAAACGACGCAAAAGTGAATGTATGTATAACCTAGAGGCAACACAGGAAGATTTGTTACTTTCTCCATGAAAATATAATGAAGATAAGATAATTTTCATGCTGAAAGTCAGACATGGAATCAATGTGAATATTTGTACATTTATTTTCATGATTGAAAGCACTTAGCAGATTTGGATTTTTTTCTCTCTCTCTCTACTTGCTGTTTTCCCTTTGTGCCTGTAGCAAATGTTTCTTCTCTTCAGAGATTCTTCCTAAAAAATAAAATCACTTGAAGAATATGAACCAATCCATCCTCCTTCTGGTTGGCAAAAGAGAGAATGTGTGCATTTATAAACAGATTATAAATGAATAATCCACCTTGCCACAGGGCAAAATGTAACTTGTTCCCCTTATCAATATTTTCTGTGTTTGAATTCTGTTGTAACTTTTGTCAAAGAATGTAGTTCCATTTGTAATTTACCTTGTGTTCAGGTCTGATGTTGGGTTCCCTGTGGTTTCTTTATGAAACACTAGTGTTAATCCCTTAAGAAGGGGGACAGTCAGCTCGAAAACTGGGGCCAAATTCCTGACTCTGCAAAACCGTCTCGGTAGGAGCAAAGGGTGGAAAAGTGCCCTGAATATTTGGATTTATGTTCTGGGATGGGTGGGGTGGGAGTGGGGTGGTTGGGGGTGGGGGAGGGGGGGGGCGCGGTGGTGTGGTGGTGGTAGGGAGGGTGCTGGAAGGGGGTGGTTGGGGGTGGGGTGGGAGTGGGGTGGTTGGGGGGGGTGGGTAGTGTGGTGGTGGGGAGGGTGCTGGAAGGGGGGTGGTGGGTGGGGTGGGTAGTGTGGTGGTGGTAGGGAGGGTGCTGGAAGGGGGGTGGTGGGTGGGGTGGGGGAGTGTTGGTGCAGGTGTTAAAAAGAGCTTGCTAGCCAAGCCAGGAAACAAACAGGCGGGGGCAGGAGTCACCTGTTTAAAAGGCCCACCTCGGTGCTCTGCCACTACATCCTAGTTATAATAAAAACAATAGAACAACAAATAATCCTCACCCCTCACAGCCCCTCATCTCCCTCAATCTCCTATGCTCCATCCTTGCCAACTCATGCCAACCTATGCCCCCATACACCCCATGCACCTTTATAGCCTCTCTGCCAACTTAGTGCCAGCCCATGCCACCCCTATCCCCATGGCTCTTTATAGCGCTATGCCAACTTAGTGACAACTCATGCCTTACCAATACCCCCTATTTATCACACTTTGCGCTTATGCCCTCCATGCCAACCCAATACCCTATGATGAGGCCTCAGGATTCATGGTGAGATGAAATAAAATAGTTCCAAGTGTCCATTGCAGATCACTATATTAAAAAAAAACACTCTCAATGATAACATTTAAATCCCTTAATGTAGTCCTTCAACAACTTAATTGCTTATGCGAACAAACATTTGTATTCATAGCCCCATATCAAAGACATCCAATCTCTTTATAACCATTTGGAGCTGTCAGATAAGTTGTGAACTTACAGGCTCCCTGACTGTGGGGATAGGTTGTGGAAGCAGTCAAGCATCACTAATGCTCTAATAATAACCCTCAGGCTTATGTCAACAGTGAAATGAGGGTGAAACTGAGGGTGACAAGGGTGCAGAATGTACTCTGGGAGCGGAACTTCAATACCCATCACCGAGAGTCACTCGATAGCACCACTACAGACTGAGCTGGACGAGTCCTCAATAACATAGCTGTTAGACTGGGTTTGCGGCAGGCGATGAGGGAACAAACAAGAGGGAAAATCACATTTGACCTCATCCTCACCAACCAGCCTGCCGCAGATGCATCTGTCCGTGAATGTATTGGTAAAAGTGACCACCACATAGTCATTGCAGAGATGAAGTCCTACCTTCACATTAAGGATACCCATCATGTTGTGTGGCATAACCAGCATACGAAATGGGATCAGATCGAGCAACTCAAGACTGAACATTCATAAGGCACTGTGGGCCACTAGCAGCAGCAGAATTGTACTCGAACATAATCTGTAACCTTATGGCCCAGCATATCCCCCACTCTACCATTACCATCAAGTCAGGAGATCAACCCTGGTTCAATGAAGAGTGCAGCATGGCATGCCTGAAGCAGCACCTGACATACCTAAAAATTAGGTGTGAACCTAGTGAAGCTACACAAGACTGCTTGCATGCCAAACAGCATAAGCAGCAGGTGATAGACAGAGCTGAGCGATCCAACAACCAACAGATCAGACCTAAGCTCTGCAGTCCTGCCACATGCAGTCCTGAATGGTGGTGGACAATTAAACAACTCACTGGAGGAGGAGGCCCCACAAATATCCCCATCGTCAATGATGGAGGAGCCCAGCACATCAGTGCAAAAGATAAGGCTGAAGCATTTGCTACAACCTTCAGCCAGAAGTGCCGAGTGAATGATTTATCTCAGCCTCCTGCGGAGGTCCACAGCATCACAGATGCTAGTCTTCAGCCAATTTGATTCACTCCATGTGATATCAAGAAATGGCTGAAGGCACTGGATAGTGCAAAGTCTATGGGCTGTAACAATATTCCGGCAATAGTACTGAAGACTTGTGCTCCGGAACTTGCCGCACCCCTAGCCAAGATGTTCCAGAACAACTACAATATTGACATCTACCCGGCTGTGTGGAAAATTGCCCAGGTAGGTCCTGTACACAAAAAGCAGGGCGAATCCAAGCCAGTCAATTATTATATCATCAGTCTAATCTCGATCATTAGTAAAGTAATGGAAGGGGTCATCAACAGTGTTATCAAGTGGCACTTGCTTAAAAATAACCTGCCCACTGACACTCAGCTTGGGTTCCACCAGGGCCACTCAGCTCCTGACCTCATTATAGCCTGGACATGGACAAACATGGACAAAAGAGCTGAACTCACAAGGTGAGAGTGACTGCCCTTGACATCAAGGCAGCATTTGACCAAATGTGGCATCAAGGAGTCCTAGAAAAACTGGAGTCAATGGTAATCAAGGGGATTCATACCTAGCACAAAGGAAGATGGTTGTGGTTGTTTGATGCCAGTCATGTCAACTCGCGGACATCACTGCAGGAGTTCCTCAGGGTAGTGTCCTTTGCCCAGCCATCTTCAGCTGCTTCATCAATGACCTCCCTTCCATCATAAGGGCAGAAGTGGGGAAGTTCACTGATTATTGTACAATGTTCAGTACCATTCGCAACTCCTCAGATACTGAAGCAGTCCATGCCCAAATGCAGCAAGTCCTGGTCAATATCCAGGCTTGGGCTGACAAAAGGCAAGTAACATTCGCACCACACAAGTGCCAAGCTATGACCATCTCCAACAAGTGAGAATCTAACCATTGCCCCTTAATGTTCAATGGCATTACCATCACCAAAACCCCACTATCAACATCCTGGGCGTTACCATTGCCCAGGAACTGAACTAGACTTGCCATATAAATACTGTGGCTACAAGAGCAGGTCAGAGGCTAGGAATTCTGCAACGAAGCCTGCCCACCATCTACAAGGCACAAGCCAAGAGCATAATGGAATACTGCCCACTTCCCTGAATGAGTGCAGCTCCCTCAACACTCAAGAAGCTTGATACTGCCCAGGACAAAGCAGCCCACTTGATTGGCACCACATCCACAAACATTCACTCCCTCCACCACTGACGCACAGCAGAAGCAGTGGGTCAAAATCCTGGAACTCCCTTCCTAACAGCACTGTGGGTGTACCTACACCATATGGACTGCAACAGTTCAAGAAGGCAGGTCACCACCAGATTCTCAAGGGCAATTAAGGATGGACAATAAATGCTGGCCCAGCCAATGACGCCCACACCCCATGAATGAATTTTTAAAAATCAAGCACCATCTTCTTTCAACTGCAGGCTATTTTTTCTAAAAATTTAAAGGACCTGGGGATTTAAATGACTTGACAGCTGACAGAACGTATCCACTTACGCACATTCATGACTCTCTTTAACAATGCCAAAGGGGTATCTGACCTCTCCCAAAGGGCATGTGACCTCTCCCAAAGGGCACCTGCACTTTCCAAAGGGGTTCCTTACCTCTCCAAATAATGCTGTCAGCTTTAGATTTTTTCCTCCAATGTTTAAAGCCAAGTGTCGTGCTTTGTGAGTCACACAAATGAAAATTAGGTCTGTATGAAGCCAGCTGCACTTTTATATGTGCAGCTTCTATGGTGATCCATGGACGTGCAGACTATAACCTGCCCCCATTCCCCACACCGCACACCCCCCCCCGCCCCCCTCCCCCCGCGCCCTGGTGAAAATGGTGACAGCTGGGCTTGGTGGTGGAACTTCACCTAGGCATTGTCAGGCTAAAATTGACACCAAAGAAGGGGCAATGAGGAGTGGGGACTGAAGGGTTGGTCAAAACTTGTTTGAGTTTAAGACCATATTAAGAGAGAGGTTGGAGGTGGAAATTAAGAAAGGGACTCTACATCATGAGACTTAGAAAATGAAGACACATCCATCAATGATGGAGCAAAGGAATGGGATCTGAGGCCAGAGTTAGTTTCACATGTTAACTGATGACACCCAGCCCTACCTCAGCACCACTTCTCTTGACTGCTGATAAATTACCAGACGGCTTGTTCAACATTCAATACTGGATGAATAGAAATTTCCTCCAATTAAGTAATAGGAAGACCATTGTCTTCAGTCCCACCTGGAAACCCGGTTCCCTATTTACCAACTCTATTCTCCCTGGCAACTGTCTGAGGCCGAGCTACACTGTTTGCAACCTTGATGTAAGACTTGACCTTGAGATGAGCTTCTGATTACATATTCATGGCATCACTAAGACTACCTACTTCCACCTCTGTGACTTTGCGTCATCCTCAGCTCATCTGCTGCTGAAACCCCCCCAACCATACTTTTGTTTCCCTTGAACTATTCATGACGGCCCGGTGGCACAGTGGTTAGTGCTGCTGCCACACAGCTCCAGGGATCCGGGTTTGATCGTAACCTCGGGTGCCTACCTGTGTGAAGTTTGCGCGTCCTCCACGTATCTGTGTGGATTTCTGCCAGGTACTCCAGTTTCCTCTCACTGTCCAAAGATGCACTGGCTAGGTAGATCGGCTACAGTAAATTATCCCCTGTGTGTGTGTGTGCGCATGTGAGTATGCACCCTGTGATAGACGAATGTCCCATCCTGGGTGTACCCTGCCTAGCGTCCATTGCCTATCGAGATAGGTTCCAACTCCCCATGACCCTGAATTGGATGATGCCATTCTTGGAAATGTGAGTGAGACTTGACTATTCCAATGCACTCTTTCTGGCATCTCACATTCTACCCTCTGTAAACTTGAGGTCATCCAAAACCCTGCTGCCTGTGTCCTAGCTTGCATAAAGCCCTGCTCACTGCTCTCCCTGTGACCTTTGGCCCTGGTCAAGCAACACCTTAATTTTAAAATCCTTGTTTCCAAATTCCTCCACAGCCTCACCTCTCCTTAATTCTGTAAACTCCAGATCCACAACCCTCTGAGGAATCTGAACTTGTTAAATTCCCATCTCTTGAACATCCCCAATTTTAACTGCTTCACCATCGGTGGCCTTGCCTTTAGCTACATGGGCCCTCAGCTCTGAAATTGCCTCCCTAAATTTCTCCACCTCATTACCTCTCCTTTTCTTTTAAGATCCTCCTTAAAATTTACCTCTTTGAGCAAGGTTTTGGCCATCTTCCTTCATACTGTCTATGTGGTTCAATGTCGAATTTTGATTCATAAAGCTTCTGGGAAACATCCCCGTGATGTTTTACTCTGTTAAAGGTGTTAAAATAAATGCAAGTTGTTGTGGACTCTGAAGAATGGATGTCTCCAGGAAGTCTGTAAGGATGGAATCGATTACAGAAATAGTGAGCAGTAAGGCCGCGAAAGGGTTTGATGACGAGGATGAGAATTTTCAACTCGAGCCATTAGGCGGCTGAAAGCCATTCCAAATTAAGAAGAACTGAAATCATGGTCCAGCCAGACTTGATGTGGAATAGGATATCATCAGAAGAGTCTTGGATGAGCTGAAGTTTAAGTATGTGAAGGATAGGAGACCAGCCAAGGTAGTGTTGGAATAGTTGAGTTATTCACCTGTTCCAGTGAAGCAACATACGTCTGCGTAACATCTATAGAAATGGCACTTTGCAAACAAATTTCTCTGCCTACCTAACTATGCCTAAGTAATCCATATTGCACCAATCAAGCACGTATTTTACTTAATTGAATTAAATACAATTTACGTTGATTTTCTAATATGGTTTTTTTTTGGGAGGTTCCAGGTAGAAAAATAATTTCCTTGCAATCTTGCCAGAAGCTGAGCATTTTGTTTGTAGCTCTTCTGTGACTTGTGCCTTTTTGTACATCAGCTCACGTAAGGAGAAGGCTGAAGGGCGACTTGATAGAGGCTTTTTAAAAGTTATGGAGCGGTTTGATCAGGTATAAATATAGAAAAGATGGTTCCATTTGTGGAAAGACCAATTCAAGGGAACCGTCAATACAAGACCAGTCACTAATAAATTCAGTAAGGAATTCAGGAGAAGCTTCTATACCCAGGGAATGGATTTCTGAGGAACTTGCCACCGCAGTGAGTAGTTGATGTGAATAGTATTGATGCATTTGAGAGGAAGCTAGAGAAACACATGAAAGGGAAAAGAATAGAGATATTGTAATGGGTTGAGATGAAGTAAATAGAGTGGGAGGAGAGTCATGTGGAGCTTAAACACTAGCATGGACTGAATTACCTTTTCTCTGTGCTGTTAATTCTATGCAGTAACAAAGTGCTACTGCCTGTCTTCTTTTGATGCTGACAAGATTGCTGTACTTATCAAGTTGACTATTGTGTACTGAGTCTAGAGAGAAAAAAAATAGATGTTTTTTTCAACTGCAAGCCAAACAAGGCTACAGTGTACAATCACAGTGCTGGATTTCGCATGCCCCCAGCGGGCGTGTTTTCAGCGATTGGAATGTAACATAGGTCAGGTGGCTAGCACACTACCTTCCCCACACCACCCCTCGCCCCCCAACCCCGCAACACTTGAGCTCATATGCTGAGTCGGTGGGTGCTGAAATTGGCAGTCCACCTACCATATGTAAGTAAATAATTAAGGGTCATTTAGGCTTGTTAACAAGCCTATTGACCTGAACAATACGCTGTCCACACAATAATGCGGTTGGTGTGGGCAATCGACGAGGGTGGGCAGGCCATTATTAAAGGTCTACATGAACGAAGTGAGGGAAGCTCTGTTGGGGGTGCCCTGCACGCATAGAGGGAAACCCCCCTAAGATGTCACCCACCACTTCCTTTGCATAGCCTGCCCGACAGAACCTAGCCCATAATCCCTCCCCCCCCCCCACCCCACCGCTCCTTGGGACGCCTCCTCACCTTAAAACTCTGGAACTTAGCTCCTCAGGGCAGCCATGTTCCCCTTTGGCCTCCTTCCTGCAGTCCCGGCAGTGCCCACTACTCAGTAGGACTGATAAAGCTACCGGCCAATCTGATTGGCCGGCAGCTCCCAAGGGCAGGCCTTCCTCCCGGGTGAGGGTCGGAAGTCCCACTGTTCACCAATCCAGCCTGCCCATATTGTCGAATAGCTGCTTCCAGCAGACTTTACTTTCTGTGGGGGTGGGTGGGGGAGGCCCTAGCAGTCCATCCCTCCATAAAATTCAGCCCATTGAGTAAATTATTCCATTTGTATGAATGATTACGTTGCCAACAGTAATGCAAGGAGTGTTTTTGGAGGATTCTGCTTTCTAGCATCTTTTACCTTTCTTTGTATTGTTTGCTTGCCCTGGCTTGAATATCAACCCAAAAGGCTGCATGTTTAAGCCTCTTGTGTTCGCAGTTCCAATAAGACTCAAAATTCTGAGTTCGGGTTGAGAGCCTGGACTGTCAGTTGTGACATATCAAAGAACCACAGCTGCATATTTCTTTTTGGAGACATAACCATGAGTGTGAGTGGCAGGTGTGGTATGTGATTATGGAAAATCAGAACCATAAGGCTGGATTTTACTGTCGGCGAGCAGGGGTGGGGCCCGTTCGCCAACGCGTGGAGTAACGCACGGTGATGTCGGGCGGAACTCCTTATATCAACACGACCCATTTAAATTTTCAGGAAAGGCGGGAGCGCAGCAAAATCAGCTGCGTGCCCGTCGACCTGTCAACGGCCAATGGAGGCCATTGACAGGTCAGTTAAAGTAATTAGTGGACCTGCCCCTCCAACCTCAAGGTTGGCGGCAACTAGAAAAAGCACGAAACCTCATTTACCGGCGGGACGAGGTTTCATGTAGGGTTTTAAAAATTTTAATAAAGTTTTTTTTTGGAAATTATGAACATGTCCCAACTGATGTGGCGTTGAGGGGGCATGTAAGGGAAATTTTATTTTTCTATTTTGAGCTTTTTCACATTTCGAGCTGATCTCCCTGAGGCAGCACTTAGCCTCAGGGAGATGAGTGCGCTCTTTCGTGTGCATGGTCAAAAGAGCACACTCTTGATTTTAGCAATTCACCACCAAAACCACCCCCCACCCTCCCCCCTCCCCCCCACCTGCACAGGGAGCGCAGAGCGCTTCCTTGTGGATGTCATGCTGGGCGGGCCTTAATTGGCCCACCCACGTAAAATGGTGCCGCGCCCCCAATCGGAAGCGCGCCTGCACAGGCCTGCCCATCAACTCCTCCCCACCCCCCCGCCGACGGGGGAAAACTCAACCCACATAGTAAAGGTAGGTGAATAACATCAAGGTCAATCCTTCTGAATGATCATTCATTTGGCCATCTCAGCACTGAAGATTATCCCATTTGTCTTCCTATTCCTGTAATGGATTGGCCAGCATTTGTCTTTCAGTGGGTTAAAAAGAAGAAAGACTTAGATTTCTAAGGTGCTCTTCATGGCTAATGGAAATCCCAAAGTGCTTCAAAGCCAGTGAAGTACTTTTGAAGTGTAGTGACTGTTGTAATGTAGGAAACGCAGTAGCTAATTTGCACAGCAAGCTCCCACAAAAAGCAAATGTGTTAATGACCAATCTGTTTTTGTGATGTTGATGGTGTGATAAATATTAGCCAGGACACCAAAGAGAACTCCTCTGTTCTTCTTCAAAATCGTGCCAGTGGGTGTTTTACCTCTATCTGAGAGGACAGTTAGAGCCTCAGTTTAATATCTCATCTGAAAGATGGTACCTCCAACAGTACAGCAATCCCTCAGCAATGCACAGCAGCGTCAGCCGAAGTCTTTGTGCTCAAGTCCAAGAGTGGTTCTTAATCACAAAACACTGTGACTCAGAGATGAGAGTGCTACCTGAAACATAGCTGACACACTATAGTTAACTACCCTATAATTAGCAATGCTATTAGCAAAGATGGTAATGGATCTTTTGACTACAAGCATCAGGTTATTAATGAAGATGCATTATAGATTAATAATTCCTCAAGGGATTCATACAGGTTGGGGTAGGCGTGTGGTGTTGGTGGTTGAATGGACAAACAGACCGTTCTGGCAGAAGGCGTCGTCCACATTTGAAGCATGAGCCAAGTGACAGCGTACGGCTTTCCATTCAGAAACTGGCCTCTGCCAGCACCTCACCCTGGAAAGCAAAGCATGTCTGCATAGGTGAAGGATCTGGAAAGAATGGGATTTGTGTGGTATGATATGATCTCCTCACGATGGCGAGTGTGATCCATGCTGCGATTACCGAGGTGCCATCATTTGGATGAGACATGACACCGGGGCTCCTTTCACCCTCTGAGGTGGACGTCAAAGATCCCATAGCACTGTTTTTGTGTCATCCGCAAATTTGGCGATAGTACACTCCCTTCCCTCATGCAAGTCATTAATATATATTGTAAATAATTGAGGCCCCAGCCTAGATCCTTGTGGTACTACACTGGTTACAGGTTGCCATCCTGAAAGTGCCCCCCTTATCCCAACTCTCTATCTTCTGTTAGTTAGCCAATCCTCTATCCATACTAATATACAATCCAATACCATGGGCTCTTATTTTATTAAGTAGCCTTATGTGTGGTACCTTATCAAGCTCCTTTTGGAAATCCCGATATCTTACATCTACTGGTTCCCCTTTATCTATCCTGCTTGTTACCTCCTCAAAGAATTCTAATAAATATGTTAGGCATGATTTCCCCTTCATGAAGCCATACTGACTCTTTTTGATTATATTATGTATTTCTAAATGCTCTGCCATTACATCCTTTATAATAGACTCTAACATTTTCCCAATGACAGGTACTAAGCTAACTGGCCTATAGTTACCGTGTTTTTTGCCTCACTTCCTTTTTGAATAAGGGTGTTACATTGTCTGTTCTCCAATCCTCTGGGACTTTTCCAGAATCTCAGGATTCTTGGAAGGTTACTACCAGCGCATCCGCTTTCTCTGTAGCTACTTCCTTTATTATCCTAGGATGCAACCCATCAGGTCCAGGGGACTTATCGGCCTTTAGCCCCATTAGTTTCCCTAGTACTTTTTCTCTAGTGATAGTTATTGTATTTATTTCCTCCCCACTGTCACCACCACCCCCCACCCCCAACCACTTTTTTCCCTTGATTATTTCGTATTTTTGTATTGCTATTAGTGTCTTCTACTGTGAAGACTGATGCAAAGTATTTATTCAACTCCTCTGCCATTTCCTGGTTCCCCATTATTATTTCCCCTGCCTCATTCTGTAAGTGGCCTCTGCTCACTTTGGCCTCTCTCTTCCTTTTTATATATTTAAGGAAGCTCTTACTATCCATTTTTACATTACTTGCTAGTTTACCCTCAAAGTTTATTTTCTTCCTCTTTATTATTTTTTGGTCATCTTTTGTTGGTTTTTAAAACCTTGCCAATCCTCTAGCTAACCATTAATCATTGCCACATTCTATGTTTTTTCTTTCAATTTGATACTATCCTTAACTTGCTTGGTTAACCATGGTTGGTTTATCCACTTCCTAGAATCCTTCTTCCTGACTGAGATATATCTTTGTTGTGAGTCATGAACTATTTTCTTAAACATTTGCTATTGTTCATCAATCACCTTTTCTGCTGAACTCCTTTCTGAGTCCACTCCAGCCAACTCTGCCCTCATTCTTTTGTAATTAACCCTTATTTAAGTTTAGCACAGTTGTCTTCGACCCAAGCTTCTCTCTCTCTCAAACTGATTGCTAAATTCTACCATGTTATGGTAACTGTTTCTGTGGGTGCCTTTTATTCTGAGATCATTTATCAAACCTGCCTCATTACACATTACCAGATCCAAAATAGCCTCATCTGTAGTTTGATCCACAACATATTGTTCTGGGAAACTGTCCTCAATACAGCCTTTGAATTCTTGCTTGTGGCTACCTCTGCCAGTTTGACTTTCCCAATCTGTATGAAGATTAAAGTCATCCATGATTAATGTACTGCCTTTTTTACATGCCCTCATTATCTCCTGATTTATTCTCTGTCCTATAGTATAACTACTGTTAGGAGGCCTATAGACTACTCCCACGAGTGTCTTCTTCCCCTTATTATTTGTTACCTCCACCCATATGGATCCTACATCTTCCAATCCAAAATCATTTCTTGCTATCGTACTTATTCCATATCGTACTAACAAAGCTACCCCACCACCCTTTCCTTCCTGACTGTCCTTTCGAAAAGCCACATACCCCTGAATATTTAGTTCCCAGCTTTGATCTCCTTCCAATTTTTAATTACTTGGGTTGTTTTGCCATCTTAAAGTTGCTATAAAATGCAAGTTGTTGTTGGATTGATGCCAAATCTGACATACCTGACCTGAACTGAAATAAAGTTTTGTAGTTTTTCACTGGAAAATGGAAACAGTGGGAGGCAGACTGAGGTAACAATTTACTTTCTGAGACATTTCCAATTAGCCAAGTGATTCACGTTTGGGATTTGTTGAAGACACCAATTATATAGCTGAGGCCATTAGCAACTTTGAAACATAAGGCAACTGAGCACTGCAATAGATGACCAAATAATATGCTTTCACCTCTGGGAGCTGAGTTTGAATTCAATTCTGAATGATACGATGAAAATCTCCTTGCTCTCTTCACATGAAATGGATTTCAATAATACCAACCCAATTTGTTGTTGATATTTTCCTCAAGCACAAGACCGGTCAGCACCCTCTACAATTTTCCATGAAGCTATCAATCTCACTCGGACAGACAATTGGATAACTGGGCTAGGAAGTGAGGGAGAAAACACGGCGATGTAGTAATGGGTGCTCTCTAGGGCTGTGGCTGAAACATATTGTTAAACCATAACAGAAGACCTTCACTATGATTCTGGCTATGCTATACCTGACCTAGGATGTTGAGAACAGATGTTACATGTACTGGTGAATAAAATGAATACACAAGAATGCTAAGTAAAGAGCATAGTACATCTATGACAGCCTTTTCGCATTTCTGTGGAAATTTAATTCTGCAATTGATCAGGTGAATCATGTTATCACATTTTTGGGTTTTAATAGATAGTTTTATCAGGTCAGTATTTCAGACCCACTGCTGTAGGTGAACCCTGATTCCCCATACCACAAAACAATCAATAACCACAGGATTTGCTGCAAACCCAGGGGATAAACAGTGATCCAGCCCCACTGTATTTGGCTCGCATGTATGTCACTCCCTTCAATTTGAGTCTTCTCAACTTCATATGGAGATAAGATATACTTTTCACTAGACTGTGGTTTAGGTTAAAACCAAGCATTCTTTTGTTAAAAGGTGAGTGGATAGTTTAATAGAAATAAAGGCCTAGAATTTGCTCGACAAATAATAAGTTTGAGCAATTCGTATCATTATAATGTGCAAACTGGGCCACTGCAGCAACTCATTAAGGCTCATTCGACAGCACCTTCCCAATCCGCAACCTCTATGATCTAGAAGGACAAGGGTAGCAGATGTACAGGAACAGCACCACCTGCAAGTTCCCCTCCAAGCCTCTCACCAACCTGATTTGGAACTTTGTCACCATTCTTTCACTGTCGCTGAGTCAAAATCCTGGAACTCCCTCTTTAACAGCACATGGACTGCAGCGATTTAAGAAGGCAGCTCACCACCAGCTTCTCAAGGGCAATTAAGGATGGGCAATAAAAATGCTTGCCTAGCTGGCAACACCCATGTCCTGTGAAAAAAAATAATAAAAACTTTCAACTATTGCCCATCTAAATGGACTGAGTCCCCATAAAAAATGAAATGAGACTATTCATAGTGAAAAACCCATTGGACTGAATTTTGCCCTTGATGGGTGGGCGGGTCCGACTGACTCGGCGGCGGGCGGGCAGCCAGCCAATCGCTGCCCCCGAAACGGGCCCTGCCGCCATTTTACATGGGCGGGCCAATTAAGGCCCGCCCAGTGTATCGCTTGATGGGAAGTGCTATGCGCTCCCTGTGCGGGCGGGGGGGAGGGGGATTCCCCAACTGCAAGAGTGTGCTCTATCACGCATGAGCATGAAAGAGTGCAAATCCCCCTGAGACTAAGCGCTGCCTCAGGGAGATCGCTAAAAGGCTGTGAAAGATTAAAAATAGAACAAATTGAAAAAATCATTAACATGTTCCCCTCATGTGAAAATGTCATGCGAGATGGGACATGTTAGTAAAGTACACAAAAACTTTCTTAAACTTTTTAAAATCCGAAATCAAACCTCATCCCGCCACTGGATGAGGTTTGTTAAAAAGTCACTTACCCGCCTGCCCCTTGGGCCGGTGAGCCGAGCAGAAGCTCGCACGGGCCCCTCAAAATCCTCATCAATTGGTGACATAATGGCCTTAACAAGGCCTTTAATTAATGGCGGGCGCGCGTCCCACTGGAGAGCACGCCTGCCGACCTAAACATCGCAATGCCGCGCACTGACATCGGGACGCTCACGTGACATTTTAAGCCCTGATGTGTGGGCCCACCCACCTGCACGTCAGCCAGAAAATTCAGCCCATTGTCTTGTCCAAACCATGCACAATCTAATCGATCATCAGATTCCTCAACGTAAATCAAAGTGAACTCTTCTATCTCACATGTTTTACACCCTCAATGAGTTAGCTTCCTTAGATCATGATCCCATGCATTTCAAGGACCAACATGTTCTACACAGTCAAACTAAAAGACAAAGCTTTGAACGCTGGAAGGACGAAATAAAACCAGACGATGTGGTAAATACTTTGTGCTTCAGGTAATGTTCAATTGTCTGTATTTATCCTGCAATCTGCACTCTTACTGCAAACCAGTTATTCACCTGACTCTTCTCAACTTGTCTTGCTGAGAGTCTATCCCACTGATCCACTGCTCTGAGAAGATAGGAAAGCTTTCTAATTTGACTCTGCTTTGCTGATTTTGAATTTCAATATTCAAACTCTAAATTTATAATCTCAAATTAAATGATTACATATACTCATATTCATTCCTGCCAGCATTTCAAAAGCATAGCTCATGAATCCTCTCATTTTATTGCCTCTCATAAACATGTTCATATCTTTGAATCTCTCTGAACCATTTTTCACTTTTCCCTGAACTTTTCCCATGTGCCCAGAATTCCACACAGTATGCCAAATGTCTCTCAGCAGTCATGTCTTATATCTATCTGCTTAGGGTTAGAATAATGCCTTATTGTATGATGTACTAAGATAAGATCAGATTGTTTAACCTTACTGGTCATTCTATCATTGTGCCAACCTTGACTCCATAGCTGAACTTCATAGTCAGGAGATTATGGGTTCAAGTCCCACTCAGAGCATAAAATAAAGGCTGATGTCCCAGTACAATAGTGAGGGAGTGGGATGAGGTACCAAACTGAGGTGACATTTGCCCTCGCAGGTAAAAGATTCCATTTCACTATTTTGAGGATGACAAGGGGAGTTCTCCTCCATGTCTCAGCCAACATTTATGCCTTAATCAACATCAATAAAAGATAGAGGTTTAAACTGACAATCTGACTATTATAACATTACTGTTTGTGGGAGCTTTCTATGTGTAAATTGGTTGCTGTTTCTCCTATGTTACAACAGTGACTACACATCTAGGGTGCATCATTGACTGTAAAGTGCAAAATGATGTCCTGAAGTTTTAAAAGTTGATTTAGACATGCAAGTTACTGGGCAGTAGCATAATGATTATGCTGCTGTACCCCATTTATTGGTAACTATCTTGATTGACGGTGCCTAGTTTTGGTCTCCCTCAATGTACAACCAATTACTCTATCAAAACTTATCATCATCTTAAAGACCTCTATCAGATCATTCCTTACTCTTCTCTTTTCTAGAGAAGAGAGCCTGAACCCGGTTCACCTTTTCTTAATGGGTTTAATCTCAAAGTTCTCACAGGAATAAAATTGCACACACTGTTTAGATTGAACTATTCAATGCAGAAGAATGAGGGATTGAGTAACTGAGAGATATTTGTTCTTGCTCGACCGAGGTGGAAATTTCCAGTCAGCTATATCCCTGCATTGCTACATATTTCTTGCCATGGTTAGCGTTTCCCAAATACTCAATTTTCAGCATCTCATTTCAACATCAGACTGGTCTTACTTCACATGACTAAAGCCTGGTTGTGACCATATTGCAGATTGCCTTATAATCCAACAAGTTTAACTGTTTTTGCTGCCCATGTACATAGTGACATAAATCTGGAATTAAAAACAGAAAATGCTGGAAAAACTCAGCAGGTCTGGCAGCAACAGTGGCGAGAGAGAAACAGGGTTAACACTTCAAGTCTGTATGACTGCTCTTCAGAGCTCTCTTCTTCAGGCATAAATATGGCTTGGGTTAGTGGCTACCGCTGATGTTTCTTTCTGGAATCAGGGTTAATGGTCTCTAGAGCTTACTCGTTTGCCTATATCATTGACTATAAATTTTCACTGTTTCTGGTTCCTGGAATAATATTGAATAAAATGATCCATTGACTGGACATCCTAAACAATTGACGCTGTGCAAGATGTTTCTCTTATGAACCTATGTAGTATTTGGTTAAAAACATAACTTTGGCAATTTGCTTAGCATTTTCTGCAAGATAAATCAGAATGTTTAATTTTAAAAGTTTGTGTTCTGACCATATTTGCTTCATGGGTCCCACAATCAGTTGCAATTTTGTGCTGTTTCTTTTTGCGTTTCTTTGAATTTGCACAGAATCATTATACTCCTGACATATTGTTTGGTTTTTTTCAGCATCCTATATCCTCAAGGAACACTCAGAACCTGTAAGAACATTTTATTCCTAAAATCAATGCTCACTGTCTTCCCCAGTGACTTACGTGCAGTTGCTGTAAAGATTTAGTTCTTTGCTGAGCCTGCACACCAGGATCGTGTTGTTCTAGGAATCCCCAGCCAAGCTCACTGTGTTCCTTTGGAAGAGGAATTCACATTGCTGTAAAATTACCTTTCCTCTAGGATTGCTTAGTTTTCTGACTGCTTGATGACCTTATTTTCTTAATGTCCTACTTAAGGATTATATTCAGGAAACGATTGATAATTGACAACCTTCTGTCTCTTGCTTAACTTCTTAAAGGCTGTGTTTTCCTCCATAGATGAAGATTAAAGAAAATTGACTGGACATCCTAAACAATTGACACTGTACAAGATGTTTCTCTTTTGAGCCAATGTAGCATTTGGTTCAAAACATAACTTTGACCAATTGCTTAGCGTATTCTGCAATAGAAATCAGAATATTTAAGTTTCAAAGTTTTTGTGAAGGGTATTGGGGGTGCAAGTCCATTATAAAAAGGTGTTTTAATTCCATTAATGTCTCTGCTTAGACTCTTCCTTCCCGCACTAAAACATAACAATATGTTCAAAAGAATGAAAAATGTTTGTCAGCTGGACTCTGGTTAGATACCAGTCAGCCTTTAGTGGAATTTTGCTCAGCGTGGGAACAACAGGAATATTACTCACAATTATGAGTTAGTTTTCACAAACAAACAGTAAGTATGCAAAGACTGACCCAAGCACTAACAATAATATCAGTGGAGATTGTGAGGGATAAGATCATGGTCCTGGTTATTCATTTTAATTCAAAACTGCTATTGCCAATTCTCTCACTCTATCAGTCCCTCGAAGTAAGGAGGATGCTTGCCATAGAGGCTAATCCCAATTGACCTAAATCCCACTGCTGATCTCAAAAGACCCAATTCACGCTTAATCTCAATTGACCTAACTCTTACTGTTAATCCCAATCGATTTAACTCTCACTACTAATACCAATTAACCTAACTCTTATTCCTAATCTCAATTAAAGTAATTTTTGCTGTTAATCTCAATTACCCTAACTCTCACTACTAATACCAATTGACTTAATTCTTGCAATTAGCCCCAATTAAACTAAGATTATCTGCTAATCTCAATTGACCGAACTCTCACTGCCAAACTCAACACATGCACTACTAGAAATTCACAGAGAAACTATAAAAGAGGACTCTATTCAGAAATCAGAAAATCCTTCAGTATTCTAGTGATAAGTAAGTATGCTTGTTTATTTATCAGATGTTGAATTTACCTATTAAGAGTAATAGTATTCTTTTTCCAGAATTTGATAAATCGATTTCCAGTCAATTTCACAAAATCAGATTTAAGCCCTAGGTACATGAATTTACATAAGAGCAGGGATGGCACATTAATTAATCAGCAATATAAAGTGCTTCTACTATGCAATTTATTAAGAAATATATCCTGAATAATACATCCATATTCGACACTGAAAAGTCAAAACTTTCACTGGGTTATTAATAAATCCAAAAAAATGAAAAGGAAATTATACTTTGGATCTTCCAGTGTCAGTACTTGGATTATTTCTGCATGCTCGTGTACATTTTTTCTTAATTACAAACCACTTACTCCACTATGAACTGGGACAAGGACTGACCTGATTTCCAAACCCATAGTGACATAAATTGGGCCAGTTCAGGTTAATTCAGCAACTGTGGCACATGTTAGCTTTAGTTCTGAGTGTCCCTTAAAATAAATAATGAACCTTCATGGCAATACACTAGAATAAAATAACCCACTCTGTACCTATAATGGAATCATAGAATAATGCAGTACAAAGAGTAGCCATTCTGCCCATTGTATCCGTGCTAGCACTCTGAGAAAGCTCCTAATTAGTCCCTTTCCGCAACCCCACCCCCACCTACTGCTCATTCCCCATAATCCTGCAAATGTTTCCTTTTCAATTATGTATCAAATTTCCTTTTGAAAGTGGATATTGAATCTGCTTCCACCATCCTCCCAGGCTGTGCGTTCCAGATCATAACAACTCAGTGAGTACCAGAATCTCCCTTTATCTCGCCCCCTGTTTTTTTTGGGGGGGTGTATTTATTTTAAATCTGTGCCCTCTGATTACTGACCCTCCTGTCTTGTGGCGTAATTGTAGCGTCCCTGTCTCTAGATCAGTGAACCCCAGGTTCAAGTCCCACACCAGGACTCGTTGGCCATGGAAGGAGCACTCTTGATGTGGTTCCACTGGCTGAAAAACGAGCCTTTAACCACTTCTGCATTATGCCTTGAAAGGAAAGCATGTGTGAAGATATGTGAAAATAAAACTGACCCTCGTACAGTGTTAGCAGTTTCTTTTTATTGACGCTGTCAGAACTCTTTGTAAAATGTGCAATCAATTTCCCTGTGCTGGTTTATTGACCTAGCATTGCTGTGTCTTCTTTTTGATATTTTTGTAATCTTATAACCCTGGTCGTTGGGAGATGCATACGGTGCTTTGCTTTGAGCTAGGCACATATTTCTTTAGGCGTCAAGTTACCCCCGACAACATTTATTAACATTAAGAATAAAGTTTCCTTGTAATCACTGTGGTACACAGGTGGACAAGTGAGGGGTAATGACATGTTACAGCCATGAGGTACAGAGGGACCTGGGTGTCCTGGTGCATAAATCACAAAAAGTTAGTATGTGGGTGCAGCAAGCAATTAGGAAGGCAAATGGAATGTTGGCATTTATTGGAAGGGGAATGGAATATAAAAGTAGGGAAGCTTGCTACAGTTGTACAGGACATTGGTGAGACCACATTTGGAGTACCGTGTACAATTTTGGTCTTCTTATTTAAGGAAGGATATGAATGCATTAGAAGTTGTTGAGAGAAGATTTGCTTAACTGATAACTGGGGGAGAATTCCCCCCCCCCACCCCCCCCATCGGGGAGGGTTGTGCGGAGGTGGGCACAGGCCCGATTAGCGCCCTCGATCGGGTCCATGCCGCCATTTTACATGGGCAGGCCTTGTGCCTGGAAGCGCTGAGCGTTCCTGTCTGGTGGGGGGGAGGGCTCCCTGAGTCGGGGGTCTGCACTCTTTCGCTGATGCGTGCGAAAAAGCGCAGAAATCTCCCTGAGACGCAAAGGCGCCTCAGTTAAGTTTTAAAAATTTAAATAAAGAAATGAAAAAAATGTTAAGACATGTCAACCTCATATGACAGTGTCACATGAGCTGGGACATGTCAGTGAATTTTTATAAAAATTTTTATTCAACTTATAAACACTTCATGAAACTTCGTCCCGCCCGTGGATGAGGTTCCATGGAAAATGGGAAGGCCGCCTGGGCTTTTCGCCTGCTCAACAACGTGAAGGTTGGTCGGGCAGCTCAGATTATTAGTTTAATTGATATTTAAATGGCCTTAATAGGCCTTTGACAATTCGGCAGGCGCGCAGCCCAACATCACTGCGCGTCATTTTATGCATCGGCCAGCGGGCCCCACTCCTGCTCGCGGACCCAAAAATTCTGGCCCTGGAATAGGGAGGTTTATCTTATGGGGAAAAGTTGAGCAGGTTAGGCTTGCATCCATTGTAGTTTAGAAGAATGAGAGGTGATCTTATTGAAACATATCAGATCCTGAGGGGACTTGACAGGGTGGATGCTGAGAGGAAGTTTCCCCTTGTGGGAGAGACCAGAACTGGGGGACACAATTTAAAAATAAGGGGTCTCCCATTTAAGGCAGACTTGGGATGAAACTTTTTCTCTCAGAGGGTTTTAAGTCTTCTTAACTCTCTTCCTCAGAGAGTGGTGGAGACAGAGTCAATTAATATTTTTAAGATGGAGGTATATAGATTCTTGATCAACAAGGGAGTCAAAGGTTATCGGGGTAGTTGGACTGTGGAGTTTTCAGGCTGTAATCAGAGCAGCCATGATCTTATTGAATGATGGAGAAGGCACGAGGGGCCGAATGGTCTAGACCCACTCCTAATTCATATGTTCGTATGTGTTTCTGTGCTGTACACTGAATGTAATGCCATATCATTCCTGATCACATTATTGCTTGAGCATTTTCCCCCTTTCCTCAAACTACATTCTATTTTCAGCAAAGGATCAGAATTTAGCCCAACTGGTCCATGCAGATGTTTATGTTCCAAAAGAGCCTCCTCTCTCTCCACTTCATATAACCTGGTCAACATACTCTTCTTTTCCTTTCTCTCTCATGTGCTTACCTAGATTCCCTTTAAAGCATCCATGCCATCTCCCTGATTCACTCCCTGTGGTAGCGAGTCCCACATTCTCACCATTCTCTGAATAAAGAATTTTTTATTGATGTTCCTTAATATACTTGAAAGCTACTCTATTACCTCATTTGGAAGGTTAATACACTCCAATTAGCTTGGCTATACCCGCTATCATTCTCACTAGTATACCACACAGTGAAATCTTAAGGTCAGCTTCAGTCATTTTTCACATTTAGAACTTCCAAAGTCACACTTCAGATGCTCATTCCTTCTACATGGTCTGCTACCTGTGATATGATAACCTTCTGAATGAGAGGAGTAATAGTCAGGCATAAGAAAAATCAGATGGAAACTGTAGGTGCAGTATTCATTTATGCAGGTAGAATTACATAGAATTTAGAACAAAGAAACAGACTATTCAGCCCAATTGGTCCATGCTAGCATTTACATTTCACACAAGATTCCTCTTGTCCTTCTTTATTTAGCCCTGTCAGCATAACTTTCTCTTCCCTTTCTCTCATGTGTTTATCGACCTTCCCCTTCAATACGCCTATACAATTTGCCTCAAGCACTCCAGTGAGTTCCACTCTCTGGGTAAAGATGTTTCTCCTGAATTCCCTGTTGGATTTATTGGTGATTATCTTATATCTACAGCCCATGGCTTGGTTCTTATGCATAAGTGGAAACACCTTCCCTGCCAAACCAATGGATAATATAAAGACCTCCATTAGGTTACACATGGTCTTCTCTCTTCTAGAGAAAAGAGTCCCAGTCTTTTCAGTCTTTCATGATAACTCTCAATCCTGATATTATTGTTGTGAATCTTTTTTATCCCTTCTCCAGTAGTGCCTTTATATCCTGTTCATCATATGGAGATCAGTATTGTGCGCGCTACTCTAAGTATGGTGTAACCAAGGACCACTGAATCATAGAAATCTTTACAGTGCAAAAGAAGGCCATTCAGCCCATCGAGTCTGCATTGGTTCTCTGAAAGAGCAATCTACCTAGTCCCATTCTCCTGCCTTATTGCATAACCTTGCACATTCTTTCTTTTCAGATAGCAGTCCAATTCCCCTTTGAATATCTCGATTGAACCTGCCTCGACTACCCTCTCAGGGAGTTTGTTCCAAACTCCAACCATCCCCTGGATGATTTTTTTTTTCCTCACATCGCTTTTACTCCTTTTGTCAATTATTTTGAATTTGTGCTATCTAGCCCTTGATGTTCCCTTGAGTGGGAACTCAAGAGATCAATAGGAGCTTGATGTAAAGTCTCTGATTTTCAGTTCTATCTCTCCTAAACATGAACACTAGTGCTTTGCTTGCTTTTTGTTATGACCTTATTAAACTGTTGCTATGTTTAGTGGTATTTTTATGTGTACTTCTGAACCGCCCTAAAACAATAAAAAATTGCATACAACTCCACTGTCCATCCATTACCTAAGAATAAACCATTGAAAAAGGATATGCAAGGTGCAAATCCTTTAATATTTTCCCTCCTAAAGGCCTCTCACTAAAGATGAACTTTCAGTCCCCCTTGAACTTTATATTTCAATATTGACATAATCTGTACATGTGTGCATGATATAGGTCTAAGATGAATCGAGAGAAGGTCCTTGGGGTTAATGGGTGGAGCCATTCTGAGCAACAAGAAAAAGACTGTTTCAGTGATTGTTCCCTAAACTGCCAGGAGAATGGTTGCTTTCAACAGGCTATCAGGAAAATGGAGGTATTTAGTAGATGTTCCCCCTTGTTATCAGTAAGAAGCATACTGGAAAATGTACAGCCCGTGATTTTCTGATTCATTCTTGGGCATACGAGGAATACAAGACTGTGCTGATAGATGAAGTAGGGCAGGAGAAGGGTCGTGGGAGAATAAATGCTGGCATAGACCTGTTGGGCCAGCTGGCCTGGTTCTATGCTGTACATTGTATGTAATTCCAGGTAGAAAATGTGATTGGTGCTGTTCCAAATAATGTGTGGCAAATGTGACCATTTTTTACATTGTGCAAAGGTTGTCATTTATGCCTATTAAGGAAATAGAAATAATAAAGGAAAATGCATTTTGACCATATTTCATACCTGCAGCTGAAAAAAGGAATGCACCAACTAGATTAACTCAAATTTTCTTCCCCATACTTTTTATTGTTAACTGTGTAACTTTCTGACATATGCCTAAGTCCTTCAATAACCTGAGCTTATGAGAAGTTTTACTAAACCATGTGGAAAGCACAACTGTCCTTAATCACGTTTTATGATTCTCTCGAGTTTCAGCTCAGTGCTCGAAAAGCTACAAAACTACTTGACACTTGGTCGACACAGGAGCAGAAAATTACTGACCAATTCCAGTGTGAAGTGCAGCAGAACATCCAGATGCCGTTAAAACTCATTCCATTCTGTCTAACTGCAAACCAGTGGGAATTGTCTTCATTTTTGATTGTCCAGGCATCTAATCAGAACTTTAAAACTAAATGTTTTCCAAAGAAATGGCTGCATTAAACATTCACCCACTTTCAATTTCCATTACAATATTAGACTCATTAGCAGATTACTTTAACCAACACTGCATGGGGCAGAGTGAAATAGATAGATTACCACTGACTGGCTGTCAAATATGCAAACTTTTCTGAAGATAACTTACGTAACAGGATCACAGTTATTTTGTCCTCTTTTTTAAATCATTATTTTAAGATTAATCTGAAGAATTTATTCAAAACCATGTCTTGACTGCACCTAATCTATTTATAACCCTTTTGTGAATTTGTCAAATGATTTATTACAGTTGATTTAAACTGGTGGCGCACACTGAATCATTTGTACATATTGCTGTTTTTTTTCTCTTTTACAACATTTCAAACTTTTCCCTTCTTAAAACAGTAATTTCTTCACAAACATGACTGGGACTGAGTATTTATATGAAAGCTTGCCAAGCCGAAAATTCCTGGATAGGCTATGCTTATCCAACAGACAAACCATATGGTTTCATGACATTGCCCATTGGGATGAAAGAAAACAAGAAAAGAAAGAAAGGCTGGCATTTATATAGCCACTTTCTCAACCCCAGGACATCCCAAAGCACTTTACAGCCAATATAGCCTGTTACTGTGGGTTTATCTCGGGATTCATTGGCTTCTTACTCTAGATCTTGCTGATGGCAATAGTATTTTGTTCAAAAACATTTATTTGCATGTTAACTATTTACAACTGTTAAATAAGGCTGAGACATAAGTGGGAGCTACATTCTGAGATGCTTCATACCTGTGTCCTTTCAGTGAGTGACATGACTGTGACATAGCTCCTTACACACATGCTCAGTAGCTATCATTAGGATTATGTAGAGTTAACCCTTATTTTGAGGCGTAGTTACGACTGTAATATATGCAGCCTGTGGGGAGCTGGTGGCCTACTGGAAATTACTAGCCTAGTGGGCTAGTAATCCAGGGGTCCTGGCTAATACCCTGGGGGTATGAGCTCAAATCCCACCATGATGATGGAATTTAAATTCAATTAATAAATAAAGGTGGAATTGAAAACTAGCCTCAGTAGTGATCATGAAACTATCATTAGTTGCTGGAAAATCACACCCGGTTCACTGGGAAGAAACTTTGCTGTCTTTACCTGGTCTGAACTACATGTGGCTCTGGACCCACAGCAATGTGGTTAACTTTTAACAGCCAGCTGAAATGGCCTTGCAAACTACTCAGTTCAAGGGTAATTAGAGATGGGCAACAAATGCTGGCCTTGCCTGTGATGCCAACATTCCATCAAACAATATATTGATAAAAAAAATGGAGGAATTTCTACTCACAATTATTATGGCCTGAGTTTTGCCGTCGGTGAACAGGAGGTGGGGCCCACTCGCCGACGTGCAAAATGATGCAGGATGACATCGGGCGGAACCCCCAATGTCATCCCGCCCCATTCAAATTTTCAGGAAGGTGGGGGCACAGCCAAATCAGCTGTGGGCCCGCCGACCTGTCAATGGCCACTTGAGGCCATTGACAGCATCATTAAAACAATTAAAGGACCTGCCCATCCAACCAGGAGCCCCGGCGGCAACTAGAGAAAACACGAAACCTCATCCGTCGGCGGGATGAGGTTTCATGCAGGGTTTTAAAAAGTTTATTAAAGTTTTACTGTAATTAATGAACATGCCCCATTTCATATGACATTGTCACATGAGGGGGACATGTTAAGGATGTTTTTGTTTCTATTTTTAATATTTTTAAAACTGTCAGTGATCTCCCTGAGGCTGCACTTAGCCTCAGGGAGATGTGCGCTCTTTTGTGTGCATGCGCGAAAGAGCGCACTCTCCCTTTTGGGGAGACCCCCCCCCACCCGCACAGGGAATGCATAGCGCTTCCCGCTGGTCGTCACGCTGGGCGGGCCTTAATTTGCCCGCCCACTTAAAATGGCGGCGGGACCCGCTTCTCTGGCAGGGATCGGCTCCTCGCCCACTGGAGATTGGGTCAGGACCGCCCGCCCGACTGACAGGCAGAAAATTCTGCCCAATGAGTTGAATGTTCGTGTTTAAGTACATTGGTTTTAAATCAAAAATAAGCTTTTTGAAGCTGTGGAATTCAAAGTTCTTCCTGTTTAAAACAGTGTAATAGCTTCCAAAAATACAGCATTTGGTAATGATTCAATGACATGCTGTTAGAAGTTATAGATAATACTGTAAAGATTCTAATAACTAATATATAAGTGGTGTTTCACAAACAGTTTGCATAAGCTTTTGAAATGCTTAAGTAAATAAAAATAATACCTACATGGCTCCAGAGAAACTTGTTAATGATGGTGGTACAACACAGCCAGTAGCTTATTGGGGTCAAGGTGAAGCTTGGTGACTATCTTGTATTCAGGATGATAAAGATTTATGAACACAGGCATAGACACTAAAGATGTATGATAGGATTTTTTCTGCACTGTTTTTCTTACAATTTGCTTATAATTAAAACGGATGTATCCATCAGTGAAGCAATGAAAATGCATTTCATTTTTGGTTTTATATTTGAGAGTTTGCACAGTGATACCTGAACATATAGAGCAATGCAACACCCTGAATGTATATTGCTTCAAGGATATTTATTCTCTCATGCAACACTGTCCAACAAACATGCAGCCTTTATACAATTCAATGCAAATTTAAGCGTTAAAAATGTTTCATTTCAAACCCAAATTTTGTCTGGAAAGTTGCTTATGAATAATGGGTAAGTACAGGCTGAGAACATTGGAAATTCCACATATTGGATTTAATTCTGACGCTCCTGTTCAGTTCACTAGTCACCCCTGTGCTCAGCGACCTACACTGGCCCCTGGCCAGCACACCACCATTTAAAATTCTCACCCTTGTTTTCAAACCCCACCCCAGTCTTGGCCCTCCCTATCTCTGGATCTTCCTCCTTTTGTACCATGACTGCAAGATATCTCCGCACTGCCCTGATTCTGGCCGTTTGCCCTTTCCTGATTTTCATCTCTTCACCGTTGATGGCCTTGCCTTCAGCCATTTATCCCGTAATCTCTGAAATTCCCTTTCTGAACCTCTCCACCTTTCTCTCTCCTCCCTAAACACACTCATTAAAATCTACCTCTTTGACCAAGCTTTTGATCACCTCAAATTCTAAAGAGGTGTAGGAGCAAAGGGACCTGGGTGTATATGTGCATAACCAGTTAAGGTGAGAGGACAGGCTGAAAGAGCAGTTAATGAAACTTATGGCATCCTGGACTTTTTCAATCAAGGATTTCCCAAGGAAATTATTTTAAATCTGTATAAAACACTGGTCTGGCCTCAACTGGTGTATTGTGTCCAATTCTGGGCACCACACTAGAGGAAAAATGTGATGGCATTAGAATAGGTGCAGAAAAGATTTACAAGAATTGTTCCAGGGATGAGGAACTTCAGCTATATAGAGAAGCTGGGACTGTTCTCCTCGGAGAAGAGAAAGTTGAGAGAAGATTTTGTTGATGTACTCAAAATCATGAGGGGTCCGGTCAGAGCAGAAAGGGGAGAAAGTGTTCCCATTGGTGGTAGCATCGAGAACCAGAGGCCAAAAATTTAAAGTAATTGGCAAAAGAAGCAGGTGACATGAAGAAAACTTTTTCATGCAGCGAGAGATTAGGATCTGGAATGCGCTGCCTGAGAGTGTGATGCATTCAAGAAGAAATTATAGAGGGTGCTTAGAAATTATTGCAAGAAATAAATCCAAATAAAGCTTCGGGTCCAGATGAAATCCCTCGCTGGATTTTAACATTAGCAGCTAATGAACTGGCTCCCATGTTGACCAATTTCTTTCAAGTGTTAATCAACATCGGCTACTTACCAGACCAATGGGGACAAGCTAACATCTGTGGCACATTCAAAAAAGGGGATAAAAGTCAGCCAGAAAACTACGGATCGCTATCTCCCACCAGCATCATTTGCAAATAGCTTGAACGTATTTTTCATTCTCATATCACAAAGCACTTTGAAGCCCACAATATCCTGGTAGACAGTCAGCATGTTTTGCAGGCTAAAAGATCAACCGAAACACAGATTTTACAGACGGCTGATGATCTAGCTTCAAACCCAAAAGAGATTAAACTACTCACTTGGTAATGCTAGATTTCTCAGAAGCTTTTGACAAATTTCCTCATGAAAAGCTCTTGTCCAAACTGACTAAATGATTAAATTAGGTCTGGCACTTCCTTACTAACAGAAGACAGGGTGGCATGTGATAGAGAATCATCCTTTCTGAGAGGTATCCTCTGTAGAGTGCCTCAGGGAACTGTTTTGGGACATTAATTCTTCTTGACATACATAAACAACCTTCCACACAAGTTAAAAATCAAGGTGTGACTATGTACAAATGACTGTGTGATTTACGCATCAGAAAAAAATCAAGATCAACTCACTACAAGATGGTCTTCTGGAATTGCAAAAATGGTAGGTCTAATGGGAGATGGCATTCAATGCCAAAATACATTATGTCATGTGTATCACAACAAATTAATCCACCAACAAATAACTTTAAACTTTGCAATCAAATTCTCCAACACACCTTACCTGGAAATTCATATAAAAAGCGAACTTCAATGGAGATTCCACGTTCAGCAAATAGCCCAAAGCAAGCAGTGTCCTTGAATTTCTGAGGAGTAATCTTTGTTATTGCAATAAACATATCTAAATCACAGCTTACCAAACATTTGTTTGTCCAATTCTGGAGTTGTGTGTGGGACCTGTATATGGCGAGTGGTAGAAATAGAATTGAAGCAATCCAAATCACACAAATCGGTATTAAATGAAACAGTGTCACATCCTTGATCGAAGATTTGGAATGAGGATCACTACAGAAAAGGAGGGAAAAGAACTGACTGGACATGTTCCATTAAATATGGAATGGACTGATGGAATTTGACAGAAACACGTACCTGGTGCCCTCCGGCAATGACAAAACACAAGGTAGCCATCCGCACAAACTACAAAGATCATTTTGTTTCCAAGACAGTGTGTCAACAACCTTTCTTCCTGAGGCCAGTCCCACAATGGAACTGTGGTAATCTCAGGTGCAATACACCTTTAAGAGAATGTAAGCAGATTGATCATGTGATTGCATTACCCAATTGGTGTGTAGCGCGGGCTACATTGTTAAGCAGTAGTTTTAGAATAGGTTTCGGTTTGAGAAGCACACATTGTGTTTGTGCTCTGTTACTTAGTGTGAATAAGCAGCCATGTGCTCCATTTTACAATGGTGCCTTCATCTACATTGTCTTGATTATCAACTCACTCATCAGTCGATAGGCATGCAACTGTGTTCACTGAACAAAACAACCTGATAGAGGGAACGTAACAGGAACAAACTGCCAGAGGAATTGGCCACAGTCCCATCACTGGAAACCTTCGAGACCCATCTTTGGATTATTTCCATTTATAAGTTTTCATGGTCAGGACTGCCATCTCAGCAGGTCATGCCTGCTTTAGCTGGCGCTACCCATACAAATGTTGGCAGGATACAGATATTAGGGACTCGAACTCAAGTTCTGTCGAAGGGTCATGAGGACTCGAAACGTCAACTCTTTTCTTCTCCGCCGATGCTGCCAGACCTGCTGAGTTTTTCCAGGTAATTCTGTTTTTGTTACAGATATTAGCCTGTGATGCCGACACTCATAAAGCAGGAACAGAATCAGAATTGAATTACTATCTGAAAATGAAGAATGTGCAGGGCTACGGTGGGAGAATGACTGAGATCCAGCACAGACACAATGGGCTGAATAGCCTCCTCCTGTGCTGTAACCATCCTATGACTCAATCTATAATAATACCTCCCCATGTGATTCAGTGTCAATTTTGTTTGATGATTGCTTCTGTGAAGCGTCTTGGGATGACGGTGTTTGTGTGATAGCTGTGGCTCAGTTCAGAGCACTCTTGCCCTGAGTCACAAAGTTCTGGGTTCAAGTCCCGTCCCAGGACTTGAGCACAAAAAAAAAATCAAGGCTGGCACTCCAGTGCAGTACTGAGGAAATACTGCACTGTTGGATGCACTGCCTTTCAAATGAGATCCTTAACCTTGGCCCCATCTACTTGCCTGGCTATGCAAAAGATCCCATGACAATATTTCAAAGAAGAGTAGGGGAGTTGTCCGTGGTGGCCTGGCCAAAATGTATCCCTCAATCAACACCACAAAATTGGATTATCTGGTTATTATCATGTTGCTGTGTGTTGGAGTTTTCTGTATACAAATTGGCTTCTCACATTGCAACGGTGGTTATATTTGAAAAGTATATTATTGGAAGTAAAGCAGTTGGAGACATCTGGTGGTCATGAAAAGTGCTGTATAAATGCAAGCATTTCTTTAGAAATTGTCATCATTTTGAGTCTGTTCACCATAAAATATGTTGACAGGATGTATTATTTTACTATCCTATAAGTGTAATCTTTGTGTTTTAACAATTTACTTCTCGTATTGAAGCTTCTTATATAACAGTAACAATTCTTTGTACAAGGCTCCCTCTCGTCTTTAAGTGTCAAAAATCAAATCTCATAACTTGCTTGCAAGAGTACAGAAAGAAATTTTAGTCTGCACTTAGCCCTTCTCATACTAACCTGGGAATGCTTTATGCTGAAGGAAAGAAAAAAAATGCAGCAGCAGATCCAACAGGAAAAAAGATAGAGCAAAGTTTTGAATTGAACCTTTTCAGTGAAATATTCTGTATTGCTTACCACTGGCAATGGCTCAAAAAGTAACAGAATGATCACTCCTCAGGAAGGAAATGTTCACATTGATGCCAAATGGAATATAGCATTTACAGCACAGCAGACAAGAATGGAGGAGAGCAGAGAACTCTGAAGCTTACAGAGCCAGTTACAGAAATAGAAAGGGATCATGGAGGCATTTGAAGACAATGATGAAAATTATAAAATTGAAATGTTGCCAGACCGAGAGCCAATGTATATCAGCGAGCACAGGGTGATGGGTGAACAGGACCTAGTGTGAGTTAGGATAAGGGCAGCAGAGTTTTGAATGAGTTTAAGTTTATGGAGAATGGCAGATAGGAGACCAGCCAGGAGAGCATTGGAATAATCAAGCCTAGAAGTAGCAAAGGCACGGAAAGAATTTCAGCAGCAGATAAACTGAGGTAGCAGTGGAGTTGGTCGATGTTCTCAAACTTGTTCCAAGTACATTCTGACTAAACTATGCTTTACATTTTCCTTCAATACATCAAATTTACTCATTATATTGCGGGAGCTTGAGCACGCGTCTGCTCCTGTATGTTAATAGACTTGAATGTTTTCCCAAACAAGCAGCCTTCTTACTCATTAAAACATGTAACATTTTCCGGGGTTTTGCAGGTTAGATATTGGGAGGATGTTTCCCTTGGCTGGGAAACCTAGAACGAGAGGTCCTGTCCTCAAGATAAGGATTCAGCCATTTAGGAAGGAGAGGAGGAGAAATTTATTAAATTGAGAAGTTTTGAATTTTTGGAATTCTCTACCTCAGAGAACTGAGGATGCGTGATTTATTCAAAACTGAGGTCTATAGATTTTTGGATCATAACAGAATCACTGGATATGGGGATAGTGCAGGAAAGGCATGATCTTGTTGATTGTGGAGCAGGCTCAAAGGGCCACATGGGCTATTCCAGCTCCAGTTTCATATGTTCTTAACTAGTCCCATACTCTTCAAAATAAGAAGTCACTGTCAACAAAGAGTTCCCATGCTGTGAACTATATATATGAGATATACACTGTAGATGGAATGCGTTCTGCTGTAAGTGTACAAGGACAGCTGCACAATAACAAATTTGGAACTGAGAGACCAATCCTCAAGAAAGCCTCCAAAAAGGACTTGCCTTAATCACAACTTCAATCAACTGATGGTCAGAATGCAATTTTATTGGGGCACGTTAGCACAGCTGTCCGATGGGTCTCACAGTGCTTTGAGGCAAAATTCTCAGCAGCAGAGGAGAACCTTGAAGATATATTTTATGTCAGGTGAATTAAATAACCATTGCAGAATTACATGCACTTTCACATCAATGTACCTGAACTCTGAATGGAATTGAATAAATGAATTAGGCCTTGTACAGAATAGGAGAAATGCTGCTCTGACTTTTCCTCTTAGGACATACAGAAACACACATTTCTTTGCTTATTGGAGAAAGGTCTTTAAGTGATTAGATACTCATTTCCCAGAATCCTCAACCATACTTTTGACCACACCCCTGATTTGCATTGTGCTGCTATAGAATTATATGGGAGCTGCAAATCTATCGTTCACAACATTAGCCAATATCAGGAATAGGGGAAAAGAAAATTACTCTGTCCTGTGGTCTTTCTTGAACTGAAATGCTGAGGTTGGATGCCATAGAGTGGAGGAGCTGAAGTGGGTTAGAAATGGTATATTGGCCTTGGAAGGGTGCCACACAGATTCACCAGAAAGTTACCAAGGCTCCAAAGTTAGATTTTGAAGAGAGATTGCACACACAGGCTTATATTCCCTGGAACATAAAGGTATGATTTGATTGAGTGTTTTAGGATTTTGGAAAGAATTGATGGGGTAGATAAAGATAAACTTACTCTGCTGACAGAGGGAGTCTAGGACAAGGGGGCATAAGCTTAGAACCAGGCTGTTTAGGAGAGAGGTTAGGAAACACATCTTCACACAAAGGGTGGTAAAAGTGTAGAACTCTCTCCAACAAAAAGCAATAGATGCTAGCTCAATTATTCATTTTAAATCTGAGATAGCTGGATTTCTGCTAGCCAAGGGTTTAAAGGGATAGGCAGAAAAGGGGGAACAATGGAGTTATGATACAGATTAGCCACGATCTCATTGAACAATAAGGGTCTGAATGGCCTATTCCTGTTCCGGTCTTCCCCTGCTTCACCTTGTTTCACCACATCTTTTGCACATGATGGACTTTTACCTGACCCTTGGAAATATCCCCTAGGTTGCCCTAAAAGGAAAGATCAGAGAAAGATCAGCTCTGAAGAAAGGTCATACGGACTCGAAATGTTAACTCTGTTTCTCTCTCCACAGGCACTGCCAGACCTGCTGAGTTTTTGCAGCATTTTCTGTTTTTGTTTCAGATTTCCAGCATCCGCAGTATTTCGCTTTTGTCTTAAGATCAGAGAAAAACTTAATGGCAATTATTCACAGTTACCCTCCCCTTTTAAGTGGTGCTATAACCAATTTCTTTCATTATGACAGACAATGGAGAAAGAGAACGTGCTGGAATTTTACACGGAACAGAGGAGTTACTTCCCCCAACCCAGCGTAAAACCCATTGGGACCTTTAGAATTTTTGGAATTCTCTACCTCAGAGAGTTAAGGATGCTCAATATATTCAAAATTGAGGTCGATAGATTTTCGGATCATAACAGAATCAAGGGATATGGGGATAGTGCAGGAAAGGCATGATCTTGTTGATTGTGGAGCAGGCTCAAAGGGCCACATGGGCTATTCCAGCTCCAGTTTCATACTTTCTTAACTAGTCCCACACTCTTCAAAATAAGAAGTCACTGTCAACAAATAGTTCCCACGCTGTGAACTATAAATATGAGATATACACCGTAGATGCAATATGTTCTGCTGTGCTGCTGACCAGTCAAAGGGCTGGCAACTCTCTCATCGCAGCAGCACCAGCAGGAACTGTGGCTGCCACTGACATTATAAGCAGTCCCCAGAGATGAGGAGCCGGTAGCTGGAACAAGGTGAATCCAGGGTGTCGTCAAGACCAAGCTGGCAGTTCCCAGCCATGGGTTTGCAGGGGGGTGGAGGGGTGCTGGCTGTGTTGGCAGGGCACAGGGAGGGGAAATTGTCGGGGTGTGGAGTACCTTTCGAGGGGCATTCATTGGGCACAGGGTACCGGAGCAGGATGCATCCCTCCTGGCAACAAGATTGTCAGATTTCACTCGGACACTTGCTCCTGGCCTCCCATGCTTCAGCTAAAATACCCACGAGGATGGGTAGGCAACGGGCATGGAGCCACTGCCATGGCATCCAATTTTAAGCCCCCTGCCTGCTAACCCAAGTCTGCCCCCACCCACCCACCACCCCCACCCCCTCACCCTCACCCTACCGGCTTGAGATCTCCACAATGCAGATGGCACAGAACTGGACTATGTGACTTAACCGGTGAGTGTGGTGGAAGTCCTATTCAGCAAATACCCTGTTGCTGTTTCTGAGCTTATAGATATTGTGTGTTCACCGATAAGTGCAGACATTTAACATAAAATTACTAAGTAGGCAGATGTACACAGTGTTCTGGAGACATGCTATTTTCTGCCTTATGAGTGAAAGTACTGAGTGTTTTGCATATTCTCCAGCTAGTGATTTACCATCATGTGGGAATAATAATTAAAACTAAGCACATCAAGGCATCCACAGGCAAATTGAGGCATCATTTTCTGGCCATGAGGCTGGGTCGCATGGCACACTTCCCTTTCCACCATCCTGACTTGGAAATATATCAGCCGTTCCCTCACTGTCACTGGGTCAAAATCCTGGAACTCCCTCCCTAACAGCACTGTGGATGTACCTACACCACATGGACTGCAGCAGTTCAAGATGGCACCTTCTCAAGGGTGACTAGGGATGGGCAATAAATATGGCCCGGCCAGTAAAGACCACATCCTGGGAATGAATAAAAAATAATGTTGTGCTCCTATCCCTTAAAGGCAAATTACAAGAACCTCCCCATTTTCTTTTGAAAGATAATTTCCCCCTTCCAAAGAAGTATAACTATCTAAAATACATGTTCAAGTTTAGTTATCATCAATAAGTGTATTGGACTGGTGGGCCTATGAGTCTATCGGGCATAGAGGTAATCTGCTGGTACACCCAGATCCTGTAGCGGTAATCTTGTCAGGATGTGTCTTCAAGTTGCTCGCAGTGATCTGTGGGGGTGTCATTTTTGGATGTGGTTCCTGCTTACATTTAGAAACTTGTCCCAGATGCAATAGGACTGTATGGTGGTTGAGGGGCTGGAATGGACCTGATTTGGCCTCAGTTATGCCTCACCTTCGCGTCTTTGTGTGTGATAATTTCATAGGTCATTGGCTCTGGGCAAAGCCTTGTCACCTCGGCTGGTTGCCACGTACCTTCTTGGGGATCCTGGATGTGAACTTGTTGTCCCAACTCTGCACCTGCATTTTTATCATGCATATTGCTCATCTTCTCTTGCGGTTTTAAAAGTTGCCCCTGTGCTTTCTGAGAGAGTAGAATGGGTAAGAGTAGGTAAATTGGTGAGCACTGGTCTGTCAGACATGAGCTCTGCTGGCAATGGAACAGTTGCAGTTAAAGGTGTCGCTCTCAGAGCTAATATTCAATGTGTAAATCTTGTTTGGTCTGACTACATTTGGGAATTAGGGATTTCACCATCTGAATCATTCATTCAGCTAGGCCATTAGATCTAGGGTAATGAGGAGAAGAAGTAGTCTGCTTGGCATATTGTGCAATTAATGAATAATGGGATACTTGATGATGACTTCAATGTCATAGTTCATATCCAGCCATTAGACTGTGTCACTTACGAGTCTCCTCATGTGATCTATGCCCATGTGTGAGTTATGAAGTCGCTGATGAATATCTGGTCACAAAGATTCTGATATGATGACCTGCCTGCCTTTAATAATGACTCCCCAGGAGATGCCTAGCTCATCCCAGTAAGGCCATGCTGAATTAAATCAGGCCACCCTTCAATGATGGTTTTCCACAGTTTCTGTAGTGTAAAATCTATTATCTATTTCCGTTTTTCCTTGTAGCTGCTGACATCTCATTGCGCAAAATATACCAGACCATTTGACGGACTTGCATTCTCCTGCAAGTGTAACATTGCAGCTTCCTTTGTCAAACCATGGATATTTCAATGTTAGCTCATGAAATGAGGCAATAGGAGTAGCTCCTCAGTTTGATCTGCCTTGTGAGGTCTGACTAACTCCGTTAATTGTCACTAGTGCGAGGTCACAGCATGCTGGTAGACCTGCAATTGCTGGGTCTTTAGTGTCCACGATTTAGGACACCTGTGGTGCTCAGGAGGATTGATTCAACTTGGACCCTGCACATGGAATTGGTGAACCGTTGAATGCTGAAAGTTGCACAGTAGTAGGTTTTGCAATGGCCTTCAGTGTCTGTGGATACATGTCCTTTAGAATTTACAGAGGTAGTATGTTAGCGCTTGCTCCTGTGCCAATCTTTACCATTGACAAGCAGTTCTCAACTTTCTTACAGCAGATAATTCGAGGCTTGGCAAACACTTTGATGGTGTGACAGTATTTGTGCTTTCCACGAGATAGATGGTGTGAAACAGGTGTTCACCGCTCTTCATCTCATCGTGCACATCATTGTCGCTTTCTTGTTTGTTAATCTCTTAATGTGTATGTTTCTGACGGGATACCGGATGGTCATTCTTATTGCTTGAAGTTACTGGTTGCGTACGGTCTGTTTGGATCATTGCCCAGCTCTTTGTATCTGCATCAGCTTTTGCTCTAGTGCACTGCCCCTGCCAATGGCCCTTTCTGCCACGTGCTTTGCAGAATTGGTGGAAAGCTGGGCCTTTCCTTGGTGGATGCAGAAGGCCACACCTCCCAAATGTCTCTCTATGTTTGCGTGTTCTAGTGAGTGCGTCAACATTTGGGGCTGTACTTAGGACCTGTAAGCTTCATCGGCCTGGGAGAATCACTTCGTACTTTCACCCAACCTTGCGTAGTCTTTGGATACTTTACATTTTGGGCTTGTCAAACAGATCTTTCTGGAATACTTCCATGGGAGTGGATGTGATCACCAACTCAACAATCCTGTCTGCTAGCTCTGTGTCTGAGAAATCACAGTATGTACCCTTTTCGCTGCATCTGCTGATGAAGTGGTCTATGGATTCTGTAAGCTGTTGTCGAAATGACATCAACTCCAGTTGATGAATACAGAAGTTTAACCTGATTCTGAACTGGTCTTCCAATGTAGCAGCTCTTCTGCTGTTAGTCCTAACATGTTCAGCCTGTGTAGACCTTCATTCTCAATTGCTAGGCAAATTTTTATGGTTTGTTTGTTTGGTTCAGGCACACCTGAATTAAGAAACTATAGTTCGCTGTGTTTTTAAATGTTTTGAATTCAGATAGCAGGTCAGATGTGCCCCAATTCAAACTGAAGAATTTTGTGGACGTTCTGACAATATCCCTTTGACCTTTCTCTTTAATTTATTCAATTTATTGTTCAGGAACTCACAAAGTCACCCATTATAATTGCAACTTTCTCTGGCCTGATTTTATAATGGTTTTTTTGGTCTTTTTTGTTTGACTCTCTCTCACTCGCTATAGATCCAGCCCACACCCTGGTCACTCACCTTTTCCTACTGAGCTAACCCAGTTCTGGTCCTTTCCTTACGCTGTTCTGCTCACAGAACTGACAGGCTATGTGCTGCAATCTCACCACGAGGGATCCATCTGCTTATCTGCTCTTTACTTGAGCTGTGTCTTCAAAATCTTTCTGTTCAGCCACCATACTGCGATTACAATATTCTCCGATAAGCCCATGCACTCATACACACACACACACACACACACACACACACATATCACACCGTATGTAATAATGTCACAATTATGTCTGTCATTCTGACCCAGAGCCAGGATGTAGGGAAGAGGAAGCATTAAGGGTCTGTGAGGAGTGCTGTCCTGGTAAAATATAAATTAAAAAATAAGAACTTTTTTAAAATCATACTTCTAAGAGCCCCGGCTAAGAGTTCAGATTGTTTCTGCTCCATAGGCAGCCAATGGAACAAACTCACTGGCATGTGAGAGACACACTCCAACAATTCTAACAAGAGTTTTTAGTCACCTCTGGAGCATGAGACTAATAATGCACTTAATTTATAATAAAAAGTATATTGCATACCCTCTTTTGAAACTTTCACTGCAGAAAAAGCATTCCTTTAAGCTATATTTCCTTTTGACACACAATAATTATTCTTCGCAGCCCTACCAACTAAAGACTAAATCTTATGCCCAAGCTAGATAACAAAAACATTTCTGTCTGTGATAAAGGTTTTGTGAGACACTACCTCACAACCTATAAATCCACACAATACTTCAGCCTGATAATTGCAGATTCCTCATCAAAATCCGAAAGCTCTCTGTTCAATCATATTTTGAACAACTTTCCTTTATAATGTCTGAAACTGCTTTGTTAAAGACATTTCAACAAGGACACAATCATTCGATCCAATGTTGGACCTGCTCATGCCTCTCTATGAGTCAATTCACATTCCGCTAATCTTTTCAAAGCAGTCTCATGATAAATTTGCCTGGAACATTTTATTTTAGTTACTAAACTTATTTTCTTTTGAGCTTCTGTAAGGTGCTTTAAAAAAACACTTTTAAATACCTCAGTGAGTACCTTGCGCCAGCTATTGCAGTCATCATTAAAATCTTTATACTTCTTTTCATCTCATCATTTACTCATTGAAATATCCTCCCATTTATTTAAATGAGGTGAAAGTTTGACAGACACAGGCAAAAGCAAATGTTTGAATTTCTTGGTTTTTTTTTTGTATGGGAAGACGAGACAAAAAAAGGTCAACAATGTCAAAATTGAAGCACACAAGAAGCAAGAAGAAAAATTTCTCTTCGGGAGACAAGAATGTTTATTATCCCCACAATGAGCACGATGGCATAAAGCCTTGGGATCAGTCTGCTTCTAATAGTCAATTAGTTTCTTCAGTGAAGTGTATAATCCATACCTCATAGCCAGATTGTTAATGCTTCAGTAATTGCTAATTTCAGTTTCCTTGAGTGCTTTCTCAGGAAATTCCTTCACATGATGAAAAAATAAGATGCTCCCTATGTCCTCTACCAGTGCACTGTCAGAGACACACCCTCCTTGAGATGAAACATTAAAACAAGGCCCTGTCTGCTGTCAGATCCCAAAAACACCATTTAATGAAAGAGCATGGAGAGGTCTCCAATATTTATCCCTCAACAAAACTCACTAAAACAGATTATCTGGGTGTTATCATATTGCTGTTTGTGGGATCTGATTGTCCGCAAATTTGCTGTTGCATTTCCAACAATGCAACAGTCACTACCCTGCAGATGTACTTTTTAAAAAATTCTTTCATGGGATGCGGGATCGCTGCTAAAATCAGCATTTGTTGCCCAGCCCTAATTGCCCTTGAGAAGGTGCTGGTGAGCAAGCTCCTTGAACCGCTGCAGTATATGCGGTGTAGGTACACCAACAGTGCTGTCAGGAAGGGAGTTCCACGTTTTTGTCCCAGTGACTGTGAAGGAACAATGATATGATTCCAAGTCAAGCTGATGTGTGGCTTTGAGGGGAGGTTGTAGGGGGTGGTGTTCCAATGCATCTGCTGTCCTTATCCATCAAGGTGGTAGAGGTCATGTGTTGGAAGGTGCTGTCGAAGGAGACTGGACGAGTTGCTGCAGTGCATCTTGTATGTGGTATACACTGCTTCCACTGTGCATCAGTGGTGGAGAGTCAAAATTGAATGTGGTGGATGGGATGTTGATCAAGCAGGTTGCTTTGTCCTGGATGGCGTCGAACCTCTTGAGTGTTTTTGGAGTTGCACTCATCCAGGCAATTAGAGAGTATTCCATCATGCTGCTGGCTTGTAGCTTGGACTTCATTGGCTATAAAGCACTTTGGGTAATCTTGATGTAGTGAAACGTTCCATGTGTAAATGCAAGTTTTTATTTCTTTCTTTAGCATTCAAGACCTCTACAGTACTCCAATTCTGCCCTCTTGCCCATGCCTGATTTTAATGCTGCATCATTGGTGACCGTACCTTCACCCGCCCGGGCCTAGGCTCTGGAATTATCTCCCTAAATCCCTCCACATCTCGACCTCCTTTTCCTTCTTTATGTTGCTCATTAAATCCTACCTCTTTCACTTGTCCTAACATTTCCTGACTTGGCTCTGTGTTAAATCTGATAATTGCATCTGTGAAGTGCCTTAGGGTGGTTTAACTATGTCATAGGCGCTATATAAATGCAAGCTGTTGCTATTTAAATGTTGTAGATGACAGAGGGAACAAATGATTTTGGATGAAGTTGACACCAACTAAACCTCAAAACTGTTAAACAAGTTAACTGGAATTACTTGTCCCATTATCCAATTTGGTTGCTTTAGCTATCTGAAAGCCAGCACCATTTTGTACATAGATATCAGTACATCCACAGGGCTAAATTCACAAGGAGTCCTGGTGGAACCTTGAGCAAAAACTTGGTACTTTAACAGAAAGTTTTTGAGATGTTTAACGGCTTCCCCTTTTTTTTTTAGAAGTGCGATGTAATTTTTTTTTTTGAAAGACACTGATAAACCATTCTGGAAAAGCAGCGTTTATTAGTGCTGAGTGAGTGATTGCACCCCCTGTAGATTTTTAAGAAGCTTTTTTATCACACAGAGCTTAAGCTAGCGGTAGATGATCTCAGTGAATATTTATATGGCCAACAATTGCATGCACCAGCAATTATCTGTCAATGTGAGGAAAGGTTAGAAATTAAATTACTGCAGCATCTGACTCCTACAGTGAGTATAATTGACTGTCTTCATGACTTCCTTCATTGCTATATATAAGAGCGAAATAATAGTAGTTTGATGAAAAGGGGCTTAAATGTGAACAGATGCAGGGAAACGCCTCTTCTTGACTACCATTTGTCTATTTGCCAATAGGCTGAAACCCCGGTTCACAAAAAGCTACTTCATTCTTGGGAGCAGGTGGGTTGAGGCTAGCTGGAGAAGGTGGAAGCAATGATTAAGATTTTATGAGATGAGGCGTATGAGTATCTTGGGACTAGACGGTGTGAGCATTGTGTAGGTGACAGGGACTGAGGCTGTTGACAGAGCAAATGGGGACAAGTCAATGTCAACATCGGTGGACAAAAATAAGTTGTTAGTGAAAGTCTCTTGGCCTCAATAGAAATCCAATTAGTGTGCACATTTAACAGGCCAGGCAGGGAGCAAAACAACTGACTACATTTGATGGTCAGAATTTTTTGTGGGACCGCTCACATTAACCAGGGCATGTACTATAACAATGTCAAATCAATCTTCTGATAGCTAGGGATAACATGGCATTTATGCAAATAAAGTGATAAATCTGCTGTCAGATCAATCTGTGAAAGGTACAGATTTTACTGACCTTAGGAATAAGGCAGAATGGAAACACTGAGAGAGAGAGAGAGAGAGAGAGAGTTAGCATCTTCAATGCTGTGGCTGGAAAAAAATTGTCGGAATCTGAATAATTGAGCAAAGGTCATTTTTAATCTGGTCAAGTGATGGATTAGAAATGTGGGCAGATATTCCAATTGTAGGATTTGAACCCAAAGTTTGGTTCGTGTGTGCTTCTGATGGAGGATCTAAGGCTAAACTGAAAATCCTTAGAACTTACCTGTTAAACTTGTACACAACCTAGGCGACAAGACTATACTTTGGAGAGATGTGCACAATTCTGATTTCTGTATTATAAAGGAGGATATAGGGGTAATGAAGACAGTGCAGAAAATAAAATGTACAAGAACTGAGAAATTATAACTATCATGAAAGACTGAACAGGCTGGGTCTCTTTTCTCTTGTAAAGAGATGCCTGAGGGATGACCTGATGGAGATTTTTGAAATTGTGGAAGGATTTGATAGGGTAGATGTAGAGAGGGCTTTTTTTTACTTTTTGGGGGAGTCCAAAACTATGAGGCATAAATCTAAGATAGTCACTAATAAATCCAATCTGGAATTTGGGAGAAACCTGTGAGTAAGTTAAAATGTGGAACTCGCTATCACAGGGAGTGGTTGAGGGGAACAACATAGATGCATTTAAGGGAGAGTGAGAGAAACACGAGGGAGACAGGAATAGAAGTGTAATAATTGCAAGTTAAATCATTTCTTCCTGTTATGGGGATCATGTAACAGTATAGACCAATCAGCCCTAAGCACGGGGAATCTCAGGGGCAGAGCTTTTTAGCCTTGGTCTTGGGACAAGCATGTAGCCACATCTGGAGACTGTAAATAAAATTCACAGTTTCTTACAAGAAACCAGCCCTGCACTCTCCAAGTTTATTACAATCTGCAATGAGAATAAAAAGCACCAATGCTGCGAGTATTCGATATTTTAAGGGAAGTATACTCACCAGCAATGACTCACTTTGGCAGAATTGAGCCTTATGACTCATCCGTCAAGGACTGGAGTCTGTACATTGAGCGATTAGGGTTCTACTTTGTAGCTCATGAAATGACGGCGTAGGAGAAATAGAAGGCAATTCACCTAAGTGTCTGCAGGAGCAGAACCTATAACCTAATCCGTAGCTTAATGGCTCTGAACGCATCAAATTCCAGATCCTTCACTGAGCTAGTCAACGTCGTAAAGGGACATTTCCAGCCTAATCCCTCCGTGATCACACAAAGATTCAAGATTAATTCTTCGATAAGGGCCCCCAGTGAGTCGATCGTAACATACATCATGAAGTTAAATCAGTTAACGGAGCACTGTGACTTTGGTGATACTTTAACCGACATGTTGCGAGATTGTTTATGCTGCAGACTAAATGATGACGCTATTCAGCGCCGTTCACTTGCTGAAGTTGAGATAGACCTGAAGCGCGCCATGGAGATAGCGCTGGCAATGGGGAGTGCTGAGAGGGACTCGCAGGCTCTGCAGAGTGTGCAACATGGTACCGCTTTGCAGCTAGGGTGTCAAGAAGAACGGGGAGACTACAATGAAGTAGGACATGGTCCCTACTGCTAGTGGAAATGCTGGAAGCAGCTCACCAATAACCCATAAGTTAGTGTCATTGTTGTGGGGCAAATCATGCACCCGAAGCCTGTAGAATTAAAGAGGCAGAATGCCACTACTGCCACAAAAAGGGCATGTTGTTAAAACAGTGCAGAACTAGATCGAGGCAGCCATTCAGACAGCAAGTCAAATTAAATGAAGTGCACGATATAGCAGAGCCAGAGATTACTGAAGCTGACATTTATTCCCTACACAATCTGAAGGCCAGGAAAACTGAACCAATCACTGTTACACTTAAAGTAAGTGGGAAGCCTCAGCTCATGGAGGTGGACACAGGAACATGGACTGCAGTGGCGAGAGAAAACATCTTTAAATACCTCAGAGAAAGTACCCAGCCATTGAGTTCGGAGAAAACCACTGCTCAGTTAAAAACTGTGGTAAAATGGAGTGCTATGTACCTTTAAGAGAATGTAGTTAATTGACCATGTGACTGTATTGACCAATCACTACACAGTGCGGGCTACTTTAGTAACTGTAAGTCTAGAGCTGGAGGTGATTGAAGAGGCACACATGGTGTTAGTGTTCTTAGTTCCAATAAACCACCAGTGTTTGTTCAGTTAATCGGTCTCTCTGCCTATATTGTTTCAAGCACCAACTAATGCGTTAGTATAAAGGGTGCAGCTCACATTTGCCGAGCAAAGTGAACTTGATAACCAAAAATCATTAAAAAGCACGTCCAGGAGAAGCAAGGCGTCACCTCTGTACCTGTATCATACAGACAACAGATGGCTCAGCTGTCATTAATCATTGTAACAGGAGAAGGACCCAGCCTTCTGGGCCCTGATTGGTGGAAGGAAATCAAACCAAATTGGTCGGAAATTTTTCAGGTCAGGACAAGAAGAAATCCTGAGCTGACAAGGGAATATGATGGTGTCTTTTGGAACGAGATCGAAGAACCGATCGGTTCGCAGGATGCAAGGATCCCTCAGGTCAGATAAAAGCGAAACACTGCGGATGCTGGGAATCTGAAACAAAAACAAAAATAGCTGGAAAAGCTCAGCAGGTCTGACAGCATCTGTGGAGAGAAAGACAGAGTTTACGTTTCGAGTCCATATGATTCTTCATCAGAACTAAAGAGAAATAGAAATGTGGTGAAGTATAAGCTGTTTAAGGGGGGTTGGACAGGTGCAGCTGGATAGAGGGCCAGTGATAGGTGGAGGCAAAGGAGAGATTGCCAAAGATGTCATAAATAAAAGGTCAAAGGGGTGTTGACGGTGGTGATATTAGCTAAAGGATGTGCTAATGGTGACATTAAGGGTAGAAAGCAGGATGAGCAAGTGACAGATAGCCCTAGTTGGGGTGGGGTGGGGGGAGAGGATTGAAATGGGCTAAAAGGTGGGGATAAAACAATAAAAGGAAATAAATGTTAAAAATAATATGATAATTATTAGAAAAAAAGGGGATCAAAAAGGGGGTGAGGATGGAGGAGAGAGTTCATGATCTGAAGTTGTTAAACTCAATGTTACGACCGGAAGGCTGTAAAGTGTAAAGTAAAGATGAGGTGCTGTTCCCCCAGTTTGCTTTGAGCTTCACTGGAACATTTCAGCAGGCCAAGGATGGACATGTGGGCACAAGAGCAGGGTGGAGTGTTGTTTTTGTTCCCTCAGGTCAGAGTTGGTTCCACGGGAAAATCATAAAAAGAAGCTAAACAAATGCAGGGCCATTCTGAACCAACTGATGAAACAGCTGGAAGATAAAAACTAACAGTGTTCAATGTTCCAAAAGGTACAAAAAAGATACAGAAGAACTTTAGAATCAGTTGATTGAGGCAAAAGAAGCAATAGAAGGAAAAGTCATGGAACTTTCCAAGATGCAAATGGATAACTCAACCCCCAAACTGAACCAAGTTAAAATTTCACCCGAGAGAAATTTGGCCGACTGTGAAATCAGAATGAAAGATGGAGGATGGATCTAAAAGATTGATAGTATATATATCCAGAACCCTTTCTGCAGCCGAGAAAGGATACTCACAAATTGAAAAAGAGGGCTTACCTATCATATTTGAAGCAAAGAAGTTCCATCAATACTTGTATGGTCGATACCACCTTAGTGTCCAATCACAAACCACTGTTAGGATTGTTTAGTGAAGATAAGGCAATCCCGCCAATAACTTCTGGTAGAATTCAAAGATGGGATTTAATCTTGTCGGCATATGAGTACACTTATGCACCATCTGCGCATGCATATAGCAAATGCAGATGCCCTCAGTCTTCTCCCTTTGTCTGACAGTATTGCGCCTGCTCCAGTACCCCAAGAGGTAGTTACTTGCATTACATTTCCTAGACTCCTCATCAGTCTGCGGGAGACAGATAAAGATTGGGACGAATCGAGATCCGATTTTAGCAACAGTCTGTGAACAAGTCTTACAAGGATAGTCAAATGCACAAGTTCCTGAAGAATTGAAACCATTCTTTGTATGTAGATCTGAACTGAGTTGTCAAGATGGTATCTTATTTTGGGGAACAGGAGCCATTATCCCTTTGCAAGGAAGAGAACCATTATTGGAAAATCTTCATAGTGTGTGTCCTGGTATTTCAAAAATAAAAATGCTTGCAGAAAGTTATATCTGGTGGCCAGGTATATACAGTGATATAGAAAAAATGGTGAAACACTGTCTCCAGTGTCAGCAACAGCAGAAGTTGCCTGTTTCAGCTCCACTGTATCTGTGGGAGTGGCCTGGTCGACCCTGGATTAGACTACATGTAGACAATATAGGTTCATTTCTAGGTACCATGTTTCTTGTGCTTATCGACGCACATTCCAAATAGACGGACGGGTCTGAAGTGAGATCACCTACTTCATCTGCAACCATTGAAAAACTGCACCAGAGTTTCAGTATTCATGGTTTGCCTGAAGTTATTGTGTCAGACAATGATACTGATTTCACGGACACTGAATTCCAAAGATTTGTGAACCTAAATGGGATAAACACAGCAGAACAGCACCATATCATCCCCCATCTAACGGCTTGGCAGAAAGAGCAGTACAAACCTTTAAAACAGGCATGAAGAAACTATCAGAAGCAACATTAGAAACATGAATTTCAAGATTCCTGTTCAGCTATTGCACAACTCCTCATGCGACCACTGGTTTAACACCTTCAGAATTGTTAATGAAGCAGCAACTTTGTGTGAGATTGGGTCTAGTGTTCCCTAATTTAGAGGGGAAAGTGGAAAGAAACCAGGGGAGTCAAAAAGTAAATCATGACATTCACAGTAAAAGTTGAAAGTTTATTGTGGGAGAGACAGTTTTTGTATGAAATTTTGCAACTGGACCGAAATGGGTTCCTTGTGCAATCGTCTCTGAAAGAGGACCTTTAACTCATCAAGTAGAAGTGGAAAACAGGATTATTAGAAAACAAATGGATCATCACAGAAGTCGAGAAATCCTCCAGCAACCAATTAATCCACCTGAAATCGAAGACAAAACTTCGACACCTGAAGTGCTAGATCGTTGAAGAATAGACATGTCTGATGTCTCTGCTGATGTAAATAAGTCTGAACTACCATTGCCCAGGAATGTCCCTGATGCTGCAGTTCCTGTGCAAGTCAACCCAATGGAAGAACCACCACTTGTAGAGTTGAGTTGCTCTACCCAAATCTGAAAACCTCCTCAAAGAATAAATTTATAATGGTGTGAACTGTATATAATTGTGCATAACATGGGTTAAGATGTTATGTAAATAAGAGGGTAAAACAAAAGTAAAGGGGAAGAAATGTAATGATTGTAAGTTAAACCATTTCTTACTGTTATGGGGATCGTGTGACAGTATAGCCCAATCAGCCTTGAGCGTGGGGAATCTCAGGGCCATGGAGCTTTTGAGTCTTCGTCTTGGAATGAGCACGTAGCCTCATCTGAATTCTGTTAATAAAACTCACTGTTTCTTACAAGAAACCTGTCCTGCACACTCCAGGTTTATTCCAAGAAGGTTATGCTGATATAGTTGGATGAAGTAAATAGAGTAGGTGGAGGCTCTTTGTGGAGCATAAGTACCAGCAGAGGCCAGGTGGGCTGAGTGACCTGTTTTTGTGTTGTAATTCTATTTAATATGGGGATTTCTTCCAGCATCCCATTAGGTTTGTAGTTTTTGACAAAGGAAGAGGAAGAAGATTTAATTGAGGCAGATGAGTTTCTCTGAGGTAATTCCACAATTCTGTGCTGCTGGTGAGCACTCAATCATATGAATTAGAAATTTGGGAGGGCATTGTCCATCATTTAAGTGGTCAGCAACTAGGTTTGCCAACCTTCCAGGATTGGCATAGAATTCCCAGGGATTGAAGATCAATCTCCAGGACACCGTTGTGTGCAACCCTGGAGAAAAATCATAAAGGTTGTTTTTTGTTTTCTCACTTTCTTTGAAAATTTCTCTTTGCCAGATGTAAAATTATTGAAAATGGGCTGGGGGGTGGAGAAAAGGCTGTTTGGCCTCATCCAAATAGATCATGGGTCTTTTTGCTTTCCAATTGGTAGAGGGAGGCAATGAGTCACAAGGATGGATATGTTGGCCAACTAATGGCTATTGTGGGGGCAAGTCATGTGTGAAACCTCCAGAGGTATATTTAATCATAGTTGGCAGCCCTGTCGGCAAATCAGGAACATTTGTAAATTGGCAGACAGGAAAAGACCGGCTGGTTCATCAGACCTGTCACGTAAAGTCATGATGTAACCTAACACTACGGCCTGAATTTTGCGCTCGTTGAGTGCGAGTGATCGGTGGGTCCGGGAGCGGTCAGGAAACGGGACCCCGATTGCGATCAGCCCCCGGCCGTGATTTCACATTGGGGGCTGGCCAATTAACGGCCAGGCAGTGTGAAACACACGCTGAAGAGATTATCGCTGCCGGGGTGGAGGTGGCAAGGCGTCGGGTGCCAGCGTCACTGTGGGCGCGGGTGAGCCCTTCCATTAAGCTCCCTGAAGGCAAACAGATGCCTCAGCGAGCTGCAGCCTTCCAAATAATAAAGGAAGGCACAAATACGCTGCAAAAAAATGTCCATGTAACACAATCAAGCACCAAAAAGCAGACCTCATAAAAATGCTGCTCCCAGATATTTCTTTTTTATTTTAAATCCTAACAGAGATTTCATCCCGCCCTTGGATAAGTTTTCATCAAATATGTAAAGGCCGCCTGGCAGAGTGGCCTGTCTGCCAACCGTAAGGTTGGATGGGCCGTGAAAAATCGCTGACAATTGTGCCACTAATGATTCCCACTCCCCTTACCAGCCAGAAACTACACAATCTCTTGGTAGAGACAAACTCCAAGAGATGAGACCCTAAGGCTGTCCCGGGAGAAGAAAATGCAAAATTCGTCTCCGACTACAGAAGATGGTCATAGCGCGTTCCAAGAGGCCCCAAGTAACCAGGAGACATGTAAGCCAGTTTCCAACCTTCTTTCTGTGCCAGCTATCACACAATATAGAGAAACACAATATTATCCTCAAAATCAGATGCTAAATGAACAATAGTATGCTTTACGGTGTTTAGCTTTGATGCAAGTTTGTTAGGGAGGGAACCCTTAGCAGCAATCCCTTTGATATTCTTCTGCATGACCCTATCCAGCAGAACCTCTTTACATGGAGTACATGGCATGAATTAAGGGCTACATCCTTAGCCTTGCATCTGAACCTTCAGGTTGCATCCTCCTGTGTTTCGAAAGCACAACAGATGCTCAGACGTTGGAAGATTGAAGAGAACATGGGACAGTGAGAGGGAGAAACAAGGGTCCATCCTGCATCACACTTTGCATGTGAGTAAATTAATATGCAAGTTAGTCATCTAATCAGCTTGCTTTGTGAGAACACCTCTCCAAGTTTGGGTTCAACAATAGTTGCTGTTTTTACTGAGAGTAAAGAGAGGTGTGACCTTCTGCAACAAAGTTGGACTCGAAACGTTAACTCTGCTTCTCCCTCCGCAGATGCTGCTGGACCTGCTGAGTTTTTCCAGCACTTGCTGTTTTTATTTCAGATTTCCAGCAACTGCAGGATTTTGCTTTTATGATTTAGGAAGAGTTGTTTGTCAAGTACAAAGCATGGAGTCAGAGGGTAACCAGTCAGAGGAGTGGGTGAGGTCTCAGATGGGCCTCCCACCCTGGCCTCTCCCCTAATTCCCCACTATCAACAACCCGCCCAGACCTCCCCTACACTCCCCACCCTGAGACCCCAAAAACTCACCTTTCCATCCAATCCCAGGACTTAGGCTCCGACACCTTCAGGAAGTTCCATTTCTGTCTACTGCAGCTTCTGTCGCTGCCAGCCAATCTGACAGCTCTCTAAGGCGGGACTTCCTCCTGAGTGAGGAGTGTAATTCCCACCTGCAGTCAATTGACGCTTATTCGAGTGTGAAGTGGCTGCAGCGCAGGTAGAGTTGTGGGGATGTGTTCATGCCGACTCTTTGGATGGTGGGATGGGAAACCCCGCCATCCGAAATATCCTGACCAATATGTTTTGAAAGACATACGTCTTGAAAGACAAAAGCTTATACATTATTTTTTGTTAAAACGTGTCTTCTTATCGTTTTGCACTTCCCTGTGCCTCTCAGCAGCATCCAGCTGAGACCTTCTCAACAAGCCTTTGCATTGTCTTCCTAGGTCTGATTTTTGGTCTGTGACTCGAAGCAATCACAAAACCCTTAAAACTCATGGGGAAAGACTGGGTACAAACTTGCACCTGATCATTCCATGCTGCACTTTCAATACATTGTATCTCACTCAGGCTAAGTCAGAGGGACAAAGTCTAATTTCTCAACGAGAATAATGTAACTGCAAAAAAGAAAGCCAAGAGTGAAAATATATTATAATAAAATTAACTCTAATGTCAGGTGATTTAAACTGATAATCCTCCTCCTCCTTCAGGTGCTATGCCCTAAGAGGATATAACATACCATGGACTTCCATTGGATTGATCCACAATGATGTTTGGCAAAGTACTGCGGTAGTTTGCCATTGCCTTCTGCATTACAGCTGACTAAGAAACCCTCCCACACTTAGTTATTGTCATCAAGTGTATTGGAAAGACTTACGGGCTGATAATCAACCTGTTTGGCCTCATTATGGACACACCTCCCATAGCCATCAAGTCCTGAAGTGGGACTTGAACCCGGTGCTTCTAACCCAGAGCTACTATTGTTCCACAAATGCTCTTCGACCTGATAATCGAACACCCATTTTAAAGACTTGGGATCCTATCATCAGCATGTGCTATTACGTTTTCCATTTGTAGCATATTAGATAAAGCAATAAAGATTAAAGTGCTGTCAATGTAACGTAATTGGTAAATGAATTGGTGTGTGCATTTTGGAATGTTTTTCCAAAATTTCATCTGTTCCTAATTCTGGCATTATCTTCCATGAACTGCAAAGTATGGGGTAGATTTTTATCAATCAGTATTCCTGGCACAGAGCTTTGCACAACAGGAGTGCACTTAATGGATTGAAATTGTGTGCAGTCTGTGGAGCTCTGTATCTGAATTCCCAATACCCTGGTACAAAGCTCTGCGCAACCATTCTAATTAATTAAATCTCGCCACACGTTTCATGCAGATGATTTCACTATGTGGGATATATGCATTATTATGTGAGGTGCAATGCTTTATTATTTGGGGTGCAATGTTTTAGAATATACATGAGATATTGAAAATGAATCAGTAATATATAGGAAAAGCAGACACCTATAGTATTCTATAGGAAAATATTAACTGCACAAACTCCCGCAAAAATCAGCAATCTGTGTTGATTACCAATGGGGAAGGTGTGAATTTATTTTCTGTAGCGGAGCTAATTTATGTTTTAAATCTGCATTAATATACAGTAATTTGGGTTACATTACTGGAGCATTTGCTAATGTTTTGCCCACTTTGTTAAAATTCCTCTTGGGAACAGATTGTGTTTTGCAGCATGTCCGTGCACAGATTAACAGTTTTCAGGTTTGTTAAACACAAATTAAATGTGAATGTTCAAATTGTTTCATGTTCGCCTTCCAGCTCACATTGTGTTAATAAGATAGCACAAAGGGGTCCGAAATGGTGCAGCACAACAGACACAAGGAGTTTCAACCCAGACATCAACATCGGCAAGATTTTCTGCACTGGATTTGCAGTATTGGAGGAGGAGGAGGCCTAGAGAGATCTCAGACCCTGGAAGGAGGAGCTGAAGGTGGTAACTTGCTCCAGTTGTTAATAATCTTTCTGCATCAGCAGGCTTTGGATCCAAGACAGCTTTTGAGCAGATAATCTAAACTGACACTTCAGTGCAGTGCTGATGGAGTTCTGCATGGTCCCAGTTATTATTCAAATTAAACATTAAACTGCAGCCCCATTTCCCTGTTGAGGCAAATGTAAATTCTTTCCAAGGCGCTCTTAGGAGAAGAGCAGAGAGTTCTTCCCATGACCTGGGCAACACTCATAACCGCAGACAGCACTGCTCATAAACTAAGTTGCTGTTTGTCAAACACCGCTCCATGCAAGTTGCCTGCCATCTTTGCCTACACACCCAGAAAAATGGCAATTCAGAAGTAATTCCTAAGTTATGAAGTACACTGGGACATTCTGATGATTGTGATTATTGTGACTCCGCTAATGTAGGGTAAAACCTGACAGTCCTGTGCACTGGACGAAGTCTGTCCTACTCCATGCCCTATTGGTAGCCTCTCCTGCCACTTCTCCACTGCAACGTTCAGGCAAGAAACTGATGGTGCCTCCTGAGGTGCTTGATTGCAGCTGTGCACCTGCCAGCATTGAATCATAGAATCATAGGATGGTCCTGGCACAGAAGGAGGCCATTCGCCCCATCATGTCCATACCAGCTCCCTGCAAAAGCAATTCAGCTAGTCCTACTCTCTGTAGTCCTTCATGTTTTTTCACTCTGGATAACCATTCAATTCCTTTCTGAGACCCATGATCGAATCAGCCTCCATTGCATTCTCAGGCAGTGCATTCCAGATCTTAGCCACTCAGTGCATTAAAAAGTTCTTACTCATTCCACCGCTGGTTGTTTTACCAATCACCTTACATCAGTTTCCTCTGGCTCTTGACCATTCCACCAATGGGAACAATTTCTCTCGAACTACTCTGTCCAAACCCCTCATGATTTTGAATGCCTCTAACAAATCTCCTCCCAACATTCTCTTCTCCAAGCAGAACAGCCCCAGCTTCTCCAATCTATCCACACAACTGAAGTTTCTTATCCCTGGAACCATCCTCATCAATATTTTCTGTACTCTCAGTCTTCGCATCTTTCCTAAAGTGTGGTGGCCAGAATTGAATGCAATTAATGCTCCAGTTGAGGCTGAAGACATGTTTTCTAAAGGTTTGTCACAACCTCATTACCTTGTTGAGGTTTTCTGAAGTTAAGCATTGCTCTGTTCCAGCATAGACAGAATCACAGAATATTTACAGTACAGAAGGAGGCCATTCAGCCCATCAAGAGCATTCTACCTAATCCCTCTCTGTCACAATGTCTTACACACTCTGCATTTCTCACTCATGTTTACTTGCAAGCCGATTAAAGGCCACAACAATTGTATTCTGGACACCGTGCCTTCAGGCAACAGCAGCCAATCCTTCCCTCTTGCTCTGAATTTCTTCTCTTAAATCAGCAAAATCTGTTTCATATGCTGATGGTCAGCGTGGGGGTGTGTTGCTGCGCAGAATCTACAGGCACGTTTTGACGAAACAAAATCCCACAAAAGTCAGCAACCTGCACTGATTACCTGAGGGGAAGTTGTGAAATTCCTTTGTGTATTGGAGCTAAATTTATGTTTGGATAGTAACCGTGACCCCCATTTTGACCCAGATTTTCATTCCCAGTTGTGGCGCAAAGCTGGGACATTTCCCAGCTCACCGAGCTGGAACTTTAAAACTGTCCACCCTCAGGTCGGATTTTCATTCTTGGTTCGGGGGCTGGGGGTGGGGGTGGGGGAAAGGATGGACTGAGATAGGAGTTGGGGTGGGTGATCCTGGAACAGGGGCTGCTGGATGCAGAGGTGGGCGAGGCAGAAGACCTGCCTCTCTGCTCCTGCACTGTGTTCAAGTAAACTAAAAGGAATAAATTAAAAAACAACCTCCAGCCCTCACCCCTCACAGCCCCACCCACCACTCACTCCCTATGCCCTATCCATGTCAGCCTATGACAATCCGTGCCCCTCACCCACCTACCCATGGCCTCCCATAATCCCTATGCCAAATTAATGCCAACTCATGCCCCCATCGATCACCTTTTGCCTTTTCCCCCTCCAGGTTAACTCACCTAGTATCCTTAGACACTTCCTTGACAGTGTTGACACTTCCCTGTCAGCCTTGACAGCTGAATAGTTCTTTAACAGTTCTTTGACAGCTGGACAATTCCAATGAGTTTGTACATAAGAAGTACATCATCATGTTCACTCTTAGCAATCCCAAAGGGTGCCTTACCTCTCCAAAGGGTTACCCTGGCTATCCAAACAAATCCACCAAGTTCAGAGCTCCCCTCACTTAACTGGTCTAATTTGCACACTCTGGGTTTCACACTCCTGGCCTTCCAAATCCCACTTCAGTAGAGGCGGCTGGTGATTTAAATGGCCCGCCACCTCCATGAATCACGCATGTGTAAACCTCAGCCCAACTCCACTCCCGCCCCTGCAAAGATGGAAAATGCTGTGTTCAGGAAGGGACTTAGAAATTTGGGCCATTTCCAGGATTTTCACTACGATGGAGAGACTCTCTGTCATGGCAAAAATCTGTGCTTTTATTTTGCTTTTCTTTGTTGTTTTCTTTTCTCCCATTTCTCTCTTTTTTCTCTCTTTTTTCTTTCAGACAGCAGCTATTCAGGATCATGCCATTCAGACCTCCTTCAAACACATGTTTTGTTCCTTTCTTTGACCCATAACCACTACCTTTGGCCTACACCTGTTAGAAACAATGCATAATTTTTAAGCTGAATATATGTGTGTGTGTTAAGCAAGGAAAAAACGGGTTTCAGTTTCACTTAGCTTTGGTTTGTGAACCTTGGAAACTAGGATGGATAATTGTCTAAAAGGTCAGGTCTTTTGGGTTTGTTTGTATACAAAACTTTCTTGAGATTCTACGACATCTGAAGTTAAAGAGATGGGTTACAATTTTAGTGATTTTGAAAAAAAAAAGCTAACTAGAAAACTCTTGTGCTGTTGCCTTGCAACAGTGGTCAAGTGACACAGAGAGGCACAGGGAAGAGTTCAGAGAGAAAACAGGGATTTTAAGCTCTCTGAGAAGTAAGATCATAAGGCTATTGCGATAAAAACAAAAAACTGCAGCTGCTGGAAATCCAAAACAAAAACAGAATTATCTGGAAAAACTCAGCAGGTCTGGCAGCATCGGTGGAGAAGAGCAAAGTTGACGTTTCGAGTCCTCATGACCCTTCAACAGAACTGAGTAAAATTAGGAGAGGGGTGAAATATAAGCTGGTTTGGGGGGGTGGGGGAGAGAAGTGGGGGGTGGGGTGGTTGTAGGGACAAGCAAGCAGTGATAGGAGCAGATAATCAAAAGATGTCACAGACAAAAGAACAAAGAGGTGTTGAAGGTGGTGATATTATCTAAATGAATGTGCTAATTAAGAATGGATGGCAAGACACACAAGGTACAGCTCTGGTGGGGGTGGGGTGAAATGAGACTAACAGGGCATAAAAGGTATAGATTTAAAAATAATGGAAATAGGTGGGAAAAGAAAAATCTATATAAATTATTGGAAAAAACAAAAGGGAGGGGGAAGAAATGGAAAGGGGGTGGGGATGGAGGGGGGAGCTCAAGATCTAAAGTTGTTGAATTCAATATTCAGTCCGGAAGGCTGTAAAGTGCCTAGTCGGATGATCAGGTGCTGTTCCTCCAGTATGCATTGAGCTTCATTGGAACAATGCAGCAAGCCAAGGACATGTGGGCAAGAGAGCAGGGTGGAGTGTTAAAATGGCAAGCGACAGGGAGGTTTGGGTCATTCTTGCGGACAGACCGCAGGTGTTCTGCAAAGCGGTCGCCCAGTTTACGTTTGGTCTCTCCAATGTAGAGGAGACTGCATTGGGAGCAACGAATACAGTAGACTAAGTTGGGGGAAATGCAAGTGAAATGCTACTTCACTTGAAAGGAGTGTTTGGGCCCTTGGACTGTGAGGAGAGAGGAAGTGAAGGGGCAAGTGTTGCATCTATTGCGTGGGCATGGGGAGGTGCCGTAGGTGAGGTTTGATGAGTAGGGGGTGATGGAGGAGTGGACCAGGGTGTCCCAGATGGAACGATCCCTATGGATCCCTATGGAATGCCGCCAGGGGGGTTGAAGGGAAGATGTGTTTGGTGGTGGCATCATGCTGGAGTTGGCGGAAATGGTGGAGGATGCTCCTTTGACTGTGGAGGCTGGTGGGGTGATAAGTGAGGACAAGGGGGACACTATCATGTTTCTGGGAGGGAGGAGAAGGCGTGAGGGCGGATGCGCAGGAGATGGGCCGGACATGGTTGAGGGCCCTGTCAATGACTGTGGGTGGAAAACCTCGGTAAGGAAGAAGGAGGACATGTCAGAGGAACTGTTTTGGAAGGTAGCATCATCGGAACAGATGTGGCAGAGGCGAAGGAACTGAGAGAATGGGATGGAGTCCTTACAGGAAGCGGGGTGTGAGGAGCTGTAAGTCGAGGTAGCTGTGGGAGTCGGTGGGCTTGTAATGGATATTGGTGGACAGTCTATCACCAGAAATTGAGACAGAGAGGTCAAGGAAGGGAAGGGAAATGTCAGAGATGGACCATATGAAAATGATGGAGGGGTGGAAATTGGAAGCAAAATTAATAAATTTTTCCAGGTCCCGACGAGAGCATGAAGCAGCACCGAAGTAATCATTGTTGTACCAGAGAAAGAGTTGTGGGAGGGGGCCGGAGTAGGACTGGAACAAGGAATGTTCCACATACCCCATAAAGAGACAGGCATAGCTGGGGCCCATGCGGGTACCCATAGCCACACTTTTTATTTGGAGGAAGTGAGAGGAGTTGAAGGAGAAATTGTTCAGCGTGAGAACAAGTTCAGCCAGATGTAGGAGAGTAGTGGTGGATGGGGATTGTTCGGGCCTCTGTTCGAGGAAGAAGCTAAGGGCCCTCAGACCATCCTGGTGGGGGATGGAGGTGTAGAGGGATTGGACGTCCATGGTGAAGAGGAAGCGGTTGGGGCCAGGGAACTGGAAATTGTTGATGTGACGTAAGGTGGCAGAGGAATCACGGATGTAGGTGGGAAGGGACTGGACAAGGGGAGAGAGAAGGGAGTCAAGATAACGAGAAATGAGTTCTGTGGGGCAGGAGCAAGCTGAGACGATCGGTCTACTGGGGCAGTTCTGTTTGTGGATTTTGGGTAGGAGATAGAAGCGGGCCGTCCGAGGTTGGGCGACTATCAGGTTGGAAGCTGTGGGAGGAAGATCCCCAGAGGAGATGAGGTCAGTGACAGTCCTGGAAACAATGGCTTGATGTTCAGTGGTGGGGTCATGGTCCAGGGAGAGGTGGGAGGAAGTGTCTGTGAGTTGATGCTCAGCCTCCGCGAGGTAGAGGTCAGTGCGCCAGACAACAACAGTACCACCCTTGTCAGCGGGTACCCATAGCCACACCTTTTATTTGGAGGAAGTGAGAGGAGTTAAACGAGAAATTGTTCAGTGTGAGAACAAGTTCAGCCAGACGGAGGAGAGTAGTGGTGGATGGGGATTGTTTGGGCTTCTGTTCAAGGCTATTGGGATGGTGGTTAACTGAGGGATCAGTTGTAGAACTCAGAAAAGTGATCAGTTTAGCAGAGGTGCTACTGTGGGACAGAGTTAAGGGAACTCGTGTTCATTCTGCAGTTGAAGCAGGAGTGAGTTTAGAGTGCAGTTTTGGGAGTCTTGGGGAGAGATATGGGTCAGGTGAAAAGCTCATGAATTCATAGGAAGAAAACTGTTTGTAACTGTGTCAGTCCTAAGTGAGAAGACTTTGTATCAAAGTAGGGGTAATTCTTCACTGATTCATGGGTCTGTAAAGATGTTGCTGGAGTAAAGGAATAAGGAATCGTGAATATTTCAATCATCATCTTGTGTTTGTATTGAGATTTTTCCAACTTTTCTAGGTGGTGTAATATAGTTCATTTTTCTTATTTAGTAAATACTTTATTTTTTCATCAGTTCATCAGCAGGCTCCTGTGAATTTGTTCAGTAACTTTCCTCCATGGTTTCTAAAAAATAACGACGTTAGGACCTATCAAGCTAAGTTTCATTCTGGGATCTGACTTGTCCAGTAGTAACATCAGCTGGTATCGTGACACACCATAAAAAGTTTTGTCATTTATTCTCTCCGACCATAGACTTTACTTTTGTTCTTCTTCCCCCTCGCCCCCTTTCATTTGCTGAAAACCTACTACATTTCTCACTTTTCCCAGTTCTAATGAAAGATCACAGATCTGAAACGTTAACTCACGCTCCACAGATCCTGCCAGATCTGCTGAGCATTTTCAGCACACCCTATTTTTATTTCAGATTTCCAGCATGCACAATATTATTTTTTGTGTTGTAACTGAGAGGTCCGGTCTTACCGCTTCTGTGCTCCTGGCTTGAACAATCATTGGGATTGTACACCTCTTCTTCAGAAATATAAAATTCTGTGCCAAATAATATAATTTTTTTTTTCTCCTGATCAATTTCTGCAATATTCTCACATTTACAGGTAACCAAACTCTTCCATTCTGTGTTTCTTTAAGTGAAGATTAAGAAAATGTAAATAAAAATAGATAATGCTGGAAAAACCCAGCAGGTCTGGCAGCATCTGTGGAGAGAAAGAAACAGAGTTAACGTTTCGGGAGAGTGACCTTTTGTCTAAATGTCCGTATTGCATCATAATCCAGGGCGGAATTTTCCCTGCCAGCTGGCGTTGGGTGTCATGGCGGGCATGAACGGACAATAGGGCGGGAAGGCCAAGAATGGTTTCAGGGCGTTGTCAAACCAGTTTGCAATCGTCCTCTCTGCCTGTCAATGGCAATGCCGCGTTTCCCGCTGCCGCACATCTGGAACTTCGTTGCAATATTACACGCTGACGTATTTCACAACTGCACACGTAAGACATGCACCCGGCGAGCTGCACTTCAAGGGCAACTCAGAGGTGAGTGCACAGTAACGCTAGCGAGGGTCTCCTGCTGGACGTCAGTGTTGAAGCGGTGGTTGATAGTGCACAAGCATGTGCTCAAGGGACGCAGCCATGCACCGTGTATAAAGTGGCCATTCCTCCACAGCTGAGACTGTTCAGACGCAGCCACATTGACATGCATGGAGTCGGGCCTCTAGTTGCCCACTCAAGCAATGCAGAGGCATGAAAGTGCCACCAAATACTCCAGAGCTTTTCACCCCTTGGGCTCAGACTGCAAACGAAGCAGAGTTTTACAGGACTGCAGAATAATTGGACGCCTGCGCATGTTGTACAATCTCCTCGCTAAAGCTGGCCATGGAGCAGTCACTGCTGGAGATGCTCACAGCCCCTTGTAATATCATCATCTCGGTTTGGGCGAGTCTGCCCCATGGTTCAAGCTAACAGTGCAGCCTTGCAGTGCGGTTTAGGAGAATGCCTGTACCTCAGCTAAGGGCACAACATGCAGTCCACTGGTCAAAGCTGCTGCCAATCAGTCGGATAGAGGTGGGTGGGTCTCGGGCAGCTATGCAGCACACTAAACACTGGGCATCCAAGTGGTGGCCAGCACTCTCCGGGATGTGTTGAGGGGCCTTTAGACTTAACTAAGAAAGGATGTTAGAACATCCACGCTAACCCACACATCACTCTCTTTCATCCTGCAGGACGAGTACATCAGGAGCATGGAACCTGCTAACCTAGCTATCTGCCTTGTGGCGTACAGAGAGCGGAGGAAAAGGAGATGGGAACGACGGAGATGCCTGCCTGGGCAGAGGGAGGAGCAGCACCCTCAGGAAGAAGGGCAGCTGGGCCTCCTGCACACACCACTGAAGAGCCACAGCAAGCCATCGCTGGTCAACACCTAGCTAGACCCAGGGTCTATAGATGCCACCTTTCATTCCTGCAGATGATTGGGATCCAGTGTCTCCGAAGACTGCACACATCCAGAAATCTGGTCATTCACATCTGCCACCTGCTGCAGGATTTGGTGCCACAGGGACATGGAGGGCATCCACTGCCAGTGGCCATGAAAATGACTGCGGTGCTCAATTTTTGCATCAGTGACTCCTTTCAGGGCTCCACAGGTGACCTCTGTGGGACATCGCAAATCTCCGCACATAAATGCATCCATGAGGTCATGGACATGAACTTTGTGAAGGCACACAGCTTTGTGCATCTCTCCTGGGAACAGGAAAGCCAGGATGGAATTGCGCTGTGATTTGCTCAAGTGCAGGGTGCCATTGACTGCACTTATGGCGCTCAGGTCTCCGTGACAACAAGTGGTCAACTGTGTCAACTGCAGGGGCTTCCGCTCACTGAATGTTCAGCTGGTGTGCGACCATCACAAACACATCCTGCGCACAGCTCCCTGGGAATGTCCACAACCCTTACATTCTCAGTCAGTCTCAGATCACTGACATCTTCCAGGGTGCCAGAGGCTGAAGAGATGGCTCCTCAGGGACCAGGGCTACCCACCGAAGACATGGTTGATGACACCTGTGCAGCGGCCTCAGACTGCAGCAGAGTGAAGATACAACGAGGCTCATGCTGCAACTCGAGGCTCGGTGGAGCAAACCATCGGGATGGAGAAGATGAGGCAGCAATGATTGGGCTGGTCTGGTGGAGCCCCGCAACTTAGTCCACAGAGGGTGTCATACATCGTCGTTGTCTGCTGCGCCCTTTACAACCTGGCGCTGCAAAAGGAGAGGAGCTGGCTGAGGAGGAGCTGAGGAGCTGGACATCTCCTCCAATGAGGTGGACATTGACAGAGATGAGGGTGAGGAGGTCCTCGGTGAGGATGACACCAATGAGTCCATTGCACTGGCCAGATAAGGCAGGCGGGCTAGGGAAACCCTCATAGCTGCTAGATCTGTGGAGGATGATGATGACATGCAGTGAGGAGACACCCTAGATCCTCGCCTTGCATCTATGAACATTTGATTCCAGTCTGGCTGATGGCAGCACACATACCTTCTGTGATAAGGCTCCTGTCATGGAGACACAGCAGAGGCCGTAATAGTCACTCGATTCGAGGAGGATGATGTCAACATGCTGTGAGGACACTCCATAAACCTTCACATTACCTCTGTGAATGTCTGACTCCTGTCTAGTGGAGGGCAGCTCTCTTGCGCTCCATGATCAGGGCCTTATCATAGAGACGCAGCCATGAAACTTTAAATATACCTGATTCTTTGTCAGCCTTCAGCACCTGACCCCTTCAGGAACACAACAACGCAGATGCTGACGAGATGAGGGGCAAACCCCACCTTAAAGGTGCTGAGAGCACACAGGGAGAATGACGGAAATCTGTGACGCCTGCCCACAACATTCTGACAACAATGGCAAGCATTGCCAAGGTGCAGGCATCACTAATGTGTCCAATGAGTGTGAAGCCAGACCATCACTTTGGTCTGAAAGCTGCACAAAGCCCAGGGGAGAGGTCCTGGACTGAGGCAACTGCCTTTATTTTGTTCAGGAATCGAGGTTTCACATCAAAGTGATACAAACACTGCTGATCAGAACAAGGAGCTATAGGCAGGGAGACATTCCTGGGAGTTTATTTACAACAGTGAACATAATGTACAAGTGATTAACACCCGTGCCCAGACTGTGCAACAATACCTGCTTAACCTCCTAACCCTGCTGCCACGACTTGGTGGTCCCCCAACATCCACAGTGGAGGTGGAGACAACCTGCTGACTGCTACACCTGTCTGCAATGATCTTTATGGGCGTCCTCTGGAGGGTCGTGACCTGGATGGCCCCAGCCTGCTTTTGGGGACCTGTTATGTGACAGTGGCTCCCTCCTTGGCCTGTGAAGCTAGAGCTGCGGAGGTTCCAGGAAGAGGGCATTCAGATGGGCCGGATACTCCTGGAGTCACCAGGGTGTGCACCTGCTGATCTTCCTCCCTATGCGTGCCCAAGGGTGCCAGCTGACTCCTTGAGGAGAAGGTGTAGCTGGAGTGAGATCGAGCTGCCTCGCACCCCTGTTGCATTGACACTGCTGGAGACCAACTAAGGCATCAGCGATGGAGTTCTGCAGCACAGGACTGATGTCCTGCACCAAGGTCTCCACAACAAGCCACCCTACCAGTGTTGACATTAGTACATTGCAGTGCCAGTGCTATCACCTCAGACTGAAGGCAGATGGGCTCCTCCATCGTGCCTTGCAATCTGAGGAGTGCAATGAACATCTCTTCCTGATGTTCCCTAGCTTACCTTTGCAACTCCAGCAACTGTGATATGACCGAGTCCAGAGGCTCGTCATCTGACTCAGGCTCAGCAACGTTCTGGCCTCCATTAATCCTCCGAGTGCTGGGGACCTGGGAAGTCACTGCCTCCACCTTCTGTGGATCAGACTCACCAGATTGTGATCCCGAGGCTACTCTAAAGCTAGGTCCCACCTAAGTGAGTGTCTCTGCACTTGTGGAGGGTGTGGGTGAGCGCTGTGATGGAGCTTCAATGAGAGTGCCTTCACATTTTTTTTCCGAAGTATTTTCAGGGCTTGATTGGAGGTCTTGGATCATGGACTCTGTTGGTTGTTTCCCAGATGTGCCTGCGAAAGCAAGGGGAGATAATTAGTGCATGGCAGTGGCCTGTGAAACAGGACACATCACTCACAGCATGGTTATCTGATGGATGTTGCACTGCTCGATCCTCACTTGGTAGAGCACCGCCGGCCTTACAGTCAGCACAGGACTTGTCCAGGTCTTCACCAGCTGGATAGCTCTGTTCTCAAAGTCCATGGGGACCGAGATGTGGGGCATTCCTCCACCAGTCTGCAACCTTTCCCTCTTGTTGTGAGCTAGCTCATCCTGCATGAATACACGTGGAGAGAGTGCAAAACGGGAAGCCTGCCAGGCTAAATGATATAATATGTCTGGCATGTGTGGGTGGTGAGTGATGCCATGGGTGGGATGAGGACAATGAAGGTGTGTGCAAGAGAGTGAATGGTGATGCCCCTTGAACTGTCAGTGAGTGAGATTCCTGTGCCTGTGTGATGGGTTTGTGAGTGTGAGAGTTGAGAGCGATGAGAAGAGTGACTTACCCAGGCAGAACGGAAGAAATCTTTCATCCTCTTGTGGCACTGGATGGCTGTCCTCTTTGGCTGGGCGTTGGCACTAACCGTCACTGCCACCGCCTCCCATGCCGGATTGGTGATGCTGCTGCCACTTCTGCGGCCAGAGTGGGAGAAGCTGGAGAATGGCACTTCTCCACGGCTTCCAAAGGGCACTCAAAGGACGCGTCGCTAAACCGGGGTGGTGGGGTGGTGGTGGTGGTGGTGGTCTGCAGTCTTCTTGCCTTTCGGGGCCATATCTTCTGTGCTGTAGTCCTGGACTGGAAGAACTGAGAGACGTGCGAGCGGCTGCACTTTAAACATGGCTCCCGGGGTGAGGAAGCGGCGAAGGGGACAGCGCGGTGGACGAATCTGAGGCCGTCCATCAGCATGTTTCCTGGGAATGCATAATTAATGAGGCGGGATCGGGTTGATATGGGTGAAAAGCTGCCATTGCGGCCAGCGGGGCAAATGGTCTTTTTCCTGCCTGTTACCACACTTGGTGCAAATCTGGAGCGATTCTGCCGCCAGAGTCCAAGAAACCCTTCCACCAATTTTTCTCGCGTTTTCCTCTTTAATTTAATCCTAAAAGCCATAAAAATTAAAGGTGTAACTGCCTCACCAACTTGCATTTATATGGCGCGTTTAATTTTTTTATTCATTCAGGGGATGTAGGCATCACCGGCGAGGCTAGAATTTGTCGCTGTTGAGATGATGAGCCGCTTCCTTGAGCCCACTTAAACTGTGTGGTGCAGGTACGGTGCTATTGGGGAGAGTTCTAGGAGTTTGATCCAGTGACAGTGAATGAACCACAATATGTTCCCAAATTTGGATGGTGTGTGACTTGGAGGGGCCCTTCCAGGTGTTGGTGTTCCCATGTGCTTGCTGCCCTTGTTCTCCTGGGTGGTAGAGGTCGCAGGTTTGGAAGTTGCTGTTGTAGAAGTCTTGACAAGTTGCTGCAGTGCATCTTGTACTCGGTACACATTTTAAGGAGTGCCTTAAAGGAGGAGAGAGAGGTGGAGAGGTAGCGAGGTGTGGGAATGGAATTCCGGAGATCAGCAACTGGGCAGCTGAAGGCACAGCCACCTATGATGGAGCGATGGAAATCTGGGATGTGCAGATTAAACATGGCAACATTGCACATGCAAAAATTATCATCCTACTTGTATATGTCATTAAAAAGTTTACTTTTTACATGTGGCATCTGTTTAAGTAGCAAATGATGGCCCAGTACAAAAATTGCCAGGGCTTACAAGATCCTTGTTGGTAAAATCAAGATTCTATGCTATGGTAATTAAGGTTTTATTTAGTGTGTAAAATACCTTTAAGAATAATGCTTGTTAAGGAAGATCACATGATCTTTAGTTCTCAATAGGAGAGTACCGCAGACTACCTCTGGAGTTAGCAGTGTAGACATAGGGTTTGAAGTGAAAGCACATGTGTAGTTGCTGCTGAGTACCTTTGTAAATAAACTTAAAGTTTCTACCTAAGAAATGTCTGCTGATCAACCCTATCAATAGCAGCAGTTCGGCCATTTCTCACAACAAACTGGCAACGAGGATCCACAGGATCTAACATATGCTGAAACTACATGGTGTTGTTTCTCAAAGGATAGCATAAGATATGCACCATGACATTTTGACAGCTTCACAGACTTTTAATTTTGTCCTCATTATTGCTATTATAAAAATTGCAGATTTTTTTTTAAAGAGCCTCAATCAGAAGTGTCATAGAGTCTTTTACATTCACCTGAGAGAGCAGACAGGGCCTCAGATTAACATCTCAACTGAAAGACAGCAGCTCAACAGGGCAGCACTCCCTCCATACTGCACTGGGATGTCAGCCTTGATTTTGTGTACAAGTCCTGGAGTGGGACTTGAACCCACAGTGACTCAGTGGCAAAAGTGCTACCAGCTGAGCCGCAGGTTACAACAACATGGTTGAGCATAACATGAGAATCAGGGAGCCTTGATTGCTGCACAGCCAATGAGACTATTGCAAAAGATGTCGGCAAGAGTTGAATCTAATGGTTGTGAAACAAGTTTGCGATCATCTGCTCCACCCATCAATGGCCTTTCCTGCCACTGGACATCAGGAACTTCATTTTAATACATCTGCATTTCTGCATGTCATTATAAGTCCTGCTTGCCAGAATCATCCCCCATGCTGGATCATCTGGGCACGATGGTGTGATTGCACAGCGATGTGTTTCACAACTGTACATAAGCGACCTGCACCTGGCGAGCTGCACTTCAGTCAGGACTTTGAGGTTTGTTTGCCTACCTTGCTTCAGGCAGCACTTGTGGTCATCAGCGCCAGGCTTCACAGACAGAACCACATCATTTTTAGGGGGGCTCACGGGCAGGTCTCTACTTACGAGACCAGCTGCAAGGCGGGAGTGCCTTTTCAATGGCTGCAGGGCTAGGACTTGCTTGGGGGAGGGGGAGAAGTGGCCTCAGGCCACGGAAGAAGCTGCAGGATGAGAGCTGTACTGGGGAAGGGGGTTATCCCAGGGTGAGTGTGGAGACACATGTTGATCTGTGCAAGTGGCCTCAAGATGGTGAGGGCTAAGGAGGTTCCAGAGGAGATGAGGCCAGATGGAGATGTGAGGGTGTGTGTGAGAGAGTGAGTGGTGATGTCCCTTGAGCTGACAGTGAGTGAGATGCCAGTGAGTGTGTGATGGGCTTGTGAGTGTGTGAGTTTAGAGTGATGAGATGGATGCCTTACCATGGCTGCATGAATGAGATCATTCATCCTTTATCTGCCCTGAATGTCCAACCTCTTCTCTGCAGCTTTGGCACTGACCACCTCTGCCACCACCTCCCAAGCCGGGGTGGTGATGCTGATGGGCTTCCTGCGGCTGTAGTGGGGGTGGAGGATACTGCAGCGGGCTTCAACGGTGTCTAAAAGGCATTGAAGGGATGTATCACTGAAAGCTGTCTTCTTGCCTTTCGGGGCCACGTCTTCTGTGCAGCGCCGAGAGGTGGTCGGCATGAGGAAGCAGCGAGGTGATGGTGTGGCGAGCGAATGAGAGCCCACCCACCATCAAAACGGCATGTTTCCTGGGAATGCCTGATTAACGGGGCAGGATTGGGACAGTCCGCCATGAAAACCACCATCACCGCCAACAGGTAAAACATCCTTTTTCCCACCCACTACCACACTTGGTGCAAACCTGGGTTGAATCTGCCCTAAGTCTGTGTAATTTATATAAAATTAGTTCATCTCTATATCCAGTCACTGCAGGTACCTTCTCTAGTCCTCCACTTTCTAAAATATTAAACATTCCCAGGGAAGCAATACAGAATACACATTTCAGGGCAACCACTTGGACTGAACTGTGCTATCAAATAAATTAAAATGGGACTGAGCCAGTTAATTTTTGAGCTGAAACCCTGTAGTACATTTGTACATTTGTTAACACTGTTAAGGGACATGTTATTCCTAATACATTTTGTTCTTAAATTAATAAGAACATATCATTCAAAAGGAAAACTGTACTTTTAATATAATGTGACAGGCAGTCATCCAATGTTCAGTTTAATTCATTCCAGTCAGCTACCAACATACAATTAGAATAAACCCATGATAGGACAAGAATAAAACATCAATCCTATAACAATATGGCCAGGTTTTGTACTTAGAATTAGGGCGAGGCTAATTAGCATCATCATAATTAAGGGGTAAATCAGGCAGCACCTTCCAGTGTCAACACATGTGCAGCTAAATGTGGAAAGCAGTGAGTTTCTATCCAAATTGCTCTGCTCCTCTACAAACTGTGCCACACCAGTAACTCACCGAGAGACTCAGCATTCAAATGCATGAAGGGTGTGAATTTGGTGTCCACACCTATATAGCCACTTGCACATGCCAGAAATGTGAGAATATGTTCGTTCAAGTGTAAGTAAATTTTTAATATTATGTTAAGCCTTATTTACTGTTAAACAGCCTATTTGGTGCTGAACATTTACTTCTTAAAGTCTGGAATCTCATTCCTTCTGATTTTAATTATTGTAGGGCATTTGAAAAATAAAAATATTAATATAATGTTTTACTTTTTCTTTCTGCCTCTTTTATTTATATCTGTCTTAAATCCATCTTCCCTTCCCTCTCTCTTTTGTTTTCTGTTCGTGATTTGACATTGAACTAGATATTCTAACTTACACTTCCGACTTTAGACTCTGCTTTAGGGGTAATTTTAACTTAAAAAAATGGATGGATTAGGGTCAGGTAGGATGCCAAAACTTTAAAAATCTCAAACCTGGCACCAATTTTTCTCCAAGCTCCACTGTCCTCCACCCCACACCTCTGTACCCTCCTACCCCCTCAACTTTGGATGTGGGACAGAGGAGGTAAATAGCCTATCCAGTTCCAGGAGATGGGCTGGTCATTTAAATATTATAATGTGGCAGTGTGCCTCATATTTACCCTCTCTTCTAAAAGAAGAAGCATCAGAGCTTTCCCCCAGTACCATCTCACCCAGCCCACAAGTTTACCTCCTTCTCCACCTGCCTCCCTTTCCTGTCCAATGACCCAAAGACCATCTCCCCCTCCCCCACTCCGTGAGCAGTTATCCTGGGATCGTAGATCTGGCCCCACAGAATGCTAAGGCCCTCTTTTGATCAGATCCCATCCCAGGATCGGTGATTGAAACCCTACCCAACAAACCCCCACCACCGCCCCCCACCCCGCCCCCCCCCACCCCCCCAACCCACCCCCCCCCCCCCCCCCCACACACCCCCCCGAAGCCCACTGCCCCAGTATCTGGATCGCCTCCCATGCTTCCACTAAACCAGCTATAGACTCATGGCAGCACCCAGGGCCTCCTTCAAAATATTCTCCGCCCTCTGGGGAGCCAAGGATATCAATCAGGCTGATGTCTCAGCATGGGGTAGAATGCATGAAAAGAAATGGTTCAAGCCATGACGTTAAAACTGCATAGCGTTTGGGAAATGACTAAATGCTCCTCCTCTCAAATCATAAAATCGTCCCACACCAGCTCCCACTCCTGCCCCCACCCCCACAGAATAAATGTTTAGAACCAGTGTGGTCTTCGGGAAGGAATTTTCTATATGATTGTCTTCCTAACACACACTAGAGATCCCCTGTAGATGGGGGTGGACCATAGTCAAAGCACCATTAATGACAAGTCTGTGGCCAAGTGTATATGCATTGAATGGTGTAGTGTTCAATTGTTCAATTATTCTGTGTTTGGTTATGTGAGCCTGGTAACGGATTTATGCTCATTGTGCTTGATCCGTTAAGCCTGGGTGTGGACTCAGAGCAAAGTAAACAGACCCCGCAGAAGCTTTTTGTGATTGCAGGGATATTTTTAACCTCTTGTAAATAAATCTGTTGCGCAGTTAAAAACTAGTGCCATCTCTGCATTGCTCTGAGATATTTAAAATATACAAACACTGTTTATTCACCGCTAATCCCAAAGACTGGTCACAATGTCCTGAATTCGACAACACAGAAAAGTCATGAATAAAGAACTATTTATACAAGAAAATTTTAATCTTATTTATTATTGAAATTCATGCTACAGACATCACCCAATCAATTATTTGCAGGGAAGGTAGCATAGGAGAACGTTGCTGGACTAGTAATGAAGAAGCCTGGATCAATGCGCTGGAGACATGAATTTAAATCCCACCACCGCAGCTGGGGGTTTACATTTAATTAATTAACTAGACCAGGAATTAAAAAGGTGGTCTCAGTAATGATCACGAGAACGCTGACATAAAAACAGAAAGTGCTGGAAAAACACAGCAGGTCTGGTGGCATCTGTGGCGAGTGAAACAGATGTAACATATCGAGTCCAATATGACTCTTCTTTGGAACCACGGGCTTGATGCAAAGACCCCATCTGGTTCCCTTTCGGGAAGGGAGTCTGCAATCCTCACTTAGTCTGGCCTCTAGACCCACAGCAATGTGCTTGACTCTTAACTGCCCTATGAAATGCCCTGGCAAGACGGCCAGTTGTATCAAACTGCTACTGAAAAGCCAAATAGGAACAAAACCAAGGAATTGCCTATGTACCAGATCTTTCCTTCCCTAATAGCACTGTGGGTGTGCATGGACTGCAGTGGTTGAAGAAGGTATTTCATCACCACTCTCTCAGGGGCAATCAGGGATGGATAATACGCATTGACCTCTTCAGTAAAGCACACAAATTACTAAGTGAGGTTTAAAGTCACAATTTTTCTTTCTTTTCAAGTGCAATTTGTAAAGTTACTCAGGCTACAGGCATTCTGCCTCCTGAATCAAATCACTGCCTTTGCTTTTTAAGTGTGGCTGGGCACTTACGCTGAAATGTCAGAGAGGGTTTTGACTCCTGTGCCTTTCTTCCTTGTCCTATTTTTCACCTGAAGCATAGCACACAGACAATAAGCATAAAGGCTAATGGAATGTCAGCCTTTGTTTCTGAAGGACACTGAATGGAAGAGTTTCAAAGTCATGCTGCTGGTACACAAAGTCCCTGATTGGACCACCACTCTAGTATTTTGGGACGTCCGGGGCTCCACACCTTAGGGATATTTTGGCCTTGGGGGGTGAGCAGCATAGATTTAGTGGAATGATACCTAGGCCGGAATTTTCCGGCCTCTCACGCCGACGTGACCTTCTGGTCCTGCCGATGTGATCGGAGATTTCAATGGCTCGCCAGCCCCTCCTGCTGTGGGAGGGGGAGAGGGCTGGAAAATTCTGGCCCTAGATTCCAAGGGTTAAGTTATGAGGAGAGAATACACAAATTAGTAATGTGTTCTTGGGATCTGGAAGGCCATGAGGAGCTTTTATCGATGCTTTCAAGATATTAAAGGGAACAGATATGGTCAATAGAGAGAAACAATTTCCACTCTTTGGGGAGCCTAGGACTTGGTCAAAAAGTTATAGTCTGACCTTTCAGGGGTGAAATTAGGAAACAATTATTAATCAAAAATGTTGAGAAAAGTTTTGAACTTTTTTCCACAAACAGTATTTGATGCTAGATCAATTGTTGATTTTAAATCTGAGATTATGAGGGGAATAGACAGAGTGGACAGGATAAAATTGTTTCCCTTCGTGGAGAATTCTAGAATCAGGGACATAGCTTCAAGATAAGTGGCAGAAGGTGTAGGGGGGACATGAGGAAGAACAGTTTTACGCAGAGGGTAGTGGGTGTCTGGAATTCGCTGCCCAAGTTGGTGGTAGAGGCAGAAACTTTAAACTCTTTTATAAAGTACCTGGATCTGCACCTTAAGTGCTGTAAGCTGCAGGGCTATGGGCCGGGTGCAGGAAGGTGGGATTAGAAAGGGCATCTGGGTGTCCTCGGGTTGGCATGGGCAAGGTGGGCCGAATGGCCTCCTTCCGTGATGTAACTTTTCTATGGTTCTATGGTTCTATTGGTAGACTTTTGCTTGCCAAAGGTTTTATGGGATTTGGGGAAAAGGTGGGAATATGGAGCTGGGTTGTTGATCAGCATGATCTCAGTGAATAGTGGAGAAGGCTTGAGGGGCTGACTGGGGCCCTCCTGTTCCAATGTCTGTGATGTAGAAATTTGAGTCTGACACTTAAAGCAAGTTGGAAAGGAAATGTGCATGCTTTGCCCTGATGGTGATGTCTCACCACCACCTTCTCAAGGGCAATTAGGGATGGGCAATAAACAGCAGCCTGGCCAGTGACAACCGCATCCCATGAGTGAATAAAATAACTAAATAAAAATCACTGGATCTCCTAAAATACAGAGGACCCTTGATGACACAATGGGGGCCAACTTGACCTCAGGGCGTAATGACCTAGACGGAAAGGAGTTCTGCTCTAACACTGCACAGCTGGTTTGCAACAACACCCACGATCGGGCCCCGAGCATTAATTGGCCAGCCAGCGTGAAAGGCACATTAAGAGCCTCAGCGCTGCCCAGATGGGGGCAGGAGGAGCGCGAGCACTGAAGTGTGCACGTGTGTGGGAGTGTGTTCACTGAAAGCTTCCTGAAGGCACAAGAGCTGCCTTGGGGACCTGAAGATTTTCAAGATGAGAAATGAAGATTTCACAGATAATATAAACATGTCCCCACATGTGCCTCAGACACATGAAGAGGGGCATGTTAAAAATTATTTAAAAAAAAAAATATTGTATTTTTATTCACTGTTGGAAACCTCATCCTGCCCGTGAATGAGGTTTCGCTATAAGTGCTAAGGTCACCTGGCCTATTCACCCACCCGCCAACCATAAGGTTGGACGGGCAGTGAAAAATTCTACTTAATTAGCTGCTTAAGGGCCTCAATAAGCCTCTTTAATTGTCAGCGGGCGTGCTGCAGACTCTCACGCGCGTGCACGCTGACTGAAATATCGCGCGAGTGCACGATGACGTTGGGACGCTTGCCCGATGTCATCGCGCGCTATGTCATGCTCTGGTGTGTCAGGCGCGTGATCGCACGCCAAGCTGAAAATCACAGCTGTCACGTGCCTGCTTTGCTGGCAGCAGCCCCGATGCTTTCACCTTAGTGCCACCAGCTGGACCAGTCTTAATTGAAAAGGCAATGAGAAAGACAGAACGGCTGCTTGTGGAGGCTGCAGCTGCTGCTTTCAGCCCAAGTCATTGGGTTCAAGTCCCACTTCAGATGCTAGAGCACAGAATCTAGACTAAAACTGAAGTGCCTTAGTAAGGGAGTGGTTCAAACATTTCCTATGCTATATTAATGCAAGTTCATGTTGTTGCTATTGTTGACGATGGTGAAGTGAGAATTTATCTTCCAGGCACACCAAAAGCACTCCCAAAGAGCATTCGCTTGTTTATAGTTAGGGTCAGCTTATCAAAGGCATTGCCAAGGAGCGTCTGTGCATGTGACTAATTATATTTTAGCAAAAGCAGTGATTTACATTGCTCATGCATAATGGTCTTGAAATTATGTTCTGGGAATGTTAGTGAATGCATCTTCACAATAACTTTCTTTGGCTGCTATTTTAATGCATTTAAATTAATTCAGTTAATTCCTCTGGACAAAAGGATTTCATACCGATGTGTGAGGTGTTTGTACACTGAACCTTGCTGAGCATAATTTTGAGGTTCATATCATAAACAAGAAAGCTAATAATGTGATCAAACGTTCAGGTTGCACATTCACTCAAATTGTGATTTTTGTATGAGAAAATATCATTTTTGACACATTTTTCAGTTTATTCCCTTACCTTTTACAGACTCCTCTTGTGTCTTCTTGTTTCAGCTAATTTATATGCTGTTTAACAATTCTAAGGTCTCTGCAGGGAAGTTAATACATTTCTGCCCGTGGGGAATGCAGTCAAGCTGGGAACAATAGGCCATTCTCCTCATGAACTCAATGGAATAGACATTGGGCGTGGATATGTTTTGTATTCAGAGTCTTTGCATTCACTAAAGAAAAGAGAAAGACTTGCATTTATATAGTGCTTTTCAAGTCCGCTGGAGATCTCAAAGTGCCTCACAGCTAGTGAAATATTTTTGAAGTGCAATCACTATTTAATGTGAGAAACAAGGCTCCCACAAACAGCAATGTGATCATCTGATTTTTCGTGATGTTGATTGAGTGGTAAATATTGGCCAGGACCTCAGGGTAATTCTAAGATAAAAGCAAAATGCTGCAGATGCTGGAAATCTAGAACAAAAACAAAAATACCTGGAAAAACCCAGCAGGTCTGACAGCATCTGAAGAGAGGAATACACTTAAAGTTTCGAGTCTGAATGACTCTTCATCAGAACGAGGTAACTCATCAGGGTAACTGCCCTGCTCTTCTTCAAAATGGTGCCATGGGATTTTTTGCATCTACTTGAGAAGGCAGATGGGACCTCGGTTTAACATCTCATCCAAAAGTCAGCATCCCCTCAGTATTACACCGGAGTGTCAGCCTGGATTTTTGAGCTCAAGCCCTGGTGTGGAAGTTAAATGCAAAACCTTGTGATTCAGAGGTGAATGTATTACAACTGAGCCATGCAGACACAACATCATAACCTTCCTCCCACCTCAAGAGAATCGAATGGAAAGCAGAACTTTTGTAGCAGAGACCAAAAACAGCTTATATCAACCCTTAAAAATATCAAGTTCAGTTCTTGGTTCCTAGAATAGGTGATGTGTCAAGGCTCCGACAAATCACGGGTATACTGTACACCATAAATTAACTTAATATCCTCATTACACGAGACTGGCAATTGTGCATCGTTTATTGCGAGAGAGCAGTTCACATCTTTATAGAAAATAAAACACACTGCAAATCACTGAAATGCAATTAAAAGTATGGGCATAACACCTGATTAATGTATAGTTACAGAAAGCTACACATAACAGAATATTTTAGCCACACAAATGCTCAGGCCCAAGGCACGTAGTCCAAGGCTGATCCAGAGAGCTGAATAGCCAAAGGTTCCACAAACACAATTAGGAAGATGAGATGGGCGAGGTTGATCTACCTCATACTTGCCACAATTCACAGAATAGTTAACATGAAGACTGAAAGCAGCCCCTGTCAAAGTTGAAAATCAGAATTACCAAGGAGTAAATTCAGCCTGACTTTGTGTCTGAACCTAACACTGTATCACCACAACAAAACATTGCAAGGAAACTGTGCTTCCTTTCCCCATCACTGTTACAAAATGGGAGTCACCTTTGTTGTGTTTTGAGTTCATTTGATTTCTCAAGGTTGAGGCCTTGATACTTGTACGTTTAAACAAGAGCCATTTATTGTTAAATTTTAACTACATACGGATCCCAGTTAATGTCATGCATGGTGCTGCTGCCATGCAGGTAGGCTGCTTCTAGAGTGTTCTTTATAAACTGTTTCTTTGTCTATTACCATGTGACTCTATAAATCATACCATGGGAGGTGCTATTTTCCAGTCCCATGTTAACCCTTGCTCTGCTGAGAACCTTTGCATTACAATGGCATGTAGGCCCACACACAACATCATACAACATCCCCCTTTCTTCTCAAAAGAAAACATTCCTCCTTTCCAATGGAGTATAACAATACAATCTTTACTTGTTATCCCTTCCCCCCCTCCTCAAAACTCTGACTTTATTAACTCAGATGGTCTTGAGGCTTGACAGCTCTTCCACATCTCGGTCTGTCCTGTTTATAGGAATGGTAGAATCTGTGATTCTAGTACTTGGTTATTCCCGTTTGATTTACCATTTGCACTCCATCGAGTTGGGTTTCCCTTGGGTGACAACTCGTCTGCTTTCCTCGGACACTGTGGGTTTGTCCCAATCCTTCCAAAGGGGAATGGGCACTTCGTTCCTGACTAGAGTGGACTCAAATTTTCTTTTCCCAGGGTGTCCGCCATGTTCTTGAGGGATGTATACATTTCGTGGATGGAATCTCATTTCCCCTTGTTTCACAATTTCAGCCAAACATTTGTTTGCTGTTTTATTTTCAAATCACTTTGTAAGCTTATGAATCTTTTCAATCAACTCAGCTTTGTCTTCATCAGTCCCTTGTGCTTCAGTGTCAGATTTATATTTTCTGGCCTAATTTCTGTCTTTTGTTTCTCTAACCACAGTAAGACTTTTTCCTTGTCTTTCATTTTTGGTTTCACTGTTGGCCAGGTCTGTCTCCAGTGAAGTCTAAACTTGTTTCAGTTCTGCAATTCCATTGCTCATGGCACCATTATCCGCTCACAGTTCGGAAAGCTTTTCCTTTCAATGCCTTTTCATTTCCATTCAACTGCTTCTTCAGCACTTCAGTCTTTTTCTTGCAGCTTTAGGCTTCTTCCTGGAATATTGAACATTGCTGAGTCTGGCCAACCGTCTGACAGTAAATTAATTTTCCTTCTCTTCATAATTTTCCAGAAGAATAAACTTTGAGATGTTCTTGTAGCATGTGAAGACACTTTAACTGGTTTTTGTTTTCTTCGAAAAGATCGCTTGTTTCATCTTCAGCTTTCCTATAAGCCAGCATAGTCCCCTCAAATACCTTCTGCTGTGCTTCCAACCTGCTGTTTAAGATGGTCATAATTTCTGCATGTGCTGAAAGGTTATGCATTCCTTCTGCATTTGATCTTTAAGGACAATTAGCTGTTCTTTCAACTGTTCATTTTCTTGTTGACCTCTTGCCAACTCAATCTGGGCTTCAGTGCATCATTTTGTTGCTACAGATAGTTCCAATGTAGCTTTTTATGAAATAATATTCCATGTCCTATGTAGCTCCTCATGTTTTTCCATGGCTTCATATTGATTTTTCAAGGAGTCTTTCAGGGTTGCAACTTCTTTGCCTGCCTTTTCTGCCTAATGTTTTGCCTGACAGCACATCTGGTTGAGTTTTCCCAACTCCCGCATTGATCTGTCAACTGCCAATTTGAGGGTCATTATCTCCTCCTTGTACCTTTGTGTCGGCACTAAAATTTGTTGGTTCAGATCTCAAACAACTTGGTTCATTGAACACTTGCGTTCATGGTGCATTTTCAAAGATATGTACTCAGCTTGAATCGTGTGCTTCACATCTTCCAGTTCAGCTCTGATGTGGACATTTTCCTATAGAACAGCTTCATTATCAAAAGCTCTATTTTTAAGCCTTTCAGCTGCTTTTCAGCCATTTCTTTCTTCTGCACTAAACCCTTGGGCTCATGCATTTCACTGCATTGATGTGGTCAGCAACCATCTTGTGATCTTTCGTTGCGCTCAGCACTTTCTTAGGAGTTGCCCTCTCACTGGAGTCTCTTGTTGCCCTTGGCTTTTTATTGGGGGTGTGCTAGACTTTCTTCTAGGGTCTGTGCTCTCTACAACTTGGAGTTTAAAATATCTGTCAAAGCCTTTTAATATCTCACCGAATTATGTTGAATGTTAATCTATATGCTGTTCTGTGGAGCACTTCACCAGCAAACAAACCAAAGACGAATGAAAACTTATCAACTGATACATAATTTAATCCTGTAACTCTCCTGAGAACTAAAAATTGTCTTCTCCAAGACTCCCACTCTTGTGTCTGGTCTACCATTTTCCTTAGCCAAAATGTGTTTGGCTCTCCTAATTTTCTCTCCATGGGTGTTTTGTTTTTTCTCTCATGAAGTTACTGCTTTAAATGCTGTTTCCCCTTTAAGGCTATTAGTGCAGTAACCTTCCCATTGACTCAGGCTGTCTGCAGCTGTTGGTTTTCTTTGTTTGTAAGTTCCCATGTTTTTCTGATTTTGGCGGGCTCTCTGGAAATCGGTCGCTTTGGTTTTTTTGAACGCATTTAAACTTTGAAATCTTTTTTTAAAGGAGCTACCGCAGCAGTTTCTTCCTCTCTTTTGAACTCTTCGGAAACATTTCCCTTTTTGTTTGAGCATCCCGCACTCTTGGAGAATTCTCAGCCATTTGGCGATCAGCCTTTTTTTAAAGTTTGAAGCTGTGGCACTTCTTTCTGTTGGCTGTGCTTGCTGTGAAAGGGATTTGTTTTTAAACTACAGAACAGCAGCAAATTTCTCTTCTTTTTTTTACTTCAGCCCTGCCACCCTGTGTTATTTGGTGCTGGCTGACATTACAAGCTTTCCACCAGCCGCCCTCTAGATGCTGATCTCTAGGGACTGCCACCTATTCTACAATGTAAGTACAGCTTCCTTTTTGTATTTTTGCTCACGGTCTTGTGAACTGTCCAGGTCCTTTGACTTCAAGGTCCTGCAATTCTCTGTAGTTGTTGCTCACCCTACTTGTGATCTGGCCAGTTTTTTGCTCTGCTTCACTCGGGGGCCTTGCAATGTTTGTTGTTGTTCTCATCCATCCTTGTGATCTGAGCAGGCGTCTTCACCCTGTGTCGCTCGTGGGTCTTGCAATGGACTTCCACTCACTCTGGTAGATTCCACAACTTCCAGGTCTGCAGCAAAGCATCTTCAACTGTTCCTTCAAGTTTTCTTCTTAAGTGCACATCACTCTGGTCAGGCTTCAGCTGCTTTCAGTTTCTCATACCTTGGGATCCTGTTCTGATTCATCATTTGAAATGCCACCTTTCATATCACCGTTGATCACCATGTTGCATACCCACCACTGAGGTTATGGCTTTGTTTGATGTCTCAATGATGACATCTTGAGTCTTGTATGTTTAAGCATGAACCATTTATTGTTAATCATTAACTATGTGCGGATCCCGGTTAATGTCATGCATGGTGCTGCCACCACGCAGGTAGGTAACTGCTAGAGTGTTCTTTTTAGACTGTTCTCTCAGTTTCTTACCATGTTACTCTATACATCATACCATGGACGGTGCTATGCTTCAGTCCCACATTAACCATTGCTCTGTTGGGCACCTTGGCATTACAATGGCATGCAGGCACACACAACATCATCCAACAGCGTTTTGTAGGATTTGTCCTTGAAAGAATGAAATAAGGCAGATTAGACTCAACTGATTAAGCAACTACATTCTATTTAGTAGTTTTCAGATATTTCATTCAGAAAGTTTACCAATTTTAAGATTTTAGAAGTTTAACCCTTCTCCAATACAGGTCGAGTATCCTTTATCTGAAACCCTTTGCGTTTCAGTGTTCAGATATTTTTGGTTATCAGATCTACCTTATGTATGGTAGACCAAGGCCTTATTGCATTACAATAGTGTAAGTGTAGGCTAGCTATAGTTTAAAAATACTAGGTTGTTTCTCCAGTTGCCCACTCTCATGCACCCTACTTCTTAACTGCTAACACTTAATACACCTGTAATATAATGTTACATTGCCTTATTAACAAAAAATGTACTGCTTAGCCGTTAAAGAAAAGTTTGGTTTTTGGATGTGTTCTGTTTTCAGGTGTCTGACCCTCCCCAAGCCCCCCAAATATCCGACCCCCACCCCCTCCCAAATGCCTGACCACCCCAAATTTCCGACACTCTTCCCAGCTCCCAACTCCCCCCAAATGCCTGACCCCAACCCAAATGTCCGACCCCTCCCCCCCCACCCCAATCCCCTCCTGAGGTCCAAAACCCTCCCCCTATTCTCAGCCGACCACCGAACAGCCCCATCCCCAAATCCTATCCACTTACCTTCTTCAGTGCCGTAACAAAGGGGGCATGTCCTCCTTCAATTCGACAACGCTGGACTTTGGAGACAGCTGCATTGCCAGGTTCTCGCCCGGCCTGAGTCGGAAGGTCGGGCGAGACAGGCACGGAAGAAGTCTGGCGTAGGTGAGTGGGCACGGAGTAGCAATCCGATGGCGATTGCCAACCCGAGGAGGTTACGATGATCTTTTTTTGAGGCCAAGTTAAGCTAAGTTTGTCTGCGTTATTTGGTGGCCATTGCCTGTTGCTGTCACCTCCCTCTAACTAACAACCTGTGCAAATCCTCCCTCCCTCATTTCTTGTTTTCTTTTTTGACTCGACAACTTCATCTGTAAGAAAACTGATTTTTCGCCTTTGGGCTTGAAGGAAGGTTCATCTTGTGTACTGAAATGAGTTTGGCTACATTTTCACTGCCGGCTTTTATCAATGTGAAGTTAGGCGGACCACTCATGCATACTTAAACACATGCATTGGAGCATTACAATTCCATCTCCCAGTGCTAGTTCTGACTGAAAACAGTTGACAACACGGTCAGCTACTTTCAATCATTAAAGTGTAAATGGCAGTGAAGAGGAGCCACCAGAGTTTGTCCTTTAACTTTGAAATTGTCAAATCTAGGCGTGACAATATCACGGATACGGGCTTTAATAGTGATTGAGCTGAGTTAGGGCAGAAAGAGGCAATATTGCAAAGCAGTCTGGGTAACAAATAGGGGCTTAAAGTATTGCTCATTTTTGGACAAGATTCCAAGACTCTGCTCAATCTAATTGAGTGGCCAGGGAAGGAAGCGTTTGTAGTGGGGGATGTAAACGACGGCTCCTGTCACTATGAATTATTTTGAAGCTGCTTATATTGATTAAATTTAAACCTACCAAAAAACTTCCATCCTATCAGCCTGGCTGGCTTCTGACATGGGTCACAGCTGTCAGCATGTTTTAAAATCTTTAAGCATCTTTCCTAAACTAATTCTCCACCAGAACGGGGGACTTTCTGTATTTTCGCTTGGGAGAGCAATAAGCCTTTTCCCATACTCATTACTGATGGACCTCGACACAATGCTTTCTACCCTGGTACTCTCTTAATGCAACTTGAGTGTAGTTTTCCTGAGGACTCAGCAAAGCTCTTTAAGAAGCAGGAATTGCCCAGTCAGCTGGAATTTTTTATCAATCAAATCTTGTCTCATCATTTGCCACTAACCAGCTTGGATTTGACAGCTATATTATGCACATAAGGGAGGAAAGGAATAGAGGAGTATGCCGATAGGTTGAAATGATGAGGGCTGGGAGGGCATTTCTGTGGAGCATTAACACCGGCATGGACCAATTTGGCTGACTTGCCTATTTCTGTGCTGTACGTTCTATGGAATTCTGCATAAACAAAGTCAACTCTCCATTGGCCCGGCACAAACATTAAGGCCGACAGTCTCAGTGCAGTACTGAAGGCATGCTGCACTGTCAGAGGTTCCGCCTTTGAGATAAGATGCTAAACTAAGGTTCCAATTGGCAGGTGGACATAAAAGATCGTATGGCACTACTTCAAAGAGCAGGGGAGTTATCCCCAGTGTCCTGGCCAATATTTATTCCCTCAATCAACATCAGAATAAAATGATTATCTAGTCATTATCACATTGCTGTTTGAGGGAACTTCCAATGTGAAAAGTGGCTGCTGTGTTTCTTACATTACAACAGTGACTGCACTTCAAAAGTACTTCATTGGCTGTTAAGTACTTTGGAACATCATGGGGTCAGGAAAGACACTACATAAATGCAAGCTTCCTTCTATCATTTAACATCAGAGTATTTAAGACCACATATTTTTGAGAAGCATTACTTTGATTTGCCAGATTAACCGTTTGAGTCAATTCTGGAAATTGTTGATATGATCTTAACCATGGATGTCTAAGAAAATCAATGGAACCTGTTTGATGTAACATCACTTCAAAGTGTTAGTGTTGCTCTTTGTGCTTATGCCAGGAGAAAATTAACTCTTAATTTTTGAGAACTCAGTTCTGTTGAGCATCGGTTACTCAATAATCAATTTTTGAAGTATTTTCTTCAAAATTGGGACTGAGATGTTTAGCCAACTAAAATTAATTATCTTACAATTAATAAATTATTATTATTATTTTATAATTACACAAAATCAGAATACAATTGTTACAATGGTATCCTGCCACAGGTACAAATATATTCTGTGTACTATGGACAATCCAATAATTGAGAAAATCCAATGAGAAATTGAGGATAAACTTTGTTATCAGTGTTGAGAATGTGGAACGTCCTACAAGGAGTAGTTGAACTGAATCAGATGCATTCATTTAAAGGGAAGCTAGATAAACACCTGAGGGAGAAAGGAATTGAAGGTTTTGGTTATTGTGTTGTTTATCTTATTCATTTGCAGGTTGTGGGCTTCGCTGGCTAGGCCAACATTTATTGCCTATCCTTAATTGCCCTTGAGAAGATGGTGGTGAGCTACCTTCTTGAACCGCTGCAGCTTATGTGGTGTGGGTGCACCCACAATGCTGTTAGGGAGGGTGTTCCAGGAATTTGACCCAGCAACACTGAAGGAATGGCAATATATTTTAAAGTCAGGATCATGAGTGGCTTGGAGGGGAACTTCCCATGAGCCTGCTGCCCTTGACCTTCTAGCTGATAGTAGTCATGGGTTTGGAAGGTGCTGTCTAAGGAGGCTTGGTGAGTTTGTGCAGTGCATCTTGTAGATTGTGCCTAGAAGATGGTGGACAGGCTCTGGGGAGTCAGGAAGTGAGTTACTTGTTGCAGGATTCCTAGCCTCTGACCTGTTCTTGTAGCCATGGTATTTATATGGCTAGTCCAGCTCAGTTTCTGGTCAATGATAACTCTCAGGACGTTGATAGTGGGTGATTCAGCGATGGTAATGCCATTGAATGTCACAGGACAACAGTTAGATTCTCGCTTGTTAGAGATGGTCATTGCCTGGCACTTGGTTGGTGCAAATGTTACTTGCCACTTGTCAGCCCAAGCCTGGATATTGTGCAGGTCGTGCTGCGTTTGGACTTGGACTACTTTAAATATCTGAGGGTTTGCAAATGGTGCTGAATATTATGCAATCATCAGTGAACATCCCCAATACTGACCTTATGATGGAGGGAAGGTCATTGATGAAGCAGCTGAAGATGGTTGGGCCTATGGCACTATTCTGAAGAACTTCCACAATGATGTCCTGGAACTGAGATGATTGACGTCCAAAAAATCACAATCATTCTCCTTTGTGCTGGGTATGTCTCCAACCAGTGGGGAGTTTTCCCCCTGATTCCCATTGACTCCAGTTTTGCTTGGGCTCCTTGATGCCACATTTGGTTAAATGCTGCCTTGGTGTCAGAGCATCGGTTACTCAATAATCTGCTTTTACACCCTTGTAATGGTAACCTTGTCTGGAGGTGTCCTTAGCTTCTCACAGTGATCTGTGTGATTGTCATTCTTGAATGTTGTTCCTGGTTGCATTTGTGATCTTGTTTTAGATACAATAGGACTGTACAGTGGTTGAGGAGCTGCAATGGATCGGATTTGTCCTTGGCTGCACCTCACTATTATGCCTTTGTGTGAAATGACTTCATAGGATCTTGGGTATGAACAAATTCTTGTCACCTTGGCTGGCTGCCATGCACCTTCTGTGGGATCCTTGATGCAAACTTGTTGTCCCAACTGTAAATTTGGCAATTCTGTACCCGTATTTTTACCATGCACATTGGCCATCTCCTCTTGCAGTTTTAAAGATTGCTCTCTAGTTTCTGGGAGGGTAGAATGGGCAAGAATAAGTACATTTGTATGCCCTGCTCTGCTAAACATGAGGTCTGTTGGTGAAGGAATAATTGCACTTCAAGGTGTCATTCTCAGATGTAATATTGCAAAGTGTATATCTTGACCTGTCTACATTTGAGAATAAGGGATTTCAGTGTGAATCATTTATTCAGCTAGGCTGTTTGTCTAGGGTAATGAGGAGAAGAAGTAGCGTAATCATTATTCCACTCCTCACACATATTCGGAAAAGATTTACCAATAGATTGTGCACTGTTATCCATAATGATCTCTCTAGGTGCACCAAATAAACTGAAAAAGTGTGTGTGACATTTGTTTTTTATGTACTGTGCAATTGCCGAATAATGGGGTACTGGGTGAAGTAGTCGACAATGATGGTGAATTCATTTCAATGGCCATGAAAGAGTTTGGATGCGATTTTGGACTAGGGCTGGGTAGGATCTTCATGAGGAATCAATGGTGCTTTGTGCTGACTTGGCATATGCTCTTGACATGCTTCACGCTTCTTGATGATGACTTCAATATTGATGTTCATACCTGGCTAACAGGCTGTCTCTCTTGCGAGTCTTCTCGTCCAATCTATATCCATGTGTGAATGATGAATTTGTTGAAGAATATCAGGTCACAACGTTTCCAGTATAATCACCTGCGTCTCTTTAAAACTGATTCCCCAGGAGATGCCTAGCTCCTCCCAATGAGGCCGAAATGGTCTCGTGTGTTCATGAATTGAATCAAGCCATTCTTCAATGGTGGTTTTCCACATTTTCTGCAGTGCGGAATCTTTCACTGTTCCTTGTTGTAGCTGCTGGCATTTGCATTGCTCAAAATGTATCAGATCAGTTGACAGACACGCATTCTCCTACAAGTGTAGCGTTGCATCTCCCTTGACGCTGCCAATTTTGTCGAAACATTCTAGAGATTTCGATGTTGGTTTGGGAACTGAGGCAATAGGAGTATTTTCTGAGGTTGATCAGCTATATGAGGTCTGACTGATTCCATGGATTGTCACTAGTATGAGCTCATGGCAAGCTGATAGTCCTACGATCGCTGGGCCTTTAGTTTCCACAAAGTAGAACATCTGTGACACCAGGGAGCATTGATTGTACTTGCTCTCCAGGACTATGGAACCGGCACATGGAATTAGTGAACCATTTTACACTGAATGTTTCACAGGCGTAGGTTTCACAATGGCCTTCCATGTCTGGATATGTGTCTTTTAGAATTCGCTTAGGTACTATATTGACACGTGTGCCTGTGCCAGTCTTGGCCAATAACAAATAGTTGCCAACTTTCTTCAGGCAGTTAATTTGAATTTTGGCAAACAGAATACCAGATGGTCAGCCTTATTGCTTTAAGGTACCCATTGTGTATGGATCAGTGCACGGCTCTTTGTTGCTGCGCCAGCTTCTGCTCCAGTGCACTGCCACTGCCAATGGCCCTTTCTGCCACATGCTTTGCAGAACTGCTAGAAACCTGGGCATTCCCTTGGTGCATGCAGAAGGCCATGCCTTCCACATGTCTTGCTAGGTTTGGGTGTTTTAGTCAGTGTGTCAAAATTTGGGGTCATTCTTAGGACCTGTAAGCTTCATCGACCTGCGAGGATCACTTTGTACTTACGCCCGTCCTTGAGTAACTATTCGATGATGTACATTTTGGACTTGTCTAGCAGATCTTTCTGGAATGCTTCCAGGGAGCGGATGCAACCATCAACTCAACAATTCCGTCCACTGGCTCTGCATTTGAAAAATCACAGTACGCAGCCTTTTCTCTGCATCAGCTGACAAAGTGGCCTATGGACTCTGAAGGCTGTTGTCAAAATGACGTGAACTCTATTTGATGAATATGGAAGTTTAACCTGATCTGAATGGTCTTCCAATGTAGTCCATATCTTTTGGGGATCATTTAGCTCTTTTACTGTTAATCCCGATGTGTTTAGCCTGTGGAGAGCTTCATTGTCAATTCCTAGGTGAATTCTAATGGCTTGCTTGTCTGGTTCAGACACCCATGAATCAAGAAACCACAGTTCTGTACATTGTTTAAACATTTTGAATTCGGGTAGTAGGTCAGCTGCATTCTAATTTAAAGTGGGGAATTTTTGGACATTCTGATAATATTTCTTTGACCTGTGTTCTCCTTTAGCACCTGGGGTAGGCATCACCATAGTCACTTTCACATGCTTTTCCAAAGCTCTGCCCACTTTTATCGCAACCTTCCCAGGCCTGATTTTTATAACCATTTTTGTTGTTGAAATCATTCCTGTTCACTATCTATCAAACCCACACCCTGGTCACTCACTGTTCCCAACTGATGGTCCTTTCGATGCACTGTCCCACCCACTGAACTGACAGGCTGTGCACTACAATCTCACCACGAGGGATCCGTCGGCTTACCAGCTCTTTATTTGAGAACTATCTCTGCATTGTGTCTTCAATGCTTTTCTATGCAGGCAGCTTTTGCTTTCTCAATGTTGTCTGACACTGCAACAAAATGTTAAGGGTCGTTTCATGCTATTTTAGCAAAATCTAAGGCTGTTCACCATGTCATACCTGTACTTAACCTTGCTGCCAGGCTGCTGGACCATCGCTGAGCACCATGTTGTGTTGTTATGATAATATAAAGGCACCAATCACTAATAAGGGATTAGGTAATTATGTTGTGAGTTCATTTATTGAGTCAAGGGACATGAAAACATTTATACAAAGGTAGAAATCTTGACGACACCAGCAGCAGAGCTGTACGCATATGCTCTGCTCAAAAATCAAAAGTGAGACTAAGACTGGATCATATGATGCACTTTGCTCCTAGTGATGTCATGCTGCTATCCCTTAAAGGCATATTACAACAATGGTCATTGTTCTAGATTTTCTATGTTGTGCGCAGCGCAGTCCAATTGTTGTGTGATCATGCACATCTTAAAGGGAACCCGGTTTGAACTCCAGATTAAGTTCTAGATTACCGTGCAGCCATAGTGAGGGAATATTCATTACTACAATAGGGTTAAGAAAGGTGAGAGGATGCTGTTGTGGAGCTAAACCCTGGCATGGAGCAGATGAATCCAATGGCCTGATTCTGTGCTGCATGTTCATCTCATTCTATTAAACACCTGTATTTGACATGAACTTCAGTTTCCTAAATGTTGCCTGTTTGTCTGACAAAGTGACATTAGGCTAGTCACCACCACCTGTATGCAATTACTGTGCCTGTTATTTGAGTGGAAGCATTAACTGAAATAAATTAACTTCTCTGTAACAACAGTGTGTGATGAATGCATTGAATATTCTGGTGATGATATATGATACTGTACAGTATAATCTCTAGGCTCCTACCTTTTGTTTAATCATTCACTTTGAATTGACTGAGATCTTCAGTGAGACTTCAATCAGGTGACTCATCCATAGCATGTGTAGTGTAGCAAAGAGATATCACTCTTGAGACACTATCAAGCTGCGTGTTATTAAAATAAATAGAGCTAATACATTTCTTCACCTATTAGGCATAGCAATATCAAACACACCAGCAAGCGTACTCATACTGCATTGCACAATTTCATCCATGCACGTCCTCCTGTATTTATGAAGAACTGGGCTGCTGAATTGATCATTGGGAGGACCTCGTACTAGAAAGATCATCAAAAGAATGGACGGGTTGTCTTATGGGGAAAGGTTGGACAGGCCGGGGTTGTTTCCACTGGAGTTTAGAAGAGTGAGGTTTGACTTGATTGAAGTGTATATGATCCTCTTGTGGGTGAGTCCAAAACCAGGGGGTACTGTTTTAAAATTAGGGGCTCAGAGGGTTGTGCAACTTTGGAACTCTGCCTCCGAAGGCAGTGGAAGTGGGGGCCATTGGAATATTTTTAAGACAGAGGTAGATAGATTCTTGTTAGGCAATGGAATCAAAGGCTATTGGGGGTAGATGGGAATGCGGAACGCAGAACACATACAGATCAGCCATGATTTTACTGAGTAGCAGGCTCAAGGGGCCGAATGGCCTACCTCTTCTCCTATTTCTTTTGTTCATATGTTACAAAATTGAGGCCCAATGTTGTGTGGCCTTTGGAAAATGGCATTGGAAAATGAATAACATATATAACTGGTTGCCAACTCGCTATTATCCATTGTCCACTCTATGATAAAAGTTAAAAGTACCCCAGTGTTAGAGAAAATAGAGCAATAACAGAAACTTGTATTTATATAGCACCTTTAACAGAATAAAAGACCCAAGATGCTTCACAGGACTGAAGCAAATTCTGGCACCGAGCCACACAAGGTGATTTTAGGGCAAATGGCCAAAGAGATAGGTTTAAAGGAGTGTTATAAAGAAAGAAAGAGAGGGAGCGAGGCAGAGAGATTCAGGAAGGGAGCATCAGAGCTTAGGCTGTAACATAATGTAGAAGTGTTTCAAATGATATGGTTGCTATTGATGTAAAGATGTCCAACCCTCATTACTGTTAAATTTAATGCCTCTGGTCTTTTCCAGAGAGATCCCATTAGCCATCCTCCTGCACTTTGTGCTACTGCTCAGAAACAATCCGACCTGTCGGTCCAGCAAAATTCTTGTACAGAATACTTCATTTTGTGGCTTCGCTCTGAGTCAATCCCTCAGGATTCCAGGAAATTGGCAATTGTTTCAACAAGTAAACTAATTTCTCTGCGGAGTAACAACATCGCACACAAGTGCCATGCAAACGGGTCATGAAGCCACGATGGCATTTTATGTCAGCTCACTAATTTGAGGGAACTTGACACCAAACAGAAATGCTTGTGACAATGTCAAGAGGCATTTTCCTGTCATCTTGGAGACTCTCCTAAAGGAGCTTTCAACAGCAACAATTAAAACAAATAAAAAGTCCACAAAATCAACAGTGTTGATAGAAATGTCTTTTTAATCAAGTTGAACGTAAAATATAGGCATGTTTCTTTTAAAAAGTTGATGCAACGGTTCGGAAATTGTCAGAAAATTTAGCATTTATAGTTTGGATTAAACTTTGGAAATTCAAAACCACAAGGACAGGAATTGTTAGGTAGCCAATCAATTAGAATGACTCGTCAATGTTGCACACTGTTACTAATTAGTTAAAAATCCAGCTATTTTCAGAGCGAAGAAGGTGCAACACAAACAAGTTGTGCTGTTCTGTCAGTAGCCTCGCTCAAGCTGATAAAATCATTGCAGAGAAATCAACCATCCCTTCCCAGACACTCCAAGCCAACCCAAGAGGATTGGCCCCTTTTTCTTTATTCATTCACGGGATGTGGGCATCACTGGCTGGGCCAGCATTTATTGCCCATCCCTAATTGTCCTTGAGAAGGTGGTGGTGAGCTGCCTTCTTGAACCGCTGCAGTCCATGTGGTGTAGGTACACCCACAGTGCTGTTAGGAAGGGAGATCCAGGATTTTGACCCAGTGGCAGTGAAGGAACGGCGATATATTTCCAAGTCAGGATGGTGAGTGACTTGGAGGGGAACTTCCAGGTGATGGTGCTCCCGTGTGTCTGCTGCCTTTGTCCTTCTGGATGGTAGAGGTCGTGGGTTTGGAAGGTGCTGTCTAAGGAGACTTGGTGCAGTGCATCTAGTAGATGGTGCACACTGCTGCAACTGTGCATTTGTGGTGGAGGGAGTAAATGTTTGCGGATGGGGTGCCAATCAAGTGAGCTGTTTTGTCCTGGATGGTGTCAAGCTCCTTGAGTGTTGTTGGAGCTGCACTCATCCAGGCAAATGGGGAGTATTACATCACACTCCTGACTTGTGCCTTGTAAATGGTGGACAGGCTTTCAAAAGTCAGGAGATAAGTTACTCGTCACAGGATTCCTAGCCCCTGACCTTCTCTTGTAGCCACAGTATTTATATGGCTAGTCCAGTTCAATTTCTGGTCAGTGGGAACCCCCAGGATGTTGATAATGCGGTATTCAGTGATGGTGATGCTATTGAATATCAAGGGGTGATGGTTAGATTCTCTCTTGTTGGAGATGGTCATTGCCTGACACTTTAGTGAACTGTTCATGTGTTCTCTATTTTTTAACCATTCTGTACTACATTGTGGTTTCTAAAGAAGCCTTGTCATGGATTATCATGTTCTAGCTTCACTGATTTCTGCCGTTTTGTTTGCTGATGTGCACAGAGACGGCGGATGCTCAGTAACTGATTATTACTCGGGTGAAATTTAATTGGAAAAGCTGACGTTATCTGAATGCTTGTCAATAGCACAGTAGGCTCTGAGGGCGGGATTTCCGTTCCTGCCAGCGGGGGGGCATTGTCGCGGGCAGGACGGGAAAATTTGGAGGGCAGCCAAAAATCACCGTGTCTGGGACCAAAGGTTTGCGCAGAAGTCTTGAAATCAGAAAAAAAAATCTCCTTTAGCACTTGTCACACCACTCCCTGTAAACTTGTGCAAACAGCTATAGAACACACAAAACATTGGTAGAATTATAGCAACAGCCAGAAAAAAATCAACCCTTATCAAGCCTGTAAGTAGTTGATAATACCTAGTGACGGTGGTGGTGGTGTGGGAGAGGGGTGGGGAAGTTTGAGTGGAGGGCTGGGGCTGGTGGGATGTGGAGGGGCATTCATAACACAGCCAAATAGGCTGATTATCAGCCTGTAAATCCTTCCAATCCATCCAATGTCAGATGGTAAAAGTGGGGGACTTTCCAAGTTAGCCATACTGCAAAAGGCAACAGCAAACTACTGCAGTCCTTTGCCTAGCATTAGCATGGACCAATCTCATGGAAGTCCATGAAAGCCAAGGCCTTTTTAGGTACCTGAAGGAAGAGAAGGAGGACATGGAGCAGGGGTTGTGTGGGAGGTCCATTCTGCTGATGAACAGCTGTGGGAAGTTAAGAGGCGATATTAACTGGAGTATTGAGCTTCAAAATGGCAGCACTGGTTTTAAGTTAATATTGCATGCTGGTTGACATCACAACCAACTGGTCTGTATATTTTCAGTGGCCTTTCACTGTCTGCGTGCTGATATGGCTTCCAACATGAGTTGTCCAGCATGATGTGTGTGCACACCATGTATTGATCCCGAAACAACACCCATAATCCCCAAACAGCTGGCATAACAAATCCCAATTTTGTGATGACCAAATTTCTTCAGAGTCAGTCAATTGCTTCTGAAGTGTAATCACTGTTATAAAGTAGGGTTATGGAGTCAGCCAATATCTGCACAACTGGGTCCCACAAAAAACAAGACTGAAAGTTTTTTTTCAGTATGGACTCCTGGTACCTGCTTTGAAGGAAGTCCGAAAGAATGGATTTGATGCTCTTATCTTCAGGATGAATATCTGGTGAAAGACAATGATGGATTTCACAGTTGGAATAGCAAATGAAAGGTGACTCCTGGCCAGTCAATACGATTTAGATAACAGTAAGTTAGAGGCGATTAATGTAGCACCGATAGCTGACTGAAAACCTGCTCATTTGTTCTGAAACACCATCAGAGCAAAGAGTTGTGGGAATTTGATAGAAATCAGAAGGGATGCAGGACTGTTACTAAACTTGAGCAAGTTTGGACGGTTTGGAAGGTTTCATTGCTGCAAACTCCCTGGGGGCAAGTCTATTAATATGCAAGCAGGGGCAAGGTTCAGATAAGCAGAGAATCGCAAAGGTCTGGTGTTTTGGCTTTATTGTAATAGACTGTCCTAAACACCAAGTTGTTCTGTTTAGCCACACACTTGCAAAATTGAAAAGATGTCCAAATGTAACACTTGTAAGCTTGAGAGAGAAAAACATTTAAAACACTCAGCTGATAATGACTTTATGGGAGGAACACACCTCCCACAAGGTAAAGTAAGAAGCAGGAAACTATAGGCCAGCTAACTTACATCTGCCAAAGGGAAAATGCTAGAATCTATGATTAAGGAGGTTATGGCAGGGCACTTAGAAAATCTTAATGTAGTCAGGCAGAATCAACATGGTTTTGTGAAAGTGAAATCATGATTGACTAATTTATTGGAGTTCTTTGTGGAAGTAAGAAACAACAGGAATAGAGCGGTACCTGTAGATATGATGCACTTAGATTTCCAGGAGGCATTTGACAATGTGCCACATCAAAGATTACAATGCAAAATAAAAGCTTATGGTGTAGGACACAAGATATTAGCATGGATAGAGGATTGGTTAACTAATAGGAAACAAAGATTAGACGAAATGGGTAATTTCCGATTGGCAGGATATGACGAGTGGAGTGTCACAGGGATCAGTGTTGGGGCCTCAACTATTCATAATTTATATCAATGGCTTGGATGAAGGAACCTTTCATATGCTTATCTAGAATAAAGAGAGGAAAATCCTGATGCAGTAAATTACCAGGTAATTTGTATTAGTGATTGGTTGAGGTATAAAATATTGGCCAGGACACTGGTGAGAATTCTCCCACCATAGTAGCAGGGGATATTTTATATTTATCAAGCAGGAAGGGAGGGCCTCAGTTTAAGGCCTCATCCAAAAGGTGGCCCCTCAACAGTGAGAGTGAACCTAGATCACGTGCTGAAGTAGGGCTTAAATCTGGAACATTCTGCTACTGGGGCAACACTGATACATATTCTGCAGTACAATTTAAGAGCATAAGGACATAAGAAATAGGAGTTTGAGTAGGCCATGTGGTCCTTTGAAACTGCTCTGTCATTCAAAAAGACCATGGCTGATCTTCCATCTTAACTCCACCTTCCCACACTGTCCCCATATGGCATAAGTCCCTCAGTAATTCCAAAGATTCACAACCCTCTGATTGAAGAGATTTCTCTTCGTCTCAGTCATAATTGGCTGTCTCTTTATTCTGAAATGGTGACCCGATGTTCTAGATTCCCAGCCAAGAGTAACATTTTCACAGCTCTGTTGCGCTCCCTATCAGGCAAGTATGTCCTTCCTTAGATAAGGGGATAAAAACTGCACACACTACTCAGGTGTGGCCTCACCAATGTCAAAGTGTAAGAAGATAACAAAGTTTTTTCATCATAAATCATTTTTATATTGTACATTAGTGAATCCACAATAGAAGCAGCAGAGCTTTATGGACAAGTAGAGTCCCAGATTTGAACCAGGTCCATATGAAATGAGTAGATTGCACTTAGTGAAGTGATATGGGTGGTCCAAATTCTCAAAAGCCTGGATTGGAGAGAGGAAATCTTCCTGGTTTGCTGGTTCTTATAGGTTTTCAGTGACCCCTGATGGATGTGGGTATGTGGGCACGTTGTGTGAGGACAGGATGCTGCACAGCTCCAACAATACTGTTTCGTGCAAACACCAGCACTGTCTTTCAACATTCTTCAATAACATCATTTCACAATTAATGTAATGAGATGCAGTTTTATCTATTTTATTCCAAACTAACAACCGTCTCCGCACTTCAAGCAGGCTTGTATTTAAGAAGCCCTTGGAATATAGAATAGACGCATTGCCTGAGTAGCAGGTGTCGCTGAGGGCCGTTAATCAAGGTTGGAAGCAGAGTACCTTGTTACTCACCTGCTCCCTATCTTGCACAAGTTATCATTTGAACTGCACACACGTGTAAAACAAAGGAAAGGTTTCATTTCCAATATACTATCTGTTTCTTGGGGCATTTTATTTTGCAAATATAAAAAAAAAATAAGCCTTGGCTGCTTCGCAACAACTGTGTGTGAAGGAATATTCATTGTCACTTGGTGAATCTGTCGGAGTTCCGGGGAAGCGACATGTGGCTGAGGATGCATCAGCTTCCTCCCCCATGTGTAACGCCAGCCGCAGACCATCTAGCTCTACAGAATCAGGCAGGGCAAGCACAAACTAGCATCTTTCATGAAGCGCTGGAGCTTTACGTCAGGCGTTTACAACAGCCTGTTATCATGGACTAAACATAATGGGCACTGGGTCTGTTTGTTCACTAAGTTTAGGATTTTTATTGGACACGGCTCGAGATGGATGAATGCTGAAACGATCTGCTCTGACAGAGCTGCTAAAACTGCACAAACAGCCTGTCAAATTTATCTATGTTTCTATACAGCTCGCAGGATGGGACAGCAAGACTTGGAGCCACAAAGTTTAACTATAGTATCGCTCTGCTCTCTGATGCCTCGTCGATCTGCTACACTGCAGGTTTCCTCTGAATGGATACCTCAGAGACTGACTGACTGACTGGCTTGCTTGTTTAATTTCTAGAAAACCCTAGCCTGCTTTAGCATAATTACATGCTAACAGAAATTCACAGTCACTTGGCAACTCTTCTGGCAGAATAGGGAGGCAACACCTGTTCCACATTTATCACCGTGTGTGACATTAATAAATCAGGCCCCAGACGGTCCTCAAATCGATGAAGTTTACTGCAAAATAACATTTTTCACAAGATATTAATACAGCAATTTGCTGTTCAGTTATGAATGTTACAGGATTTGGAAACTTAAACCAGAATCTTACGACCCCACGGGCAGGCTCGGAATGGGTGTAAAATTGTGTGAGATGATGTTGCACAAATGTCCCCCATCGGGGGACGGTTTCCCTTCCGTTCCCGGACCTGCCGTTCGCACACGTCCGACGAACACAAAATTCACGCCGTGGAAAGTTTCCGTGTTAAAATTTGACAGGTACAACTTTAAAAGCTGCGGGCACTTTTCAGTGAGTTGATAACAAAACGGATGTTGTTTCAATGTTAACATGTTTTCTTCTTGCCTTGCTTATTTATTTTAAAGAAACTTCCCAATGCTTTCCTTGACATGATGAGAAATGCACAGAAGCGTTTAGAAGCCATTCAACATGGCAACGAGCTGTACGTTAACCGTAAGAATGTGAAAGGGTCGTACGTTCTCTCATTGAGTTCACTTAGAATAATTTCAATACCCAGTTGGGAAGTCAATTTTTTTTTAAATTTTAAACCTGAACTTAGTCCATCCTAATTCACCCCTTTCCAGTTTTAATGGAGGTGGGACTATGTGTTAGCGACCAATCCGTTCTTCAGAATGGTAAGCCGCTTGTTGGAACCTTTCAAAGCGGCTGCATGCTTCTATTTTAACAAGCTTTCTATTTTTAACTCATGCTGCCAGGTTTCCCGGGAAACCTGAGAGGTAGAAGTGGGTTAGAATGGCTGGACCTATAAGGTAAGTGCCTTTACAGCACTATGGCCCAGGAAGAGGACGAGCGTCCCAGACATCAACAAGCTAATCTGCAAAAACCCTCCCTCACGACCTCAATGATCTCTCCCCCAATTCCCCCCCCCCCCAGTCACTGACCCTGTCTCATAGGCAATTCTCCCCCCAGTGATCAGTCATTTTCCCATCAACCCCAACGCCCTCTCAGCCCCTTCCCATCACTAACTCCACCTCCTCTTGGGAGTAGGGAGGGGGGGGCGTGGGTAGAGGGTGCATCAGTCTGGTTGGCTGCCAGTTCAGAAAGGTTGCAAAAAAGATCAAACACCTGCTGAGTTTCTCCAGGTGTTTTTATTTTTGTTTTGGATTCCCAGCATCCATGTAGTGATGATTAGCAGGCCTTGTGTTGAAGTGGGTAAGGTCCTTGGCTCTGAGCCAGAAACTCCGAGTTTAGGTCCAACTCTCTGAAAGCCAAGGTAAAACAGATTGAGCATCAACTTATAAATCCTTCAATCACATGCCAATGGCAGGTGGTAAAAGTGGGAGAGATCCCCAGTCACCCATGTAGGCGGAAAGAAATTGGAATCTCTACCTCTAGTCCCAGGCTACAATATGCACGTGAAAGTGTATGTTGCCACAGCAACTCAGACTCCTTTGGGGTCTGGTTGGCTCAGTTGGTTGGGCGGCTGGTGTGGATCAGATCGGTGCCGACAGGATGGGATTCGATTCCCTGTTCTGGTTGGGGGTGGGTTTGGGACCTGCTTCCTTCCCCTACCCACAGTAGAGGTTGTGGTGCTGTGGGTTGGGCTAACCTCAGGCTGGGAACCCAAGAAGAAATGGTGATTGGAGAAACTGGTACATCTGGACTTCCGTCCATAACTCCTTCCACCAGCTCCAGAAGCACCAGCCAATAATATTGGGATTATGGAACTTTACAGCATAGAAGGAGGTCATTTGGCCCATCATGTCTGTGTCACCTCTTTGAATGAGCAATCCAGTTAATCCTCCAGTCCTTGCTCTTTTCCAATTTTCCTGCTGGTAGCTTACCCGTACAGACAAGGAAGGTCTCACATTCAATCCAACATCAGTGTCAAGTGAGTTGAATTCAATTAGTGCAGTGACATGGGTGCTATGGATTCTCAAAGGCTTAGAGAAGAGAGAAACATCAACCCTGGTTCCTGTTCCAGTGGTTCCAGATGTGTGCACATTGGTAAAGACACATTCTTGTAGGACATATAACTTCTGACACTAAAAGCCAACTCTGAAATCATGGTTACTGGGTGAAGTACAGGAGGTGACCGGTATTTGTGGATCCCAATCCAAACGCATACCTTCAGAAGAGGAAAAGAGAACATAGAAAACAGGCACAAGGACAAGAGGTATTGGTCACAAATAATGTTGGGGTAGGAATGGAAAGGTTTTAGTATTACAAACCGGCTATTCAGCCCAACTGGTCCATGCTGGTATATGCTCCATGCTGGCTTCCTGTCAACCTGTTTAATCCAACTTTATCAAGGTAACCTTTCTTTTTTCCCTTTTTTATTCATTTACAGGATGTGGGCATTGCTGACCAGGCCAGTGTTTATTGCCCATCCCTAAATGTCCATGCTTTTATTTAGCGTCCTCTTGAATAGATCTATGGTATTTGTCTCAACTCTTCCCTGTTGTATCTCCACATTCCAACCACTGGGTAAAGATGTTTCTTCTATTGCATTTATTAATGGTGATCTTACATTTATGATCATTAATTCTGGTCTCACCTGTAAAGGGAAAGTCTATCCAAACAAACCCTTGATTAATCTTAAAGGCCTTTATCAGGTTACCGCTCAGTCTTCTACTTTTTAGAGGAACGACCCTTGGTCTATTCAATCCTCCCTGATAATGTATAACCTCTCATTCCTAGTATCAACCATGCAAATATTTTCTGTACCTTCTCCAGTGCCCCTGTATCCTTGTCATTTGGAAACCAAAACAGTGCACAGAGCTCCGAGTGTTGTCTAACCAAGGTTCTACACAGGTTTAACATAAGAATTAGGATGGAAACAGATTTTAGAAACGGCAGGGGAATAGCTGCCTTGTTTGAACAGATGACCACATATTCAATCACAAACACGTTAAAGCAAACAGTTACTCATGTGCTGCGAATATAATGATTTTCAGTTCTCCAGCTCCTGTTATTTTAATTAGGCCCTATGATCCCTGGCTGCTGTTCACAAATGCAGTGCTTTTTTTACAGGGACATAGGCAGTGACAGCAATCATTGATGGTAAGTAAGTCATCATTCGCAGTTGTTTCTGGGCAAGTTTCAGGATGAAAGACTGAGCCAGCTGGGGCTCTTTTCTCTAGAAAGGAGAAGGCTTGGAGGTGAATATATAAAGGTCTTTAAGGTTATGCAAGTGTTCGATAGGTAGACATAGACAAGGCACTGAATTTTCCGGTCTCTTAGAAATGGGGGCAGACAGAGCCTGAAAATACCAGAGGCGACTGGTGCGCCTGCTTCCCAATCCCCATTACTGGCACCAAACATTTTTGACGAGCTGGGTTCAGTGCCAGCTCAGCTACCCACCCCAACGAGGCAGGCAGCCAATTAGGCTCGTTAAGAGCTGGAATTTTCCAGTCTGCAGTGTTCAATAATTCAATTGTTCTGTGTTCGATTTTTGTGTGTCTAGTAATTGATCTGTGCTTACTGTGCTTGAGCAATTAAGCCTGGGTGTGGACTCAGAGCAAAATAAACAGAAACACAGAAGCTACTAGAAGCTAACCTGTAAGCATGAGTGCAGGCATTTTGAGATTGCAGATATATTTTTAAATCCTTATAAATAAATCTGTTGCACATTTAGAAGCTAGTGTCATCTCTGCATTGTTCTGAGGCTAATTGAATGTATAAAATATACAACACTGTCACCGTCCATTTTCCCCATGTGATGAGGTTTCCTATGGGCGGATAGCCAGCAATAGGCCAGGGGGCCAGTGCTCCAGGCAGACCCACCAGCCCTCAAAACCTGCCAGGGTGCATGTGAAGGTGCAGCTGAAGGCTGCTTTGTAAAGGGATTTTGTGACCGAGCAGTTGGTAAAGCTGACTTATTTAAAAATTCCAGAGGAAAACTTTAAACAACTGTCATAACCTTTGGTCTTAAGGGGTAAGTTTGAAATACAACTCTAAATTCAGGAGTCAGACCACCACTTCGTGAGAGGTTTTTTTTTAAACTAGACGAAACAGTTCGGTCGAAGGGTCATGAGGACTTGAAACGTCAACTCTTTTCTTCTCCGCCGATGCTGCCAGACCTGCTGAGTTTTTCCAGGTAATTCTGTTTTTGTTGTGAAACATTTTATTAAGTTGCAACACATTAAACACAGATACACGGCTACAAAGTATGACTATCATAACTTTTAACAAATTCCCAAACTAATCTCCATTAAGGCAACAGCAACCCATAGACTTAACCAAACACCAGGCAAAGCATTTTCACCTTACACATTCAAAATTAGGTTCTTTTCACTTTGGTCCCTGTGGAGACAGTTGGAGGCTTACAGCTGTCTTTGATCTCATATTGCCTGTGCTCTGCGCACACAAAACTGTTTAAGTAGTACCAGGCTCATTGAATGTAATTCTCATTGTATCACCAGCCTCTTTGAATGCCACCCTTTAACAATAAAACCATTTTCTTAGTACCAGTTTTATTAGTAATATAAACATATTGCTTGGTCTCTGCTAGCTAGGTGGTAGTTTTCGCACCACTTCTTGAATGGTCTATTCAAAAAATGCAAATGTACGCTATCTCTCTTACATCTCAAAACTAGTACCCATCAAAGCGCCCAGACTAACTGGTTTTAATCCAATTAAGACACACCCACAGACTAAACCTCTATTTTAAAACAAAAGTATTTTCCAATAATATAATATACATTAATAGCTTTATGACACCCACCTTGCTCCCCCCTCAACCCTTCCCCCGCCCACCCCCGCCCCCCACATCATCACCACCACCACCAGTGATGACCAGGCTGGATTTTCTGGATTTGCTTAAAGTTTTTTTTAAAAGTTGTTGAGACACCACTTCCGTGTTGACGCACTTTCTCAGTTACTTCCTCTTTACCGCAGCCTGCAGTCACCAAATCGATGTCTCCAAGACAAAGTTCATGTTTTAGCAAGGACCAGGAACATGCTCTGAACCACCAGACATGACCATTGATGATACCCATCTCAAGGCTGTAGAAAAATTCTCATACCTTGGTAGTGTGTTCTCCATGGATGCCACTATTGATGAGGATAGCCACACACACATCCAGAAACCAGGTTCTGCCTCAGGCTGACTCCACGACCTTGTTGGAAGCAACATGGCATTGAGCTGAAGATTAGAATAAAACTCTACCAGGCTATTGGCCTTACCACCCTGCTGCCTGGTGCAGAATTCAGGGCTTGCTATAGGCACCCTGCACATCAAAGCTGGAACGCTTACATCAAAGACACCTGAGGGCCTCATGAGAATTTGATGGCAGGACAAAATCACAAACAACGAGGTCCATCACCATGCTGGGCTCAACAGCGTGGGGACCGCCCTCCAGCAATTTAAACTCAGATATGCAGGTCTTATCTCCCGCGTGAATGATCACAAAATCACCAAGCTGATCTTCGATGGGGAATTGTCTCAGGGCAAACCACACCAAGGTTGTCAGCACAAGCAGCATAAGGACGCCCTAAGAGTGAGCCTTCTGAACGTTTTGCATTGCAGAGCTCCTCTCCTTGGAAAACATTGCAGCCAAGCAGCCCAATAAGAGGCAAGCACTGAAATTCAGTTCAGTGTGTTTCACCGATCAGCTAGCTCCAAACGCACAACATCGGACTTGCCCAGAGGAAAGCCGCAGTTGGTGCAGCTGCAGCAGTTCCCCCAAGCGCCAACAATGCCAGCATGAACTGCCAGCTCTGTGAATGCCCATTCTGATCCCTCATCGGGTTCTTCAATCATGAGGGGGCCAGCAGAAGACGACGAAGTCATCCAGAGCTCGGAAATACTCGAGCAACGAGGTCTGACTGGCTCTTCAACAACAGGAGCTCGCCCCACACCCTGAATAGGACACGGGACCTGTCTCCATGACAATTAAGGGGTTGCCTCTGCGAAACCTCCAAGCTAGTGACTGTTATTCGCTCCTCCCAGGGGTGGGTTTGGGATTGGATACAGTCCTGTCTCCTGTTCCTCACCCCCAATGCGAAAATCCAACCCTCACTGTTTCCACTCGATGTGAGAATCCAAAACTAGCAGCTATAAATATAACAGGCAAGCTCTGAACCTGTCAAAATAAAACACCCATTGATGACTGAAGAGATAAGGGACAATGTAAAGCTGAAAGAAAAAGCAGTCAAAAATTCAAAAGATAACACAGATCCTGGTGACTGAAAAACATACAAAGAGCAGCAAAGGATGGCAAAACAGTAAGAGTGTCACAAGGAAAATATGAAAAGAAACTTGCGAGGGATGTCAAAATCAACACTTTTTTTTATAATTATGTTGGGGAAGAAAAGGAGATCAGGAGCAATGTGAACTCCTTGAAAAGTGGTATCAGTGATATTGGCCAGAATTCTACAGCCCTCCCCACCCTGACAGGGTTTGGCAGATGGGGAGAGGAGTGTAAAATTGGGCGGAATGGTGGATGTGTGGTGTGTCCGTCATCTACAGACCTCTGCTGGAGTTTTACCGGCAGGGGGTGGGGTAGCTGTCGGGCAACCTGCCCGCTCTTTGGCCAATTGAGGCTCTTAGGTGACCAAGTACTGCCACTTATGGACCTACTCCTGTCTCTGCTCATATTTTACCACTGGTGGGGTTTGGCCATTCACACGGCGAGACCACAAGGTAAACCCTGGCAGTGGGCTCGGGCGGGTCTTCCCTGTTCAAGCACCCTGTGGTGATGGTGCTCCCCCAGTGATATTTGTCACCTCCACTTGTCTCCCCACTCCCAGCCTCCTGATTACGGATTCCCTTCCCCAATCCCACAATCCCACCACTGCTGCTGCACCCCCCCCCTCCCCCTCCCCCCCACTACCACTGGCCCCCAGCCTCCATGTTGTGTATTGTTGGGAACCGACTGCAGTCCCAGAAATGGCTACCGCCCCTGGTGAACCTGCTGGGGGTGGCGAGCTGCCATCTGATTGGCTGCTGGAGGTGGGGCATCTCCCAGATGGGGGCAGAAGCCATGACCTGAACCAATTAGTGGCCAGAGGGCCATGAAATCAGGCCATGGCCTCCTGGCCCTGTGGAGGCGGGCTCGCTCTTGACCTTTCAGCTGCCACCTCAAAAGATTCTGGCCTATGTCAGTGAAAATGAGGACATGAGGAATGTGCTGAAAAATTACGTTGAGTCAATATATACTGTGGAGGAGGAGCACCACATGCCGGACATCCCAAGCAAAATTTATTGAATGAGAGTCAGGGAATCACTAAAATTAGTGGAGACAAAATAAACAATGAAGTAAATGGCTTTTGAGAGTGACAAATTTCCGCCCCAGACTTTTAAAAGAAGTAGGCGAGAATGTTGTCAGTGACCCAACTATAATCATCCAAAGTTCTCTTGATTTGGGAAACATTCCTTTTGGTTGGAAAATTGTGCACGTCACTTTGCTATTTTAGAAAAGCGAGAGAGGGAAATCAGGACGTTATAGGTGGTTATCCTAACATCTGTTGTTAGAAAATTAGTGGAACCTATCATTAAGGATCCATGAATGCCCTTCCATTTTCAGCTGATCAGAGAGGACCAGCATGGATTTGTAAAGGGTAAGTCATGCCCAATCAACGTGATTGAATCTTTTGGAGAGATGAATAAAGAACTGGACCAGCGGATGTCCATGGCTGTTAGTTTGAATGGACTTCCAGAGGTATTTGATAACATTTCTCAAAATGGACTTTCCACTAAAGTTGGCATTCATGTAATTGAGGGCAAACTATTGAGCTGGTTAGGGTGACCTAGCTAAGGATCAGGAGATAGAGGCTAGGGATAATGGCAGGTATTCTAATTGGCACAGTGTGAGGAGTGGTGTCCCACAAGGATATGTTCACCACATTTATTAACAGCTTAGATGATGGGATTGAAAGACACATATCTAAATTTGCTGATGGCGCATGGACAGGTGGTGCTGTAAGCAAATTTAGATGGAAGCATAAAATTACAAAGAGACATTAGCAGATTAAGTGACTGGACAAGCATGTAGCAAATGGATTTTGATGTGGGTTAATATGAGGCCATCTACTTTGGACTGAAAAATGATAAACCAGAGTATTTCCTCAATTTTGAAAAACTAGAAACAGTCCAAAGAACCTTTGAGGCTGCATTGGGGGGCTGGGGGGAGGGGGGGCGGTGTAGGGGTCCAGGTACATAGATCATTAAAATGCCATGAATAGGCACAAAAATAATCAGAGGCTTATGGAATGCTGGTTTTTCTATCTACAAGACTAGAACACAAGGGGAATCGAAGTTATGCTTCAGCTACACAAAGCCCTGGTTACACCCCGCCCAGTGTGCTGTGAACAGTTCTGGAAACCACAACTTAGGAAGGATATATTGACCTTGGAGGGGGTGCCGCGTAGATTTACCAGAATGATAACTGGGCTCCAAAAGGTTAAATCACGAGGAGAGATTTCACAAACCGGTTTCTATCCCCTGAAGTTTAGAAAGTCATAAGGAGATTTGATAGAAGTTTTCAAGATATTAAGGGGAACAGATAAGGTAGGTAGAGATAAACTACTTTTGATGTTTGGGGAGTCTCGGGGAAGAATTTCCCCCCCCCCCCCCCCCCCACATCAGGGTGATTGTGCGGGGGTGGGTGGGAGCGACGCAAATCCGATTGGCGCCCCCAATCGGGTGCGCGCCGCCATTTTATGCGGGCGGGCCAATTAAAGCCCGCCCAGCGTGATGCACACCCGCAACTTCTGTGCGCTCCCTGTGCGGGCGGTGGGGGGGTTGCATTCCCTGAGTTGGGGCCTGTGCTCTTTCACGCATGCACTGAGGCGCCTCAGGGAGATTAGTTTAAGTTGTGGAAAGTTTAATAAAGGTGGAAAAAATGTTTAAGGACACGTCCCCTCATGTGAGACCATCACATAAGCTGGCACATGTCCGTTAATTTTTTCAAAATTTTTTATCTAATTAACAAATCCTTCGTGAAACCTCAACCCCACCCGTGGATGAGGTTTCACGAAAAATGCGAAGGCCGCCTGGGCTCTTCACCTGCCTGACAACCTTAAGGCCAACCTTAGGATTAGGAATCCTTGTCCAATATTGAGCCAGACCTTTGGGGAGTGAAGTTAGAAAACATTTCTACACACAAAGGACGGAAGAAGTTTGGGACTTTCGTCTGCAAATTGCAAGTGATGATAGATCAATTGTGAATTTTAAATCTGAGTTGGATAGATTTTTGCTAACCAAAGGCATTAAGGCGTATCACGAAGAGGCTGTAAATCAGCCATGGTGGACCAGGCTCAAAGGACTAAATAGGATATTCTTGTTTCTGTGTTCCTATCTTGCTCTTAGTATCTGGAATATTAATTAAAGAATGTACATACATTAATTGAAACAAAATTTAATATCTTTCACATTTTTATGCACAATGATTTGTTTTATCATGGTGCACTTATAGGATTAATTCTTTCAATGCGCCCCAGTGCGTCCATGATGCCCATTAGCACAGATAAGCTTGAGCCAGTCAATACTGAAAGAACAAAGTGAATTCATGTTCCATGGGTCTTATTTTGATAGCCTACTAACAACAAGTCTTGTACTGATGCTATCAGTGTTGCATTCCCTCCTGCTGATTTACACAATGTGAGAAAAGAGAGAGGAATGAAATGATTGCAAGCAGGGCTTCTGTAAAACTAATTAAAAACTGACAACTCTAAGAGTCAATTCCGTGACACTATTCTTGTGGCACTGAGTCTCATTCAGTGGGAGTGCGGCACAGAGAACTCAGCCGATCAGAGTCTCTGATATGGTAAATCATCAAGACTTAGTGGGATCCCATTCCACTTGGAAATATTGCACAGAATTACATTAAATTAACAGCACATAAATGGACCACCCGGGCGAACTAATTTATGCCCATGTTCACGCCCCTCACAAGTCTCCCCCTTTTGTGATATTGCTTTGTAGTGCATGTAGTTTAACATACTAATTAACATAAAGATAAAAACAAAAAACTGCAGATGCTGGAAATCCAAAGCAAAAACAGAATTACCTGGAAAAACTCAGCAGGTCTGGCAGCATCGGCGGAGAAGAAAAGAGTTGACCGAAGGGTCATGAGGACTCGAAACGTCAACTCTTTTCTTCTCCGCCGATGCTGCCAGACCTGCTGAGTTTTTCCAGGTAATTCTGTTTTTGTTTTGGATACTGATTAACACACTGCTGAATATGTAATTGGTTTGGTATACATCATCATGGGAAGTGATGCATGCTAACATGTGATACAGGAGTTGGAGCACAGTGGGTCAGGAGGAAAAACTGGGAAACAAGAATACTGGTCCGAACTGGTCTTGTATACCTTAACATGGAACACCAGTAATCACTGGAAAATAATAGGACTGATCTGAACTGCTCTTGTATACCTTATCACGGAACGCTAGTAGTCACTGGAAAATAAGAACAATGGTCCGAACTGGTCTTGTATACCTTAACATAGAACACCAGTAATCACTGGGAAATAAGAGTACTGGTCTGAACTGCTTTTTTGTTCTGGAATCTTGATGTTCTTCAATAGAGAAACTTTAATTTAGTTTACTTATCATTGTCATAGTGTTTGGTACATTTGAGTTAAGAGCCAATCACACAACAACTCTCTTCCTTCTTCATCTCACCTAATCTGCATATCATTCTGTTCCTTTCTCCCTCAAGTACTTACCCAGCTTTCCTTAAAGGCATCTATACAATTCACCTCGTGCGGTAGCAAATTCTACATTCTCACCACTCTCTAGGTAAAGAAGTTTCCCCCGAATTCTTTGTTGGATTTACTGATCACTAATTAAGACCAATTCTGCTATCATGAGCTTCCATCTCACAGGGAGCACATGTTATGGATCCAGTCATATTCTGTGCGTGTAACAATGCTGTTTCCTACGGGTGGAATTGTCCCTGTAACACCAAAGGCTCGCCTGTTTATGTCAGTGAATACTTGTTGATCTTTACACTTCTGGACTTTGTGAGGCTATTATTATGAGTCTATACTTTTAAGAACCTTGCAAAGCAACAGCACATACTGGAGAATGGGGCAATGCTGGCCATGATTTTTGACCATTATTGTGTAAAAGTTGCAGGTATGGCCTGTCCAAACTTCCAATATGCATTATTGTTCATCAAGGCTTCATGGCTACATTCTGGACTCATAAAACTGGCTCCCATATGGGCTAACACAAAGGCTGCTGATGCTAGATTTACCAATATTTTGTTAGTGACAGTAAGTGCTAGGGTGCAAAGAAATATTGCTTAACTTTTCTTTCAGGAAAAGAATTAGGATTGGGGGTCCTATACAGAAGTAAAATGAAAGTAGGATGAAAAAAGATAAAAATGGAAGAGTGGAAATGAGTGTGAAGAATAAATGGGAAGGGTGTTACTTTAAATTGTCTATTTATCTCATTAGTTTCTATTATAAGAACGTAGGGACAGGAGCAGGTCATTTAACCCCTCAAACTTGTTCTGTCATTCAGTGAGATCATGCCTGATCTGCAGTTGACCTCCATAGACCTGCCTTTGCCTTATATCTCTTAACACCGTAGGTTAACAAACATCTAACCATCTCAGATTTAAAATTAACAATTGACCCAAGATCAACTGCCATTTGTGGAAGAGGGCTTCAAAGTTGTTCCACCCTTCCTGACTCTAATTTTCAGCCTTTTGTCCTCCAATCTTGGGTTCTCCAACAGTGTATCACTGTATCAACCCTATCAGCTCCCCTTAATATCATGAAGAAAAGTTTGATCAAATCACCCCCTAATCTTCAAAATTCCTGAGTTTGTGCAATCTTCCCACTTACTTGAACCCTTGGACTCCAGGCATCACTCTAGTAAATCTATATTGTAGCATTAGGGTTACAACAAAAGCAGTCCTAAGATTTGAGTAGCTTTATCAAGTCTATAGTACTCTTTCAGTCTGCAGTCTTAAGAGTTAGCTTTTCATCTTTGCACTTCTGACAGGGATATTCATGTACAGGGCACACTGATGATGAAAATTGTTATTGGACCAATTGGTCCAACTTCTGTGTTCTAAATACTTTGTAAAATCAGCACCTTAAGGAAATAGTCAATCAATGTAGCTTGAAGCTACTTTGCCAATAGTTTAAGCCATCAAAATATAATCATGACAAGATTATTTTTCTACTTTCATATTTTCTGGTGATGATGTAGCTAAAAATTGCAATTATATTTATTCTTCCATGGGGTGTGGGCCTCACTGTCAAGGCCAGTGTTTGTTATCCATCGATAATTGTCCTTGAGAAGCAGCCCTCTTGAACTGATGCGGCCCATATATCTACAATATAGATTTACTAGAGTGATGCATGGAGTCCAAGGGTTCAAGTAAGTGGGAAGATTGCACAAACTCAGGAATTTTGAAGATTAGGGGGTGATTTGATCAAACTTTTCTTCATGATATTAAGGGGAGCTGATAGGGTTGATACAGTGATGCTTTTAGGGAGTTGCAGGATTTGGACCCAGCGACAGTAAAGGAATAGCGATATGGTTCCAAGTCAGAATGGTGTGCGACTTGAAGGGAAACTTGCAGGTGGTGGTGTTTCCATGCATTTGTTGCCCTTGTCCTTCTAGGTGGTAGAAGTCACGGGTTTAGAAGGTGCTGTCGCTGGAGGCTTGGCAAACTGCAGAAGGGTATCTTGTTTATGGCACACACTGCTGCCACTGCACAGCTGTAAATGTTTACAGCGGTGGATCGAGTGCCAATCAAGTGGGCTGCTTTGTCCTGGATGATGTTGAGCTTCTTGATTGTTGTGGGGGCTGTACTCATCCAGGCAAGTGGAGGGTATTCCTTCGTGCTCCTGGTCTGTGCCTTGTAGATGGTGGACAGGCTTTGGGGAGTCAGGAGCCATTAGCTGCTCTTCCCTCCTGCCCAAATACTTGTTTCCTAATTCTTTCATGGAATGTGGGCATCACCGAAAAGGCCAGCATTTGTTACCCAGCCCTAATTTCCCTTAACCTGAATAGCTTGCTCTTGCTCAGCCATTTCAGAGGCCAGTTAAGAGTTAACCACATTGATGTGGGCCTGTAGTCACATGCAGGCTGATAAGGATGGCAAATTTCCTTCCTTCCCTAAAGGACATTAGTGAACCAGGTGGGTCTTTTTGACAATCAATATTAGTTGTCATGGTCACCATTACCAATACTAGTCTTATATTCCAGATTTATTAATTGAATTTAAATCCCACCCTCTGCTAAAGTGGGATTTGAACATATATCCCCGGAACATTAGCTAGGTTTCTGGATTACTAGTCCAGCAACATTACCACTGTGCTACCAATTCCCCTATCAACCTTTGAGTCATGGCTGAAAAACGCATTTACATTGTGGAGGCAGAAAATGTTGCCTCCCTTTCTCAGTTAAGCCTGAGATGAATTTGTTGATTAAATGCCCTGCCTCTGCACGAACAGATTCCGGACGTCCAGACATTCAATGCCATTAAATAAAAAGATGGGATGGTCCAGGCATGATGGGGACACATTCAGTACATTTAAGTCTTTAACCTCCAACCTTCTTTCACCTGTCATGGGTGGAGGGAGAGGGTTAATATTGAGGCTATTTGTGCCTGAGTAGTAAAATGTAAGCTCTAGAAAAACACTGCAGAACAACAATTAGTCAACACCAGTAAAGGGCCATTACCATCAGCATGAGTTCAGTAATTGACAAATTGGTTTAATGATATTACTGCGAGACACTGAGTGGAATCATACCATGAAAGATTGAAAGGTATAATTTGTATCATCCATATGGCCAGAGCTCTTGATGATTATTTTGTGGAGAATAAAGCTGAATAGTTTGAAGGTAGTACAGAAATTTTATATCTGGATCTTTATTCTGCCTTTGTTCCCCCTTCCCATACTTCATTGTTCTTGCCCTGCACTTGATCTGCATTATTTGTAACAGCCTGGGCGAATTGGAGAGCCTGAATTAAAACTCACTACACGGCCTGTCAACACTGTTGAATGGTTCAGTGAATTGAGGCTTACTTTCACTTTTCCCATGAACCTAGTGAAGGGATAAATCAGAATGTCAGCTTCAGGTTGTACTTCAGGTTGAACTCGAGATAAATTTAAGTCCACAATTTTAGCATGATAGCTGCCAAATACAATCACATAATTTTCTCAGACCAATAATACAGTGAGTGAACTAAAGAGATTTAAATCATTGTATGCTCTCAATGATAAGACAACATCCAACTCAATCCAGACTAGCTCGGCCACTGTACAGGTATTCTGAGAATCAGTAAATAATATGATGGGGAGAGTGCCATAATCATAATGTCACTGAGCTAGTGATCCAGGGGCCCAGGTTAATGCCTTGTGGATGTAGGTTCAAATCCCACTACAGCAGCTGGTATAGTTTAAATTCAATTAATAAAATCTGGAATTATAATGTTAGTCTCAGTGATGGTGACCATGAAACTATCATCAATTGTTGTAAAAACCTATCTGGTTCACTAACGTCCTTTAGGGGAGGAAATCTCCCATCCTTACTTGGTCTGGCCCACATGCAACTCCAGACTCACAGCAATGTGGTTGACTCTTGACTGACCTCTGAAATGGCCAAACAAGCTACTCATTTCAAGGGCAGTTACAGATGGACAACATCCCATGGAAAAAAATGAATTCATACAACTCCTACATTGCTGACTACTATTAAAGCTTCATGTTAACCCATCTCGTTCTGTTACGCCACTTCAAAGCACACGCCAAAGAAACAATAATTTTGACAAATAAGCTTATTTTTTCCAAGTGTCCTGTTACTATTTTGCCTAGAGTCTAGGAGAATCTCCTCCTTGCTTTCAAGTCCCTGCACAGCCACCCCCCATCCTCCTGGGCAGATATTGCCCTTGGTGGGTGGACTCAGCAGTCAGGTGACGGCATCGGCACCGCACCACAATTTCACGCTTGCCGGCCAGTTAAGGCCAACCCAGCGTGAAACACAAGCGGCAGTGCTGAGCGCTGCCTGTGCGGGGCGGGGGCGTGGGGGGGAGTGCGAGCAGGCCGAGTGCGAACTTAGCGCGTGCGCGCGAGTGAGCTCTGCACGGAGCTGCCTCAGGGAGATGAAGAGATATAAAAAAAAAGAAAATAAAAATGTAATAAAACATGTGACTCTGTCACATGAGCAGGGGCATGTTATTAATGAAAAATTAAAGTTTTTATTTTATTTTTAATCGCTATTGGAAACCTCATCCCGCCCGTGGATGAAGTTTCCAAAACCTTTTTGCCTAGCCCACCAACTGTTAGCTTGGATGGACAGCAAAAACTTTATTTGAATTGATAACTTAGTGGCCTTAACAAGCCTTTTAATGGTCAGTGGATGCGCTGCCAGCTCCGGTGTGCGCCTGGCGACCGAACTATCACGCAACTGCGCGTTGGCACGCTCAGCTGACGTCAAAGTGCGTCATTTGACCCTCGAGCGTGTCGGCCGCATGCCTGCCCACCGAGTAAAAATTTCTGCCCCCCTATCTGTGTAACCTCCTCCATCCCTACCATCCTCCGAGACACTCCTCCAATCTGGCCTCAGGGCAATCCTTCATTTTCATTCCTCCTGTGCTGGCGGCCAAGCCTTCAGCTTCCAAGGCCATTAGCTCTTGAACTCCCTCCTTGTACCTCTTCTACCACTTTAAGACACCCCTCAAAACTCACCCACCTGCCTTTGACCAAGTTCTTGGCCACCAGCCCCTAACGACTCTTTTTGCATCAAATTTTTTTTGACAGGACACCTGTGAAGTGCCTTGGAACATTTTACCATGCTAGATCAATGCAAGTTTTTGTTGTTGTTAAGATAGCCTTGAAGAAAGAGACAGATTTACTGATAGCCAATGCACAGGAACGGGACTATTGCTCCATATTAAACAACACCAAGGGGGGAATGAGCCAATCAAGCCAGACAATTCTCAGCGCTAACTCCAAGTCTAGTTGAAGCTATTTTAAAACGGGAAGGATTTTCCGGCCCTGACACCAGCGGGCACCATCGTGAGTGGGATGGGAAAATTTGGAGAGCTGTAACGACTCACTCCAGTGTCGGGGCCAGAAAATCCTGCCCACTCTTTCTGTCACCCAGGCCTGGAAAGATGCACAACTGTATGAACAAAGACAAATTGTTTCGAGACATTAACTCGGGACAGAACTGGCCTTCGTTCTGGACCTTCTATCCCCTTACTTACAACTGGGGATCAAAAAGCAACCCCATAAGATAATTCACATTGCGAAATGTATATGGTATACGGAGGAGTCTGATATTTTGCCAGTCCTGTCCTTGATAAATGGTAGGGAAATGGTGGGGGTATGGGACAGGAGGTTGATGTCTGGAGGGCTGACAGGAAAAGACTTTGGAGTCAACATATTTTGAAACTGCACACTAAAGCCATTCTTTCATTATGAATCCGCTTGCACTGACTTAAATGCTGTGTCATCAGTATATAAAAGAGCTGTAGGCATTCTGCAAGTGGTGTGACACTGTAACATTTTTAGCGTCAAGTATCATTGCAAGATCTCCAAATGGTCTCTTGTCCACTGCAGAGACACCTGGATTGAGAGTACTTGGATTGAAGTGGGAGCATCCCTACCTCTGTCTTCAAGTCCGACTCTATTACTATTACTTGATGGTCGTGGAAGGTATATTCATAACGTGGCCAAACAGGTTGATTATCAGCCTGTAAATCCTTCCATTACACTTGATGGCAGGCGGTAAGAACAGGAGAGTTTCCTGGTCAATTATACGGCAGAAGGGAATGGCAAACCACTGCTGTACTTTGCCAATCATAATCACAGACCAATTCAATGGAAGCCCATGGTCATCAATGCCCTCTTAGGGCATAGTACCTCAAGGAGGTGAGGTGTAATGTGCCTTTAAGTGATAGAAGTATGTCATCACTTTAAAGGAAGTGTGTCATGTAATCCAGTCTCACTTTCACTTCGGCCTGGAGAAGAACACAGCACACAGCTCTGATGGCTTCAAGCTTTCTGTTCATGTATATCTGTTCTTAATAAATGAACTCACAGCGTATTTGCACAATTCCTTATGAGCGGCCGGTGCCTTTATATAACAATAACACACGCGACAAGAAGGAGATTAAAATGGGATGGGGTGACTAACATAACTATTGCTTTAATAACATCAGATTCCATGCATCAACATAGAAAAGGTGTTTCCCTTGTGTGAGAAGTCCAGAATTAGAGATTATAAGTATGAGCTAGCCATTGATAAATCTGGTGAGGAATTGAGGAGAAACTTCTTTACCCAGTCAGTGATGAGAATGTGGAATTCACTGCCACAAGGAATACTTGAGGTGAATAGCATAGATGCATTTAAGGGGAGCTGGACAAACACATAAGGGAGAAAGGGACAGATGGATGAATTGATGGGGTGAGATGAATTAGGATGAGAGGAGGCTTGTGTGGAATATGAGTGTTGGCATAGAACAGTTGGGCCAAGTGGCCTGTTTCTGTGTTGTTAATTCTTAGGACAGAGTTTTACCTTCCCCAGTTGGCTGGTTTGTAGGAGTGGAGTGAGTGTAAACTTTCTCTGATGGATTTCCTGTCAGGTTCCCACCTACCCCAACCTCTCTGCAATGTTACACTTGTCCGCCTGCCCTTGCTGCAGTTGAGGACCTTAAATGGCCAATTATTGACCACTTAATGGCCATTTCCCACCCAGCCTCAATATTCAGGCTGGCGGGAGGAGTTCCGGGCCGGGGGGGGGGTGGGGGGGGGGGGCGGGGCGGGGGGGATGCCTGAAAATTAACCAGGTTCAAGCCTAGGGCTAAAAGGTGGGGATGCACCTCCATCAGCCGCCTCCTTTTAACACCAGGCATGCTTCCCCGCTCCTACCCCCCAGCCAAGAAGTCTAGGTTCCTTCAGGTCCTCACTTCTCACCGGCCTCGCCACCAACACCCTCAGCATCCCCCCCCCTGACTCTGCCCATACCCCAGGGCCTCACCTCTCCTCCCTGGCCAGAGACCCTAAAAACTTACATGTTCCTGGACTTTTGGGACTTAGGTTCCAGGGACTGCATGTGGTCCCAGCCCTGTCCACTGTAGCCTCTGGCGCTGCAGGGGACTAGAGAGCTGCTGACCAACCCGATTGGCTGGCAGCTCTCTGAGGTGGGACTTCCTCCCAAGAGAGGGATGGAAGCATCTTCTCCAACCAATGAACAGTCCTTGGAGCGTGAAATAACTGCGGGACAGCCAGTATGGGCGGAGATCTGTTCACCACCGACTCTTCTGATAGCGGGAAGGGAACCCCACCATCCTAAAAATCCTGTCCTATGTAGATCTATTGAGGCAGCTTTAGGAATGCTTTGTTACCAACACCCCTCTTCACATGCCCAGAAACGTCTGAGGTTAGCGTTCGTTCATCTGGCATAAGTAGCTGAAGCAACATTTTGTTTCATAGTGACAGTAAGAGTGTTATTTATTCCACGCACTGAGTAGATTATGAAGAGTAATAACACTCTCTGAAATGGGTGAGCAAGATAAGGTTACCACAAAGGATCTAGTTGTATTGAACACTTCAGTCACAATGTGAATATTTCTGGTTATAACTTTATTATTTTGTTACAAGATGGAGCAGAGTATAATTTGATAACTGTATCACTATATTACTTTTCTATCAGTACATTAAACTGTCGAAGCAAACACAATTTACCTTAATCATGATAAAAGTCATAATTAATAACATCAAAGTGAATGTCCAAATTAGTAATTAAATCTACAAGTATTAATATAAAAACCTTGTTTTAAGGTTCATCAGCATTTCCTATCAATGTTTTATGGTTTTATGTGGCTATAATGAATGTTGTGGAAAGTTTTATGGTAGAATGAGGGATAGAGAGCTGATTAATGCATGAGGTGCATATGAGCTCGTCAGTTATCTCATGAGTCTAGCAATAAACATGATGGAGCTCCTCAGAAGTTGCTGCCAAATGGAGATAAAAGAAAACTTGAAAATCGGGAAGAAAATGCAGGGAATACGCAGCAGATGTGTCAGTTTTTGACAGGAAATGTAAAAACATAAACCAATGAGCCCTTTGCTAAAAACTGAAAGATTGTAGTCTTCTCGTGAGCAGTCTCTCCAGCAATTAAGTCACTTTGTTGTACTAATCTGTTAGCGAAGCAAGAGCTTGCTTTAATAAGCTTGGAGTTGCACTGTTGAATGCCTTTTTATATAAAAGCTTAAATTGCTTCTGCATTTCATTTTCAGCTGTTTAGCTAGAACTCATTCCAACCCTGATCCTGCTTGGTGTATAATAAAGTATATAGATTGCTTGCTTCAGTGCATCAGTGTTTTCAAATTCACTTAATAGTTCTATGATGTCAGAAGCTTTGTTTTGATACATACAAGGAACAGGAAATTTATATTCTGCTTTCTCCGAGACTGTCCTTCCAGAAACTTGAAGGCTCCGATTTTAACTCCACTCACCTTCTTGCTTTGGTGGAAACTAGGCTGAGGGTGGAGGGGGCAGTAAAAATGAAGTCAGTCACTCACCTGCCCACCTCCAATCCTCCTGCCTGCCCACCCCATTCCAATCTAGACCTGCCATTCTGAGCAAGCGAGTGGAACACCTGTAGAAAGGCAACTGAGCTGTGCTTGGAATGTGCAGAATGGGTCAATGCTATCATTGGCATCCATTCTGTGATTTTGCTTAGAGGTTGGAATTGCAGGAGGGGTGATGGTGGTGGATGATGGTGGGAGGGGAATGATTTTTGACAAATCTTGGGTAGCTACGTTTTGGAACTTTATTTTGGGTCTCATGAAGCAACAGAGTGCCTCCTGCTTCGTCTTGTGTTCAGGGCCTAGATGGGGTTCTTTAGGGTTTGATTGTTTCCATAGCAATGTTATTTAAGACTGTAGTTCATAAAATCATTATTGTTTATTTACAGGTCCATGTGCATCTCAGTAACTCTATATGAGATTGTACATCTCCTTCCCTCCCGATCTCTGTTACTTAGTCATGTGATAGTGCACCATAGTGCATCATCATCACGTGCATCTGATGTTACCCCTTTACTCTACATCTCCCCCTAAGTCTTTACCTCAACTCTATACATCCTCCTATACCTCCCCTGGGCCTCACAAAAAAGCCTGGGGCTTCTTTCAGAATGCCAACCAGGGCCTCTGAGTCAAAAGGATGTACGGTCAAGTTCCACTCCCAGGATCAGAATTCTCCCGATAGTGGGGTGGTGGAGAGTGGGTCAGGGGTCAGGAAAATAGCGGGTAGCTATGCCAGGCCATTTCCCCTGAGCAGGCAGGAAAGCCAATCAGCTGCAAGGTTGTGGACAGCCTGTTTAAATAATTAAGTCTCCTATCTGTCTTCATATTTCTAGCTAGCTTTCTCTCATGGTCTAATTTTTCCTTCCTTATCAATCTTTTAGCCATTCTTTGCTGCTTTTTTTCATATCCTGTCCAATCTTCTAACCTGAACCCCCCCCATCTTTGCACAATTGTATGCCTTCTTTTAAGTTTGATACTATCTTTAACTTTTTCATTAACAACGGATGATGGGTTCTCTCCTTGGAATCTTTATTTCTCTGGAATGTATTTATGCTGTGTATTCTGAAATATCCCCTTAAACATCTGCCACTGCATCTCTGTGGACCTCTCCTTTAACCTAATTTGCCAGTTCACTTTAGCTAGCTCTGCTTTCATGCTCTCATAACTGCCTTTATTTAATTTTAAATACTAGTCTTAGACCCACTCTTCTCTTCTTCAAAATGAATTTAAAACTGAATTATATTATGATGGCTGCCACCTAGGGGTGCCTTCACCATGAGGTCATGAATTAAACCTCTTCCTTTGGACAATACCAGACCTCCTGTAGCCTGCTCCTTGGTGCCAGAATGTGTTGTTCTAAGAAACTATCCTGAAAACATTCTATGAATTCTTCATCTAGGCTACCTTTACCCATCTGATTGTTTCAGTCTATATGTAGATTAAAATCCCTCATGGTTATCATCATGTCTTTTTGACGAGCTCTCATTATTTTCTCCTTTATACCTGTCCTACCATATGGTTACTGTTAGGGGGCTGTGCACCACTCCCACTAATGACTTCTTGTCTTTATAATTTTTAACTTCTACCCAAACCACTTCTACACCCTGTTTCCCTGAATTTATGTCATCCCTCTCTATTGTGCTAATAGCATCCTTAATCAAGAGAACCACCGTTCCTAGTTTCCTAGTTTCCTGTCCTTCCCAAGTGTCATATATTCTTCAATATTCAGGTCCCAACCTATGTCATCTTGCAGCCATGTCTCTGTATTGGCTATCAGATCACACTTATTTATTTCTATTAGTGCTTTCAATTCATCTGTTTTGTTTCAAATGCTGCATGCATTCAGATGCAAAGTTTATCGTTTGGCTATTTACTATTTTAGTAACCTCGAACATCATCTTAGATTTGTACTCTTTGTCCCTCTCTGTCATGGTCTGTCTATCATTTCCCACATTAGTACCTTTCTCTCTTGCCTTGTCTCTACACTTTGATTTAATACATCTTCCCAAATTTGATCCCTTGCCCCCACTACTTAGCTTGAAGCCCTCTCTATTTCCCTAGTCATGCAGCTCACTAGAACACCAGTTTCAGCATGGGTCAGGTGTAGACCATCCCAACAGTACAGCCCCCACTTTCCCCAGTACTGATGTCAGTGCCCCACAAACCAGAACCCACTTCTCCCACATCAGTCTCTGAGCCACGCATTCATCTCTCTAAATTTTATATACCCTATGCCAATCTGCATGTAGCTCAGGTGATAATCCAGTGATTATACCTATAAGATTCTGCTTTTAATTTAGTGTCTTGCTCCTCATACCAGCTATGTAGAACATCTTTCCTAGTTTTACCCATGTCATTGGTAACTACATGGACCACAATGACTGGATCACCCTCTTTCACTTCAAGTTCCTCTCCAGCCCTGAGCAGATGTCCTGAACCCTGGCACTAGGCTGGCAACACAGCCATGAGCAGCACCTCACTACTTCATTGACAGAGCTGAAGGCTGGTCTGGGCTATTTATGTATCAGATGACCTTGTTTTAATGCTTTCACCTACATACATTCCCAATACCTATACAGCAGTATTATCTCTACCGGATTTGTTGCTGTTTGAGTACAATAATGTGGGACTCACTTATTACTTTGTATGGCAAATCTCCTTCATTCTGACACATAAACTACTGGTTCGCGCAGCAACTGGAACGGGCAGGATTTTCAGGGGAGTCCAGTATCTTACTGAGCCTGCCCCTAAAGGTGCTCAAAATTGTTAGCAGGATGAGAGAAGTTAACTTTGTAGCCAACATTTTGCTGAAAAGCTTCACTGTAAACTGGGATAGTGTTCGAAATTGTAGAGGGTTTTGATAGCATAACAAAGGAGAAACTGTTTCCAATAACCAGAGGACACAGATTTAAGACAATTGGCAAAGAAAATTAACAGGGGGTAGTTGAGAGTTTCTTTAATGCAACAATAGTTATAATCCAGAATGCACTGCCTGAAAGGATAGCAGAAGCAGATTCAATTGTAACTTGCTAAAGGGAATTGGATAAATCTTTGATAAGTAAAGTGGAACCAATTGGATAGCATTTTCAAAGAGCCAACAATGGGCTGAATGGCCTCCTTCTGTATGATGCAATATGATTCTAGTATTGAATTGTACACTAAAACCAAACTTCCCCATAATTTCATATGAATATGCCTGTACTATAGATTCGGATGTTGCGTTCCCAGCACATCAAAGGGTGATAGAAATCCACAAGCGGTGACACCTTACTATTTTTAGTGCCAAGAGGCATAAAAAGTTCCTCAACATTCGTCTCTTTTCACCGCAGGGACATGTGGATTGAGATCAAGGACTGGGTTTTATGCCACCAACCACCCCCACCAGCCTCCCAACCCGCCCAACATGTTTTCACAGTGAGGCACGTTAAATTTGAGGGAAGGCAAGCCCATCACCTACCCGCTCACCCCTTCGTGAAAACCAGTGCCGTGTTTTAATAAAGACACAAATAGGAATGTAATGTAAGATTCCCAAGGCTGCAGTGTTCTCAGAGCTGAAGGGGAAGGAAATGCTTCAGGGGGTGGATAACATACTCCGAAAACCGTGAGGCACTATCTCAAGTGTTACAGGATAGAGGTTGATTTTTGGGAAGTCGCAGGTTGGTATGTGGGAAGTGAAATCAATGGTGGAGCTACCCCAACTTGCATAATTTCAACAATGAGCAAGAACTGCAGACAAAAACATTACGCCAATTGAATCTCTTTTGATATCAATAATGAGCTCATTGTGTGGGGGTCTGCATGCACTCTGCTTGGCTCGGTGAACTAGCTGAGCCAACTTGCCTTGCTGGTGGCAAGGCCAACAAAGGATTACAGGCTAAAGTGCCTGAACTGAAACCAAACAAATCGCATTGACTTGGCGTAGAACCCAACTTGAAACACTCACATTAAATATAACATTCTTTTATCACCTTTGCCTGAAAACTCTGCTGTCATTAACATTAGCAGTCATCAGATACCCATCCAACTCTCTGACATAGCTTATTAAACAAATAATGCCAGGCTTGTGCTCTTGTATAACATTGTCAGACTGAATGTAACAAAGTAATACGAAAATAAATTATTCATAATGCAATTAGAGCTGCATTTCACCTCATTGTAGTTTATTGGTGTCCTGATTCCTACTATATATGTGAATGAGGTTTGTTTCTCACTGTACTTCAAGGGAAGGCAGGAAAAGTTGCTGTCGGGCAGGTTTGACATGCTTTGAATTGAAACTGGAAAGAAACAACACTCTTTGGTTTATGCAGATATCGCCATCAGAATTCAAGGCGATCTATCTCAAGCTGCCTCAGTTGTTTCATAAATGTAAGTATACTGAAACGGTGGAGACATTCTTTTATGCAGTCAGGCGCTGTGGCTCGGAATGCACTGCTTGAAATGGTGGCGGAAGCAGATTCAATAATAACTTTCGACAAAGAGAATCAGGTATACACTTGCAAAGAAAACAGTTGCAGGACAATGGTAAAGGGGTAATGGAGTGGGACAAATTGAATAGCACTCTCAGAGAGATCGGCACAGGAACAATGGGCCTGAGTGGCCTCACAGTGCTGCAGCGATGCATTAGCGTAGTTATTTATACTAGTACAAGGAAGCATATCACATGCCAACTTGACTTAATAATGCCTGATGCATTACAGGAACCTAACAAAGAGTTTGCATAATATCTTAGCATTAATTTACCCATATCAGAGAAAATAAATGTACATGACCAGAGATGGCTTATCCTAGAATTTTGTCATGTATTTGAATAACCGAGAGCCAAGTAAGATTGCATTTTACCTCAATGAAAGGACACCAGCAATGCATATGTATAATCCAATCTTTTAGTTATTCGGTTGGCTAAGGACTAGCTTTGAAATACATCTTGCTGAACAATTTACTAATAATAATAATTCACTGCACTTAATTAGAATTTATATATTCCACAGTGAATTAACATTTTTAATTTCACTGCAGTAATTTAATGTGTTTAATTTCTCCGCAGTGAACTAAACGTTTATAATTTCACTGGAGTGAATTACCAGTTCAGTTTCATTAAGGTGAGTTAAGAGTTCCTAATCGCATCAAAGTGTATTTGCATTTCTTCAGATTAGACCCTCCATACAACTCTGGAAATGTGCCAGCACCAGACCTTGTGGAAAGAAATAAAAGATCACATGAAGAAGGAAGCACACAACCATTTTCATATCTTCACCATCATAGAGCCACAGCACCTGGATTGTACATTACATGAGCTCTCCAAAAACTATGTAATTTACATATTCTTTTGCCACTTCTTCACCTCTACTACCCCCTACTGTAAGACACTCCCTAATACATACCTCTTTGACCAATAGAAACTCTGTCTTAATATCCCCTTATATGGCTTGGTGTCAGATACTCTTGGGTAATGCTCCTGCTAAGTGCCTTGTGGGATGGTTTACTATATTAAAGGTACTACATGAATCCAAGTTGATGTTTGCATTGACTACATTTGCCATCCATTTTTATCTGTATGTAGGGTTAAGCTTTACAATTTAGTGCTCCTCATTCAGCACCTCATTTGACAGGATAGGCACATTGAATAATTGGTAAGCGTGCATTTTTAATGTTTAAATTTAGTGATCAGAAAATACTTGTTTTTTTCAATCCGCTATGCTGCTCATCAAGGCTTGTGCCAGAATATTAAACCCAGCACTTGCTGACTCACATTGGATCCTGGTCTATAATGCTTTGATTTTAAGATTCATAACCTTTTTTTCAAATTCCTCAATTGCCTGGTCCCCTATATCTCTATGGAATCAGTCTGCCCCACAATCCTCCAATATCTCTATGCTCTTTCAATTCTGGCCTGCAACACCATCAGAGGCAATTCCTTCAGCTGCCTAGGTCCTAAGCTCTGAAATTCCCTCTCGGAATCTCAGTGCATCTGTAGCTCTCTCTCCTTCTTTAAACAGCATTTAACATTTACCTCTATGACCATGCCTTTGTTGACCAGTCCCAATATTTCCTTATGCAGCTCAGTGTCAAATTTTCTCTCTCATCACCCTTGTGAAATTCCTTGAGAGTTTATATTCCATTAAAGAAAAGTAGAAGGAAGTCTGACATTTGTAATGTACAGTGCTTTTCATGACCACCAAACATCTCAAAGTGCTTTGCAGCCAATGAAATATGTTTGACGTGTAGACACTGTTCTAATATAGGAAACAAGACAGCCAATTTGCACACAGCAAATTCACACAAACAGCAATGTGATAACAACTAGACAACCTGTTTTACTTTTGTGATGTTGATTGAGGAGTACTTATTAGCCAGGACCACAGAGTTAACTCACTGCTCTTCTTTGAAATAGTGCCATGGGATCCTTAACATTTACCCAAGCAGAGAGATGGGATATTGGTTTACCATCCGTTCTGAAGATGCCACTTTGGAAGTATAGCACTTCCTTAGTCCTGCACTGAGTGTCCTCAAGCCCTGGACTGGGACTTGAACCCAGAACCTTCTGATTCAAAGACAAGAGTGCTACCAACTGAGCCAGGGCTGACAAATGTTCCATGGTCATGCAGGTTGTGACCTCACTCGCATTCAGCCGGTGGGAAGAACACAAGGGCTGCCTGCCGATTCTGGCCACATCAGGGGGAGGAGATGATGCACTTGTGGGAGGACCGACTTGATGTGACAGCTGCCCAGTTCATTTAGATTTACTCATTCCTGACCCTCTAGTCTCCCTCACAAATAAAATAATGACTGACATTTGGGCTCCAATTTGAGTCCTCCAATGGCTGTTTTGGGAGCCAATACAGAAAGAAAGACTTGCATTTATATAGCACCTCTCACGGCCTCAGGAACTGCCAAAGCTCTTTACAGCCAATTTGAAATGCACTCGGTGTCCCAATGTGGGAAATGTGGCAGCCAATTGCACAGCAACTCCCACAAACAGTTGTTTGATGATGACCAGAAAGCTATTTCTTTGGTGATGTTGGATGAGGGATTAACATTTGCCAGGACACCAGGGATAACTCCCCTTCTCTTCTTTGGAATGGGGCCATGGGATATTTCACAGCCAGCCAAGAGGGCAGATGGGACTTTAGGTTAACTTCTCATCCAAAAGACAACAGCCTAAACTTTCCAGTCCATCCCGCCACAGGAATTGTCATGGGCAGCATCAGAAAATCCCAGCATGCCCAACAGTGTGACTCCCCCTCAGTGCTGCAACAGAGAGTTGAGCTAGATTTTGTATTCCGGTCTCCCACATTTAACCTGACCTTCTGGCTCAGAGGTGAGAGTGCGACACACGGAGCCACAGTTGACTTTGGAGGGCCTGACTTGAATATTTAAAGGACCCACCGCCTGACTCAAAATAAGTGCTTCAGGCACTCGGTAGTTGGGTGAAGTCACTCTCCATCATTTTCAAGGGTGCGGCTGCCCCCAGTCTTGGCTCATTGTGTGGCCTGAAAATCTTCTCCAAACCTTGTCTGTGTAAGAGCTGATTTTGCAACCCCCCCCCCCCCCCCCGTTCTCACTAGTTGGCACACACAGAATACCATAGCACAGCCCTTGACATCCCTCCATCAAAATAAATAGCTGGAGAATCGTGGGCTGCGTGTCTGGAAAGACAAAGATGCTGTGAAATTTAAAACATAAAGAGAAAAAAATGACGCTGGAAGAACTCTGTCAGTGGCTCAAAAATGAAAAGGCAACTTAACACTTTGCTTTGAGATCTTTATTGAACAGCTTGTAAAGTTTGAACAAAGCACTTATAACTCTTATCAAAGGGCTGTCTGGCTTCCCTTTATCAATTTTGACAGAGTCTAAACTTGTGTTTTTTTTTTTCTCTGTGCAGATGCTGCCAGATCTACTGCATATTTCCAACAATTTCCCTTTTCACTGAATGTTGTTTCAGAATTGCAGGCAGTTGATAATTTTATTTAAGGTAGCAGGCAGCATAGTGCCAGAACAAAGATTGCTTGCTCAAAACCATTCTGAATCTTTTATAAATGCCCACTAAGGGGATAAATGTTTGTTAAATATTTATACAAGGCTTAATGGTTTATAATAGTCTTAATCAGACTGAAACACTGGCAGCCTTTATGCTGTCATAAACAATAGCAGTGCATCATAGATATTAGTGCAATACTAGGGCCAATTTGTAAAGCACTGTGAAGAATAGGTAACTGTATTAGTCGATGCTGCCAGACCTGCTGAGTTTTTCCAGGTAATTCTGTTTTTGTTTTGGATTTCCAGCATCCGCAGTTTTTTTTTGTTTTTATAACTGTATTAGTCATTGTACAAGTGAAAGAACTGGCATTTATATAGCACTTTTCAAGTCAAGTTCAACACATCCCAAGGCCTCTTACAGCCACTGAAGTACTTTTGAAGTATAGGGCGGAATCTTGTTGAGGGGTCAGGCTCTCAACTGCTAGCAAGAGAAGTGTGGTGCCTCTTTTTGGGAAGGCCTGCCAAACCACAAGCGAATCAGGCAGTGGCAAGGCCAGCTGAACGCAAGACCCCAGGGGCTGAGAGGCTGCCGGCCACGAGAGATTGGCAGCTTTTACGCTCAGCAGCACCACTGGGGAGGCGGCGGCTGCTGCCGGGCGGGCAGATACTAAAGTCCCAGAATTGCAGAGGAACCAGGTTAAGGTAAGTAATGCTGGGGGGGTGAGGGGTGGTGGGGGGGCGGTGGGGGGGGAGGTGGTTTCAGGGGATGAGGGTCACAGGGAGAGGGTTGCATGGGGGTCAGAAGCAAGGTCAGATAGCTGTCCCTCAGCAGCGCTCCTCCCCCTTCTGAAGTCCAGTCCCTTAATCAAGCACTGATTGCCTTTGATCGAGGGACATTCCCCCAGTGGCAAGCGGCCTGCGCAGGTTCACCTGCCGTGCACACAACACAGTGGCCTGCTTGCAGCTGGGTTAATCCCAAGGATCTTAAGAGGTCATTAATTGGCCACTTAAAGGCCTTCCTGTCCAGAAGTTAATCCTCAAGGTGGAAAGGTGGCAGGGTTCAGGAATGCCACCATCCTATCTAATTACATGTCCCTCCCACCTCCGAGCTCGCCTCCAGCGAGAGCAGAAAATTCTGTCCATCAAGTTAATGTGACGGAGAGTAAAAGCTTTGCGGTTGGCTGACATCTATTTCTATTACCGGGCAGCTGGGAGGTTCCCATCTTCCCTATTCTAGGTGTGCCGAGAATCCATGTTTCTATCACCTGCTCCTTGTTAGCTGTGAGATGACTAAGGAGCCATCTCTGATTCTCTGCCTTTCCCATATGTTCTCTGTTCCTCCTTCTACAAGGAGCAAAAAAAAAACACCGATGAGTGAGACAAAAACAAAATACTTCAGGTGCAGGAAATTTAAAATAAGAACAGAAAATGCTGGCATACTCAGTTGGTCTGGCAGCCTCAGTGGGAGAGAGAAACAGTGTTAAGGTTCCAGCTCACTGACGCTTTGTCAGAACTGTTCTGAGGAATCATCATTAACCTGAAATAAAAACAGAATTACCTGGAAAAACTCAGCAGGTCTGGCAGCATCGGCGGAGAAGAAAAGAGTTGACGTTTCGAGTCCTCATGACCCTTCGACGGGTCATGAGGACTCGAAACGTCAACTCTTTTTCTTCTCCGCCGATGCTGCCAGACCTGCTGAGTTTTTCCAGGTAATTCTGTTTTTGTTTTGGATTTCCAGCATCCGCAGTTTTTTTGTTATTAACCTGAAATGTTCATTCTGTTTCTTTCTGCACTGATGTTTCCAGACTTATGAGTATTTCTAGCGTTTTCTGTTCTTATCACCTATGAGTGAGAGTAATAGTATGTTTTCAACGGATGAGCATTTGTTAAGGGTGACTGTGAGGGGGAGGCAGGTTATTGCATTAGGATGAGAGTTAGTGTTGGTGTTGGATGGACAGATGGGATATGAGGAAGCTCATGACAAAGAGGGATGGGTGTACCTGAAAGCTAAGTTGGCATGAGGAGTGGCGTGCTGGAGTAGGCTTGAGAAGGCACAGTGAGGGTGTTGGGGTGATTCACGCAGTAAGTTGTAGATGCCATTGCTCTCACCTTTCCTGTCTTGCTGAGATCATTGAATATCTTCCTACGTTGTATTCAGGAACACAGCACCGTATCGCCACTGCACTTCTACCACCTCCAAGCACCTCTTCTTGCCCTCCCCAGCTGGCATCTTCCTCCCTTTCCTATGGAATCATATATACCTCAGGATCCTTACCGACCCACAGCAGCAGATCCAGGGATATGACATGTGGCACTGGAATGAAGCACTGGCTTTGACAATCTGGGTCTGATTCTCCTCTTTATCTCCCAACTTCAAACTCTTTCAAATTGCATGCCTGAAGTGTCCTTTTATACTGGAGTTGAAATCGCACGAGGCGCCTACCGACACTTATTGGTTGGGAAACCTGGTAATGATATGGTAATGCCGTGACTGGGTTAAAAAATCCCATTGAGAGTCATCATACACCAACCTCTCACATGCTACTGGGTCTTCCCAGCCTCATTCTCAGAGCATCACCAACTTAAAACTCAGCCCCATGAGTCAGTAGTCAGCTTCAACCACTCAGAAGGGCAATGGTGCAAATGAGGCTTCGTGGTCGTAAGGGTGATAAACGTGTACCGCTTTAATCTGAGCTCCCGTTTCGCTCTGTTTGCACTGGGCAGAGGGAGTTAAAATCCCTTCCCAATCTACTCCCGGGCCTAGACAGCACTTACAATTGGCTTGAACCCAGTCTGAATTTAAACAATAAACAAAAAGCACCCATATTTTCAATAGCAATAAAAATGAAACACCTGGATTTATAAATGCGCGCAAAAAGAATTAGACCATTAGACTGTTTTCCTGGGTGGGGGGAGGGTCATATGGCAATAAAGGAGACATGCTGACATCTGCACCATTTGCCAGGCAATTGAGCTGATTGTTTGCCCAAGATATTCAGCCACACCAGTCAGTGCCACTCAACTATTTGAATAATGATATTTTAAACCAGTCTCACACCTCCAGTTGCTGGCTGCAATCCAGGCAGAATACTGATAAAAGTCTGGCTTCCATAACCACATTAGAATTCTAGCCAGCAGCATTTGGAAAGGGAGCACTCCCATTTCATTCCTTATCTAGGCTTCCCTGATTCTGACTCAAATCGATCCCTCATTCATTCCTTCGCTTCATCACAAGTGTCTATTCATGCAGAGGGTGGACGGTTAAAACTGCTAAGCCCCGCATACTGTAGTGTTAATAATGTTCCATAATCTTAGCATGTCCAAATTTTAATATCTCCTCATCGAACTGCATTAATTAAACCATGAGCAACACAAGTGGAAACCACAAGTAGCAGCTGATTAACCTTCACAGCCAGGAAACAACTGATGAGGCATCAAGTGAGCACGGGGAGCAAAATGCTGTTCTGTTTTCCAGCTGGGAGGTTTCTTATGGGTTATATTATTGCTGATCGAGGGAAGGCCTCTGAAATGCACGCACCATCATTTTTTCCATCAGCATTACTCATTCTCATTTGGAACAAGGATCTTTCTTTTCATCCGACCCTTGTTTCTTTCTCCAATTAATTTTTGAAACTTATTTTTTATCATGTGACTAAGTAGTATGTTGGCGGAAGATTCCAGGAAAAAAAGGAACTTTGAATCATGTTTTAATTCTGATAAAATATATCAGCTCTTTCAAAGAAGCAGAACAGGCACAGTTGGCTTCTGTGGTTCTATGAAGTAAGGTTTGAAAAATGTAATAATCTCAGCATTCCACTGGCAAAAGCTAGTGCATCTCTCCCTCACCCAGATTCTTCAGCCAAAGCATTGCTCCATGGAACTCTCTGAGTCCTTACTAACAACTGCACTGTTTTAAAGATGGGCTGACGGGTGAGAGAGAAAGGTAGGGAATTCTGGTCCCCCACCACACAGTAGTCTAGAGACTGAAGTGGTGACACAATTATAACTTAAAACTTCACAAGCCACATGAGTCCCTCATGCTCCAAGACTTTTCACTGAATCATTCGACTGTATCACAATGTAAGTTACACACTAAGCAAGCTGTCCTATTTGCAAAATAAAATGATCACATGATTCACTATAAATAATGCACTAACCATTTGTACTATACTTAATCCAAATTAAATGTCTGACCCCAACTCCCAAAGGAATTGTCCGCATGCCCTTGACTTTATTCAGATGCAAGGCTCTGGGGAAAGAGCAGGAGATTGGGATTAATTGGATAGCTCTTTCCAAAGAGCCAGCACAGACATATCAAGGTAAATGGTCTCCTTCTATGCTATATGACTCTATGGGCTGAATCTTAATCCCTAGAAATGGTTTGGGTGAGCAGTTAAGTCATTGAAAATCACAAACCCCACCCCAACCTGTCTCGAACCCACCCATTTCCATGTTTAAGTGAGCTGCGAGGGCAGGTGAACCAAAACACTCTCAGGGTTGTCTGTTCAGATATTTTCATGAGGCTAGCAGCCTCATGAGGCTAGCGGACTCCCCCATCTCACCCTTCTCTCTGAGGCAAGGAATTGGACTCCTCGATGGGTTTGGGAAACAGGCCCTCTTGTGTTGCACTCCAGCCATTCCTTTGACCTAAGGCCACACTACCTCCACCTCTCCCAACCCACCCACCCATGCCACCCCCCCTCCAACCTCCCACCCACTCACCCACCCGCCCACCAGCAGAAGCAGGGAAGTTGCGGCTGTAGCTGTCCTCCCAGCTCAATGGGAAGACAAGCTTGTTTGATCAGGCCGACATCCACATGGGGAACCTGTCAAAGAAAAACTCCAAATGCTGTGGAGTCAAACACTACAGCGTTCAGGGAACGTCTGGGTTTCCCCACTGAAATCCAACATGCCCCTGCCTACGCAGCCTGCGCCTGAGATTAGGTCAGAATTTACTGCCAAAATCAGTTTAACGGTGAGGACGAGTATGTTGTGAAACATCACAAGTTGCTGGGCAACTTTGCTTCATTCCGTGGTTAACCAAGCAAAAACAGCAGCACCCCCCCCTCTCAATTCCCCACCCCACACCCCCACCTCCCCCACCCCCAACCCCATGAGCAGAATTTTGCCCTTGGTGGGCAGGTGGGCCCCACCGGCTAGGCGGCGGACGGGCAGCCGATTGCTGCCGCCGAAACGGGCCCCGCCGCCATTTTGAGTGGGCGGGCCAATTAAGGCCCACCCAGCGGGCCACCCGCCAGGAAGCACTATGCGCTCCCTGTGCGGGAGGAGGGAAGGATTCCCCAATTGTCAAAGGGCGCTCTTTCACGCGCACATCTCCCTTAGACTAAGTTCTGTCTCAGGAAGATCACTGAAAGTTTTTTAAACATCAAGAACAGACAAGTAAAAAAATTATTAACATGTCCCCCTCATGTGACAATGTCACACGAGATGGGACATGTTAGTAAAAAGGACATAAAATTTATTAAACATTTTTAAAAAGGACATGATACCTTATCCCGCCAGTGGATGAAGTTTCATGTTTTTTCTATTCTCCGCTGGGGCTCCTGGCCTGCCCGCCAACTTTAAGATTGGACGGGCAGAGCCTTTAATTGGCTTAATTATCCTGTCAATGGCCTCAATTGGCCATTGACAGGTCAGCTGTCCGCCCGCCTTCCTCAATATTTAAATGGACCGGGATGACATCGGGGGTTCCTCCCAACATCATCCCGCTTCATTTTTGCGTCGGTGAGCAGGCCCCGACCCCAACTTGCCGACGGGAAAATTCTGGCCCACGAGTTTTACAAACTGCTGTATTTGAGCAATAGTTACCCATTACCCATTACAACTCATTGCAGAAAGTTAGATAATGATCCAAACATTTTTCAACATTGTATCTGCAATGTTACTTAATCCCGCCGGCCCAGAAGGGAAACAATTGAAATTGGGGCATCTTATTCTTGCAGGTAGTAAATTATTGTTAGAGATTTTTTAAATGTACCATTTATATTTTTATATACATTTTTTCTTATTTTTAGCATCCTATTGTTTTTTTTCTTTCTCTCCTAATCCAATCTTCCCTTCCCTTTCTTTATTTCTGTTTCAACACGTAACTTGGCTTAAATTCACCCGATTCCCTTCCCTATCATTCCTCTGTTTCTTTCTCAATCCTTAAAATCTCATTGGTTAAGGAAATAGACTGTTGGCCCCGTTGTTCGCCGAAGTCCCAAATACCCCGTTACCCTTGGCACACTGTTATCAGCCAAGCCCTTTCTGAGCTGAAGGGTGAGGGAGAATATCTGACCAACAGGGGATGTCACAGAGTGCCTCAGTCCAAAAAGACCCTGGAGATTATTTGCAATGCTGGTGCTAAATTATTTTTTCCATTAATACAAAGTGCCCATCATAATGGGGGAGACTTTTGCTTCCCAGACCCTGTTTTTAGAAATGAGAAACAAAATAGCACCAAGAAACGTTTCAAGGCTGTAAAGATTTATGGGGTGTTAAATAGTGCATGAAACAGATATGGATGGCACACAACACCTGCCATAAGCAGCACTTCTGATGATAAAAACAAATTTTTAATGGTACATTAGCATCTTGCCCAATGACGAATGTCCCAGATTGGAAGGTATGAAAGACTGCAGATGAGGGCCATTGACTAACGTTATTGCAGTGAAGAGTATCATATTTCGTCTCATCTATCTTATTTCTGCATATTGACTTTATCACTCCTCAAAGCAATTGTCTAAATAGTACTCAGGTGTTATAATGATCAGCACTTATTTCTGTTTTTAATTCTTTCCCTCTATTTGCTACCTCATGTACATTATACAGGTTAAAACTCCAGACATCTGCTTTTTACTATCGTTAACATTTCATTTATTATGTAGAAAACGCATTTTAGTTTGAGAAAGAGCAGCTGCACTAAATATTGTAACCTGACATGATTTTTACTCTCTTGATTTATCTTATGCTATTTCTAGGTCCTGATACTCCATTTGCCAAAAGAATCCAATAAATCTAAAAACATTTGTCATTTGTTAATTAGAAATATTTCAGAGCTCATAGACTTATTATCTGATCTTTGTCATTGCGGGCCATTGAAATTTTGCTTCCAACATAAA